>NW_006921739.1:295940-309357 GCF_000298275.1 Orycteropus afer afer | reverse complement strand
TTATGCACAGGGAGACAGCTCAGGGGCAGGAGTGCATGGAGGAATGGACACAAGGAAGAGGTAATGGGAGGAAGTGGGAGGGGAGCTGTTACATTGTGGTAAACTGTGGTCATTGTCATGAGACAAAGTATATGTGAACTGCTGTATGGAAAGTGAATTTACTCTGTAACTTTCACACAAAGCACAATTAAAAAAAAAAAAGAAAAAGATATCTATGACCAAGCTGAGACACTTTATTCCTTTATAAATGGACAGATCTCCACAAATGGTTTTTATAATGAAGTGTATGTCAACATCTAGAAGGAATTTAGACAGGACTGTTTAAAACTCCTCCCAAACAGTGGTTCCACTGTGGCTGCTAATTTTTCACTGATCAAATGAAGTGACAGATACAATACTGCCATGGCAATTTAATATTTTTTATTCACTATTATTATAGCAAAATTTTTCTTAGGATATAATATATGAAAATGATAAGTTTATGAATCTTTTTCAAGGCACAGAATCTTTTTAAAAATGTTTTTTGTTTTGTTTTGCTTTTTGCCTTATTACAGACAACTAGCAACAGCGTTCAAGGGCAGATTTTGTCTACAGTTCTATCACATAATAAAATCAATATTTCCATTTAACCCAATCATCTATTAATCATTGTGCATATGGTTAGGCACATCATTGACTGGTAAAAATTTTATCAGGTGTGAATAACTCACAGTAGCAACAATTCCACCACTTGTCTGTCAGTTTGTCCGTGGTGCCACTGTGGTAGCTTGTGTGTTGCTGTGATGCTGGAAACTATGCCACTGGTATTTCAAATACCAGCAGATTCACCCATGGTAGACAGGTTTAAGCAGAGCTTCCAGACTAAGACAGACTAGGAATAAGAACATGGTGATATACTTCTGAGAAAAATTGGCCAGTGAAAATCTTATGAATAGCAGTGGAACATTGTCTGATATAGTGCCACAAGGTGAGCCCCTCAGGTTGGAAGACCTGAGGAAGAGCTGCCTCCTCAAAGAAGAGTTGATGTGAATGAAGTAAAGCTATTGGGACCTTCATTTGGTGAGGTGGCATGACTCAAATTGAGAAGAAATAGCTGTAAACATCCATTAATAATCAAATGTGGAATGCACAAAGTATGAATCTAGGAAAACTGGAAGTCATGAAAAAAGAAATGGAATGGATAAAGATCAATATCCTAGCCATTGTTGAGCTGAAATGGACTGGTATAAGAAGGTCAGAGTAAAAGAGGAAAACCCTTAACAAGAGGGATTGACACACTGGCTGCAACAATGGGCTCAAAGATAGCAATGGTTCTGAGGATGGTGCAGGACCGAGTGTATTTCGTTCTGTTGTACATGGGGTAGCTATGAGTCAGAACTGACTCGACAGCACCTACAACAACAGAAAATGATTACCCCTAATTAAACAATCACCTTACTTCTAAAGAGAGCTAGAGAGACACAATCATGAGGACATAAATGCAATAAATAACAAATTTGGGAGATATATGCAGATTAATTGAGAACTTTTTAGGAGTGTTTACCTCTTGGCACATTATAATTTTAAGTGCTGACAACAAAAGTCTTCATTTTCTCTTTATAGATCAGCAAGGGCAGATGGAAAATAGTTGAAACTCTCTTCCAAATCTACCATGGGTATGTTTTATGGCACTTAGGAGCTCTGGTGGCGTAGTGCCTAAGGCACTTGACTGCTAACCAGAAGGCTAGGGGTTCAAACCCACCAGCCACTCCTCGGAAGGAGGGAAGGTTGGGCAATCTACTTCTGTAGCGATACTGCCTGGGAAACCCAAGGAGGGGTCACTATGAGTTGGGTCCGACTCCACGGCACATAACAACAACAACAACAACATAATATTATAGATTCTGGGGATTGATTAGGCCAGAGGAATAATCTGGATAAATACAATCTATATGTGATTTCAAAACTATATTAATTAATTGCATTTCTTGCTTCAAAGTTCAAAGCAAAAGTGACTTTACACACTGCCATCGAGTGCTACCCAACTCATGGCGACCCCTCCTTGGGTTTCCGAGGCGGTATCACTACGGAAGTAGATTGACCATCCTTCCTTCCAAGGAGTGGCTGGTGGGTTTGAACCACCAGCCTCTGGTTAGCAGTCAAATAAATGCCTTAGGCACTGGTTAATATATTATGGTCATATATTTGTCACATTAGGGGAGCTCTGGTGCGAAGTGCCTAAAGCATTTGACTGCTAACCAGAAGCTGGTTGTTTAAAACCCAACAGCCATTCCTCGGAAGGAAGATTAGGCAATCTACTTCCATAGAGATTGTTGTTATGTGCCATCGAGTTGGCCCCGACTCATAGCGACCCCTCCTTGGGTTTCCGTGTTGTTATCACTACAGAAGTAGGATTGCCCAACCTTCCGCCTCGGAAACCCAAGGAGGAGTCTCTATGAGTTGAATCCACTCGACGGCAATGAGTTTTGTGGGTTTTTGTTTTGTTTTGTTTTTTGGTATTTGTTACATTACTCTTTTTGTAAAAACTAATTCTCTGTGTTACTTATTTTTACCCTCATAAATGCACTCTAACTTGGTACTGCCTTGGTAACTGTATAACTTATTTTCAAAATTAGATTAACCTATTCTTGGTTTCTTGTCTTAGACTTTGGCTAATGGCAATTTGATTCTGATTCCGATAAATTAATATTGATCTCTTTGCTTATGACATGTCTAAGAAAGACACACTAAATGAGCTTTAGTTTTATCTCATTCCTTTCTCCCTCTCCCTTCATGCTATCAAGCAGAGATCTGGCTAAAAGGCCCAAAAAAAGAAAGGATGATTCAAAGGTTCTTGACAGGATATTTTTCATTTATAAATATTCAGATAAATAATAATTGACTGCATTTAGCTGCAGCATACCCAAGTGATGAAAGCATTGAAAAAGCAAATAATTCACCAAGCCTTCTATATATTACAAATTCTTTCACTTGGTATTCAGATACTTGGTGCAAACCTAACCTTTCAGCCTTATTACCCATTCCAAATATGTTCTGAAACCCAGTTGTACAACATCCTGAACTTTTCCAAATTCAAGGCTATGTCACCTAAAGCCATGTCTAGAATCCTACCTATTCTTTAAAGGTATTATTAAAGGTTCCCTTTCTAATATCTCCAACCAATATTCTATCCCAATCAGTAATGAATTAACATTAATTGCATACATTGCCTACTATGAACCTTGAAGTTGATAAGCACTGGGAATGCATAATCTAGTGAAGAGTATAATCTCAAATCAGCTTTGGGTTCAGGATGGTCAGGTTTGTTCCCTGACTTATTCCTAAAAGCATTTAATGAGCAGGGGAATAGAGAAATGGAGGAAGGAAGGTGCAGACTTAAATGATCACATGGAGGCAAGTAAGGCTTTGCTAGATGTGTAGATGAGAGGCTTTGGAGCCCTGAATCAGCAACACCACCAGGAGCAGGTACCCAGGACAGAGGTGGGCACTTCCTGCATCTTTTCTTTCTTTTGTAATCTGTCTCTTCCCTCAGGCTGATAGCTTTCCTGTGAAACTGCAGTGTACTTTGCCCCAACACTACCAGTTGCCACAGAGATGATTCTGATTCTTGGAGATTCCATGTGCACAGAGCGGAACTGTTCCATAGGGCTTTCCAAGCTACGGCATTTTGGCAGTAGATCACAAGGGCTTTCTTGTAAGGTACCTTGGGGTGGGCTTGGAATACCAACTTTTTCGTTAGTAATTGAGCACTTAACTGTTTGTGTACCCAGGGACTTCCCAACTCTAGAGTTCGTCATATCTCTGCATGGTATGTTCTCCATCTTTCTGAAAACAAAAAGTCCTGCAAAATGCCTCTTTTCCTACCTGTTCTTAACTTTCTAGTACAAATAAAATCCTCTAAACTAGTGTTCACAGTGACTCAATTATTTATTTTTTAAAATATACTATCAAATACAACTCATGCATGCCAAACACAGATTTATTATGAACGTTTCGTATCATAATCATTAATACTAAAGACAATGGCCCAAAGAACACCTGAGGAACTTTCCTTCCCTGCTCTGAGTCACAGCACACTGGTCACCATTCCAAAGGACTTAGGAATGGCTTTAACGTTCACACACACTAAGTTTTCCTCCTGTAGGAATCTCAGTACCAAGACAGAATCTGTAGAATATAGCAGCTTGTCAGGTTGCCAATGTATAAAAGATACTTAGTGCATGTCTGTGAATTCTGCTGGTGTCAATTTAAACTTCTATTGATTTTATACTTAACATATGATGTCTTAATAGTCTTACCTGACTCTATAGCTTTATGCATTTAACTCCTGAAGCTTATAAAACAATGGACAAAATGGAATAAATCAAAACAGTAAATAGATTCAATTCTTAACCCAAGGTATCATTTAATTTAAGGGAATAATCAATTCTAATCAAATAGTTAAGTTATTTATCATGAGACCATATATATGATGAGAGCAAGAACAAACTTGGACGGCAACAACACATGAAGGGATAAATTTTAGCTTCTCTAAGAGAAATAAAACTATTAAGTTGCAAGTACCACTGTTAACACTCATATAGTATCCATATTCAAGAAACCATATAGCTGTGCAACTTATCCCACCAAACATACCTGTAGAAGGGTCCTATCAGATGCTGACTAGAAAGGTCACTTTCCAGGTATGAATTAGTGCCTCCATTAATTTCTTTTCTACCTTTCCTTCCTTCTTTCTTTGTTTCTTCCTCCCTCTCTCTTCCTCCCTTTTTTTTCTCTCTCTTTTTCTAAAAAACAATCTGTTAAAAGATACTTTGTATTAGCCATTTTCAAATGTCTTGAAAGTTTTATTTTCCCTTCCTTTCAGTACAGAGGCATCTCACCATCCCAGTCACATGCAAAGAACCATCAAGTCACTGTGTTCAAGTGGAGGCAGGGCTTTGTGTCTGTGGGGACTAGGAAGGGTGGGAATGTGGGATGATTGCCTGGTGGATGGAATATATAAGTGTGGGTGTAATGGAGAGGAAGTACTCAAGAACTACCAAAGAAGATGTGTAAAATCCCCCCATTGCTTTCAAAGAACATAATCTAAAGACTACTGATTATTTATGTGTTGCCACAAGGGGACAGGATTAGGAGTAAATAAACAAAAGCTAAAGCCAGTAATCAGGCACACAATTATTTCTATCACCTTCTATTCCTCCTCCCTCAAAAGAGCCAGGAAAGGCTTCCAGAAAAATAGCCAAATATTCTGTGAGGCTATTTATACAACCCTAAATGGCTTTAGGGGGTGTTTAGATGATTACTTCTCTAAGAGATGAAGATCTGACAGATGTGTGGATTGCTGTATGTGTAAGCATTGCTGGATGTTTTTCATAAAGAACAATAATCACGGTGGTTATTGTTACATGGAAAGTTCTCTTTGATAATTCTACAATGAACTCAGAGTTTTGAAATTCTAACAGTACCAATACCAATACCTAACTAACCCTACTCTAATATTTTACTTCCACCATTCACCTACTAATCTAATTCATAACAGTAAACATGATAATTTTGTAACTTAATAGCTAAATAAGTGTGTGGTAGTTTGCCTATAGAGAAGGCTATTTCAAAGGTTCATATTAATATTTTAATGTGAGCTCAAACGTTTGTTCTAATTATTCATACAATATTCATCCCTTCAAAACAAAATAAAACTTCTTCTTAATAAAACCACCAACAACTGAACAAAAACTAATATGGTCAGATATGCATGTTAAACAAAAAGATGTGACATTAAACAGAAATAGGTACTTTTGAAAGTCCTTACTAAACTCTGTTACTGTGAATTTTCTATTGCAGTACAGTGTCTCCACCGGGGGTGAAGGGGGGGTGGTGGAGAGAGAAACCACTTCCTGTAGAAAGGCTGCTGATTTATTAATAAGCATCTATCATGTGGGAATCATGAGTTCTTCTTCCTTCCTAGGATAAAGGGGAAGGGAAAAAAGACCAACTAATGAATAAGGGAGTAAGTCTCAGTGAATGGTAAAGAGGTTGACATTGAGTACTTGTGATTTGTAGAGAGATGACAGAGATGTAAAATGCCTAGATCTTTTTTTTTTTTAATTTGCTAAAAATAAAGGTGAGACAGGAATGAATGGTATGTCTTGTACCAAAGTTTATTAATCCCAAATCCATGCATCGGAAATCTACAAAAGAGAACATTATGATTCATTTGTTTGGTAAAGGCTCATTTGTATGTGTTCTTGAAAGTAACTATGTATAATGTCAGTACATGTTGTTGTTGTTGTTATTTGCCATCGAGTCGGCCCCGACTCATAGCGACCCCTCCTTGGGTTTCCGAGGCAGTATCACTACGGAAGTAGGATTGCCCAACCTTCCTTCCGAGGAGTGGCTGGTGGGTTTGAACCGCCAGCTGTCTGATTAGCAGGCAAGTGTCTTAGCCACTATGCTACCAGAGCTCCACTCCAACCTATTAAAATGGATCCTTCTTTGCCAGTTATTCATTTTTAATAGTATAATAAACACCCATGAACCCACTAGGCAAAAATAAAAGCTACAATCTTGACAAATAACTGCATCTATCCATATGGTTGAGCTTCCCATCCTTGTTCCCTCCACTCAAAAGAATCATGATCCTGAATCTCATGTTCATTTAACTTTTCTCCTGGTACACATGTTTAAGACTTTCTCTTGGGTTTACAACCGTGACATTCATTATGGTAGCTACTAACCAAATGTGGTTGTGGAGTGTCTACAATTTGGCTAAGGGATTTAATTTTTAATGTTTATTCAACTCTAATTAGTTTAAATTTAAATCATGAAGACGTATAAAATATGTTTGCTTCAAACACAACGTCATTGTTTTAGATGACTACATTGCACCTAAGGCACTTGACTGCTAACCAGAAGGCTGGTGGTTCAAACCTACCAGCCACTCCTGGGAAGGAAGGTTGGGCAATCTAGTTCCGTAGTGATACTGCCTCGGCAACCCAAAGAGGGGTCGCTATGAGTCAGGGCCACTCGACGGCACATAACAACAACAACAACATTGCACTTTAACTATTGCATCACATAGGATACTATTGTTGACCTGAAGGTCTCATGTCAAGTGTATATGTCCTCTCTAATATTAAACATAAACACATTGTCGATCTAGTTGATGTTAATAGATTGACTCAGTTCAAGTGATTTTTTTTTTTCCTAAGCACTCATGTAACATTGTACTGTATTTGCTGAATATTTGATACAGACGGCACAAGTTATGGGGATCCCCTTGTACACTATATATGGTCATTAAATTGACACTCTTGTTATAATTAAAACTTTTAGTAAAAAAATAACCCTTGATAAATTAAAAAACTTTAAAAAGGAGGCATCCTGATTCAAAATCAAGTAGAGATGCAGAAACTAATACTAGAACCAGAAGTGTAAAGACAAAAGACAAGTACAAGAAAGAATGTTGCACATTTCATGATAAATAGCAAATGCAACTTGCTAGAGAAGAGCGAAGGGAAAAAGTGTTTTTGCTATGCAAAAAATGTTAAAGATAATAATATGGACAATATTTACAGTTTCAGCAAATAGTGAATTTTAAGAAAACTTATAGTTGCTTAATACTCACTACCGTGGAGTGAGATCCAACTCATAGCAACCCCTCCTTGGGTTTCCCAGGCGGTATCACTACGGAAGTAGATTGCTCCATCTTCCTTCCAAGGAGTGGCTGGTGGATTTGAACCACCAGCCTTCCAGTTAGTAGTCAGATGCCTTAGGCACTATGCCACCAGAGCTCCTAGTTGCTTAATATCCCCTTTTAATTCAATGCTAATAATATTTAATTAAGGAGGCTTGGTGGTACTGTGGTTAAGTGATCAGCTACTAACAGAAGATCAGTGATTCTAACCTACCAGCTGCTGTGCAGAAGAAAGATGTGGCAATCTGGTTCTGTAAAGATTTGGAAAATCTCAAGCCTGGGAAACCCTATAAGACAGTTCTGCTCTGCCCTATAACGTTGCAGTGAATTGGAATCAACTTAACAGCACACAACAACACTACTGAGCTTGACATAAGAGTAAATTTATTTAACCCAGGCAGATGTATGCTTTTAAATTGATATACTTTTATTTTGAAATTAAATGAAATCTTGTATGAAAGATGAATCAGTTTTGTCAATGTGGAAAATAATTTTTTGGTGCTTGTTTCAATTATTGGAAAACTTATAAGTGTGTTTGGAATTATTGAGTATGTGATTCTATTTTTTTAGTTAAGTTGTGTGAAGCATAAATTTTGTGTCTAAACTGAGATATACGGCAAGTATAAAAGACATACAATTTAGAAAATTGGGTACAAAAAAAGTAAACTAATGTGTTATATTGATTATATGTTGATATGATAACATTTTGGATATATTAGTTTAATAAAATATATTACTAAAATTAATTTCATCTGTTTCTATTTACTTTTAAAAATATGACTACTAGAAAAATAAAAATTACATATGTGGCTTTGTTTCTATGGAGCAGCACTTGTGTATATCTAGGAATAGAATTGCTGGGTTATGGAATTTTTGATTGTTCTACTCTAGAGGAAATGCCAAACTTTTTTCCAAAGTTGCTGTACATTTTATACTTCCACCAGCACTATATACTGATCGAACTCATATATAAAAATACATTCTTCTTTCATTCTTCCTTTCTAATGACTGGCATTATGAGATTTAAAAATTTTTGCCAAGTGAATGGTATATCGCCAGGATCTTGGGTTGCATTTTCTTGATCAGTAATGATAAAAAAAAAAAAAAAAAAAAGTGCCCTGGTAGTGCAGTTAAAGTGTTTAGCTGCTAACTGAAAGGTCAGTGGTTTGAATCCACCAACTGCTTTGCAGGAGAATGATATGGGCAGTCTGCTGCTATAAAGATTTATAGTCTTGGAAACCCTATGGGGCAATTCTACCCAGTCCTACAGGCTGCTATGCATCAGAATCGGCTTGAAGGCAACAGGTGTTTTTTTTTTTTCTTTAATTGTGATTAAGTGAAAGAATGTTTATAATGTTTATAAACTCTTCACTGGTAATTGGAACATCATATTTTTTTTTTCTTTTTTTTTTTCTTCTGTGAAAGATATGTTCTTTTTTTTTCCCCCCATTTTTCTATGGGGTTTTTGTATTTTCTAATTGATTTGTTGGTAATCACTATTCAAGACTCTGAAATTAAAAATTTAAAAACCAATACCATTTGTAACTATCAAAAATCTGAAATATGCAGTGATGCATGTATAAAAAAGAGGTATAATATCTGCACATTGAAAGCTGTAAAACATTGCTAAGAGAAATGATTAAAAAAAAAAAAAAAAACACCATACTCACCGCCATTGAGGCAGTATCACTACAGAAGTAGACTGCCCAACCTTCCTTCCGAGGAATGGCTGGTGGGTTTGAACCACCAGCCTTCTGGTTAGCAGTGCCTTGGGCACTATGCTACAAGAACTCATTTTTGGTTAGAAGACCGGAAATAATAGAAATATACTGTGTTCATGGATTGGAAGACACAGTATTGTTCAGATGTCATTCCATGTGGAGTTGGCATGAGATCAATGGAATAGGATAGAGAGTCTAGAAATAGACCTACACATATGTCATCAATTATTTTTTCAATGAAGCTGCAAAATCATTTTTGCAGAAGTGGAGAAAGAGTAGTCTTTTCAACAAATGGTGAAACAATGAAATATATACAGGCAAACAAAACAATCACCAGCACTTTAATTCTTACCTCATACTATAGACAAAAATCGACTGAAAAATTCTAGTCTTAAATCTAAAACCTAAAACTGTAAAAATTCTAGAGGAAAGCATAAGACAACATCTTTGTGACTTTGGGTTAGGTTTCTTAGCTATGACACCATAATCACTACCCATAAAGGAAAAATTGACAAATTGGACTTTATAAAAATTAGAAATCTACACATTGAAAGACATTGTAGAAAGAATGAAAAGGTAAGTCACCTACTAGGAGAAAATGTAGCATAGTGCCTGAGGCACTTGACTGCTAACCAGAAGGCTGGTGGTTCAAACCCACCAGCCACTCATCGGAAGGAAGGTTGGGCAATCTACTTCCATAGTGATAACACCTCGGAAACCCAAGGAAGGGTCGCTATGAGTCGGGGCTGACTCAACAGCACATGACAACAACAACAACATATCTGATAAAGGACTTATATCCAGAATATATAAGAGCTCTCTAAATTTATCAATACCAAATAAATAAAAGGATGAGCAAAAGCTTTATTACCCAAGAAGACAGAAAGATGACAAATAAGCACATGAAAAGATGTTCAACATCATTATTCATTAGGGAAATAAAAATTAGAAAACATATGTAATATAATGCCTATAATGAAAAAGACTGATCATGCTAGTTTTCATGAGGTTGTGGAATAACTGGAGCACTCACACACTGCTGGTGGGACTATAAAATGGTACAACTAATTTGGAAAACAGTTTAGCAGTTTCTTAAAAATTTACACATATACTGACCATATAGCCCAACCATTCTATTCTTAAGTATTTATCTAAGAAAAATGAAACCATATGTCCACACAGGACCTGTACACACATATTCAAAGCAGCTTTATTTGTAGTAACTAAGAACTGGAAACGTATGGAGGGATAAAAAGTAAACAAACTGCTTTATGTTCATACAATGAAATATTCAGTAATAAAAAGTAATAAATTATTGATACATACAATAATGTGGATGAATCTCAAATTAATTATGCTGAGTGAATAGAAGCAGACCAAAAAATAAAGTAGTACATTCTGTATGGTTCCATTTATATGAAATACTAGATAAGGCAAATTAATCTATAGTAACAGACAGCAGTCAGTTGTTGCCTGGGGGTGTGGGGGCAGGGAAGGACAGGAAAGAGCTACTATAAATGCATACAGGAAACTTTGGTGGTAATGGGTATGTTCATTATCTTAATTGTAACTAATGGTTTCTTGAGTGTACACAAATATCAAAACTTTTCAAATTTCACATGCTGAATGCAAGCTGTTTATTATCTGCTCATTACACTTCAATAAAGTGTAAATTGATTACAATTTAGTGAAAGTTCAGTTCTTCAGTTGCCCTAGTCACATTTCAAATTTTCAATGACCACATGTGGCTAAACCAAAAAACTGAAACTGCTGCCATCGAGTCAATGTCAACTCATAGAGACGCCCATAGGGTTTCCAAGGCTATAAATCTTTACAGAAGCAGACTGCCTCATCTTTCTCCTGTGGAGCAGCTGGTAGGTTCCAACCACCAAACTTTTGGTTAGCAGTCAAATGGTTTAACCATTGTGCTACCAGAACTGTTTCACATGTGGTTAGTGGCTACCATATCGGACAGCACAAGAATAGAACACATCCATCATTACAGGAAGTACTATGGGACAGCACTCGGGTAATTCATATATAAAAACATATCTTTTTGTTTCATTCTTTCTACATATACCTACTCCAGACTTCAAGACAAAGGTGGAAGTAGGCAATGCAGCATGGAACTCAAATATAAATTATCTGAGAATTTTAAAAAGCGGAGTTGAATAAGTTTATTTTAATATGACTTTACTATGAAGTAAAATGTACTTCTATGCATCAACATATAGCACACTATGTCCTTATTTAGATATCACAGCTTCTATGGATTATATATTTACTCACTGTCCTCCAAAGTGCAAGTTGAGGGCAGTTTTATACCAAAAGACAAGGAAAGAAATGAAACAAATAACACCCTCTTGAAACTTACTTTCTCTCTCCTTGGATTACACAGGTTATAGCTTCAATACAGCCCATGAATGAGAAGGTCTATTTTTTCATACACTCACAAATACCTTATCTTCTGAGTTTCAGAACATTACACTACATATTGCAACTGAATTTTCCTATTTAAATAATCAACCATGTAACTCTTATACAACAAATAATCAGAAACCTCAAATGTGAGGAGAGGTATTAAAATAAGAACGCTATAGTATGCACTGAAATATTTCACATTCAACCAACAGTTCATAAAATTGAGAGAGAAATTGTTAAACTTGGTATTCTTACTGAAGCTGTTTTCCTTCCTTCACTCGAACTCTTAATTTTGAGAGTTCAAGATGATTTTTTTCATTAAAAACTCCAACTCTATTTTCTGTCCCCACCCTTGTAGCCTTGTGGACTTGAAAGGCAGAGTCTATATTTGCTCTGTGTTTTTGTTTCAATATGCAGAATGCAGGGCTCAAATCCACAACTGTCCTTGTTCCAAAGCCTCACACACAAACCCTTCCTGCCCATATTGGTGTCTGAGTCACCTCTGTTTTAGGAATGGAATACAGAAAAAGGCCTCTCCGGTTGTGGGGAGGAGGGAGGCTGGTGGCCAGAATAGACCAACCAAGACAATCCCAAAACAGTGTATTGTAGTAGATAAGCAGAAGAATAAATAGAAACCAAGTCCCTCTGTTGTTTGCAGAGGCAGAACTCAGAAACCAGTTTCACTTACTTTTTTACACCGACAGAGCCATTTTCCTTGTTTTCCATGTCAACAGATAGCATGGGAAGGCGGCAGGGTTCCTTTACTTCAGCAACTAATCAATAAGGGAGAAAAGCTCATGTTTATTTCTTACAAAGTGAGAGAAGAATATATATTCTGTATCGGAAACATAATGGTGCCTTTTACAGCTTCACACCAGTTCATGTATGTTTGTTTAAATCTCCAGTTCCCTCAGCGATTGGAGAGATGTGATTTACCCTAAAGAATTGGAGGAGACGATTGGGGTGCTTTCAACTGTACTGGCACTCCCTGCCTTGACAATAAGCATTTGCAAATGAAATTGAATCCTCCTTCAAAACAAGTGCTGTGTGAACTGGCACTGCTTCATCTGAGTGCCAGGCTCTCTCACTTAAGACACTGCAACTCATAAATGAGTGAAAGTAGAAAAAAACAATCCCCTTTCCCTGCCCCCTCCACCATGGGTTATCCTTTTTTTTTTCCTTATTGCATTTTTTCTTGTTATTGTTCACTCCCACTGCTCCTATATTTTTTCATTGCAATGCAGAAGGGCACTTAAAGCTTTTGTCAGCAAGTATTCCCCTACCTCATATTTCCTCAACGAAAGCCTCAAAAGCCCATCTGTGAGATGGCCATGCTGTGGTAAAGCTGGAAGCCAGACAGACCTTAACACAGGAAGGTGGTGGTGGTGGGGTGTGTGTGTGTGTGTGTGTGAGAGAGAGAGAGAGAGAGAGAGAGAGAGAGAGAGACTCATTAGATTTATGTAAAAATAATCAAAACATTCAAGAAGGTATAGTAGCATCCAAGCATCCATCACTCTGTCTTTTTGTTTAGTAGGATGAGGACAGTGAAGAAATAAAAACCCTTCACAGTTAATATGCAATT
>NW_006921739.1:288539-295840 GCF_000298275.1 Orycteropus afer afer | reverse complement strand
TAAGGAAAAAAAAAAAAAAAACTAGTCCCGAAACGTGCTTTCTCCTCTACAGCTGAAGCCATAAATTAAATACATTTCCTCTCAAATCACTTTATACTTCAGCACTCGTTCTGTAGGGATTACTCTGACGTGACAAGTGCATCATTTAGTATATTCACAAGATTTTATCACTTAGAGAAGTAGATGATTAATAAATAATACTGTAAGTGTGGGTTAATCTTCACTCATGATACACACACACATACAAACTTCCAGTTGCTAAACCACTTAGATCACTGATAGAGAAATTCAACATTTCATAGACACACAGATATTAACATCCATTCACACACCCTTACAGAGTAGACAAGAAGATAGTGCTGCTGCTCCATGCCAAAACAATGATTTCACTTCAGTTGGAAACTGTTACACATTCACCATTTTCTAAGCATCTCAGGAAAAACAAAACAAAACAAAACAAAACACACAATGATACTCTGCAAAATCACACTACATTGTCTTATTATTATTTTGGTGGAAGAGTAAAAAGAAAACCTACCTATAAGCAACTAAGACATATCATTTTTTATAGGCTTATCAAGAACAGCCAAAGAAACCCCAATGTTTTCTTTCACAAAGTAGGCTGGCAAAGGAATTCAATAAGGAGGTACAATTTGACACAGTGAAATAAAACCAGGCTGGCTCTCAGCCAACATGACGTTAGGAATCACACACAAGCTGCACCAACTGCCTTCTGGTTCATGGCTGACTTTTTAAAGCTACAGTGTGCCTGTTCACTTTTGCTAACTATCTTCAGCACATTTAGTGGAAGTGAATGAATCACGAGTCCAAAACTGCAGAATTCTCTCTGCACCTGTCTTGTATAAGGAAAAACAAGCTGTATCAATAGCCTCATGTTTTCTCCCTCCCCTTCATTCTTGTTGCATGGTATGTTTTTGCTGTTGTTCTGAGCTGACTGCAATGCTTCAAACTAGCCCGCCCCCCCCCCAATCCCCTGTGGGAAAAATAAAAGAGCCCAGTGCTTATGGGGCTATGACCAGTGAGCACTCTGAAGCTGTACTCCTGTGTTTCTCTTTCTTCCTAATAGAGATTCGTGGACAAAGTTCCCAGGGCTGGCTTTTAAGTAATCTCTTTGTGAGAATAAGGACAGCGCTGCCCAACAGAAAATCCTTTTACTTCGTTATGCAGGAAGTAACATATTTCAGAGTGGATGCAAAATAGATGACCAGATCTTCTGAGAACACCCACATTCTTTAATTTTGGCATTCATCCTACCAAATGAAGCCAGTAGAAATTCAAACAGAAAGAAACAAGACCTTATTATAAAAAATGAAAACAATTAGTTCTGTGAAGTTTAACTGTTTATCCAGTTGTTAAAAAAAAAAAAAAACATAATTCAACAAATTCAGCTAACAGTTCTTGAGTATCTGTGAGTACGTGGTACTCTATTAGTTATATATGAATAAAAAGACATTGTGCCTACCCCAAAATTAATAATATCCACCACCGCCGCCCTAAATTCAGGAAATTGGGAGATTGGGTGAAGAAGGTAGGCATGATCTTTTGATTTAAGTTTTTCCAGCCAATCTCACAGTTTTCTTGTTGGCTGGGAACCACTGTTAGAGAACATTCCCATCCCATAAACAACTCCGCACATACACAAAAAACATAAATGGCTGCTTCTTGGTTGAAATAAACACCAATCAACATTTAGACATTTTTTTGGTCCGGATGTCAAGGATGTCAACAAAACTTCTCAGACAGGGCCACAAAAAAAAAAAAAAAAAGTCATTGCTGTCAAATCGGATCCAACTCATGGCAATCCCTCCTTGGGGTTCCTAGGAAGTATCACTATAGAAGTAGATTGACCAAACTTCCTTCTGAGGAGTGGCTGGTGGATTGAACCACCAGCCTTCTGGTTAGTCAAATGCCTTAGACACTATGCCACCAGAGCTCAGAGAATGTAAATTCCCAGTAAGGTTTCTGGAAAAAATTATCTGCTCCTGTAATACCATGTAGATTTCAGGCAGAACTGGAACCTGATTTTCAAAGTCAAATTTTGCTTTTTTTATTTTCCATATTTATTGCAAGAATATCAGAAAATTCAACATCCTGAATGACCACCACTGAGAAAGAGCAAGAGTTCAAGTATTCTCTCTACTTATCTTTGCCATTACGCCTCTAGAAGGCAAACAGTTAAATTTAGGAAAGAATTCTAAGCACTCAGGCTGGTAGCATAGTGGCTAAGGTACTTGATTGCTAACCAGAAGGCTGGTGGTTCAAATACACCAGCCACTCCTTGGAAGGAAGATTGGGCAATCTACTTCTATAGTGATACTGCCTAGGAACCCCAAGGAGGGACCTCTGTGAGTTGGGTCCGACTCGATGGCAAATAACAACAACATTTTTTGAACCTGCGTCAGGCAAGGTGGATCCTTCACTTACTGGTCAAAACGATGGACTCTTACATAAATAAATAAATGATAAATAAAGAGCTCTCTCACCAACAGATTCCATAAAGTTTTTGAACTTGATCTAAAATTCCTTAACTGTTCTTCAACTAAATCCAAAGTGGCTGGATTGTGAAACCTAGGGAAAGAAAAGATGGACAAGGGGGTACCCTGATAGCCTCTGCTCAGAACAAAATCTCCAGGTTCACTAACCCTCTGAAAGGGAGAGAGGCAAGAAAATGTAGTTACACCCAACTTTTCTTAGACACACTCACAGGAGGAAGGCGTCTGTGAGTTTTTCCAAGCATTTCTTCCTACATATAGAAAAGGAAGCCGTTCTGGTGGTGCAGTGGTTAAGGCATTCAGCTGCTAACCAAAAGATCTGTGTTTTGCATCCACCAGCCGCTCCACAGGAGAAAAATGATGCAGTCTTCTTCTGTGAAGATTTACAGCCTTGGAAACCCTACAGGGCAGTTTTAATCTGTCCTGTAGGGTCGCTATAAGTCAGAATCAACTCGATGGTAGTGGGTTGGATTTGGTTTACAGAAAAGGACACCCCTTATCCTCTTGCTGCAGTGATCAAAAATTAGACAAGTGTAGGGGTTTCAGGGGGTGTTTGTAGGAAATCAATCCCATTTTATAAAAAGAGAGCCAAAGGCATTCTAAAATTATGACAACAGGAGGATTCACTTAGCAGCTAGTTTCTAACTTTGGTAATAAACTGACATTTGTAGATACAAATATATATGCTAATATGCACCCTATCCTTCCAACAAACTGTTTCATGTCAACTCTCTTCTCTGCTGTTTAAAATGATACGTGTGTGGTATGTAGCATGAATGCAGTGTGTGTGTACTGTGCGTGATGTGTGTGTATGTACGGTATGTTTGTGATGTAAATATTATGTGGTATGGGGCATTGTGTATGGTATTTGTAGTATGCATAGTGAGTGGTATGTTTGTGGTGTGTGAAGCTATGTGGAGTGTTCCTAATTCACATAGAGTGAGTGTGGAGTACTCCTATAAGAGATATAACCAAACGAGTCCTTCCCATCCAGCATATTATGGAATGTGCCAAAATAACTTCAGAGACACTTGCACAGGTATTCTGAAGCAATACTTTCAGGCCAACTTGGGTGTAGGCTCAGCTTGAGAGTTCGATCAGAAAGGGCGGGAAATTGGTGCCTAGGTAGGGTCTCTCAGTTGATCAGCACTCTTCCCCAGGCAGGAGGGGCTCTTCCAGGGAGCCTGCGGCTACCATCCCTAAAGAGCCTCTGTCTTGGGTCGGCTCCCAGGCGAGTCCCGCCCGGCTCGAGCGCTGACCTGGGTCCACATGGCCGCAGGTGAAAACCTAGAAAAAGTCGCCCGAGGGTCAGGGCCGAGCTCCACTCGACCCGTTGGGCATCGCTAGGGAAAGTGAAGAGCCATGTAGTGAAGGGGCGGTGGGGGTGGGGGGGCAGAAGAGGGGGCATCTGGCAGCCTCTTGGAGCAGCCAATCCAGCCGACAGCCAAACGACTCGCCTGTGGCAGCAGCGACAGAGTGGGAAGTTTCTAGCAAAGACTTTCAAGAAGAACTATTTCTTCGAGTTTGGAAGCTCCCAGGAGCAGCCCATCATTGGGAAAGGGGGCGTGGAAGGTGTGGCACTCGCTTTGCGTTGGGTAGAGCCGTGCCCCCACCCCGGCACATCCTGCGAGCGGGCTGGCTACGTCTTTGCTCCCAATTCCGCTCCGGGGTGACAATCCACGCTCGTGGGTGCAACAAGCTGCAGGAGCACTGGACACACAGAAGAGATGAAGGGAGGGCAGGGAGGTTTTTACTGTGGGTTTTTTTGTTTCCTTTCATCCAGGAGAGGGGAGGGGGTGGGCGCGTTCGCAGTGCCCCCGCAGCACAGGCAGATCACTTACCTCCCCGCACCGCGGGCGCAAGAGGCTTTTCCTGGTGCAGCTCTGCGGCGGGCAAGCGCCGAGCCCCACGGGAATTGTAGTCCTCCGCGGGCGGGGCGGGGGTCTGAGAGCTGGGGGCACTAGAAGAGACGCGGTCAGCAGGAGGTGGGAAGGGACCTGGAGGGTTGTAAATGAGGCACTGGGGCGCTGGAGGCAGGAGCCTTGTGAAAGTAGAGGACGTTTGCAAGAACTTAAAACCTCCAGAGAACTGGTGGAGAGTGAAACACTCCTAGAGAGGTTTTTTTAATTGGGAGTTTTCAGATACCTCTTGTTTTACTTACTGTTACTGCAACCCTGATGGAGTTTTAAAATTGGGCTTTGGCAGTAAACAGAGATTTCCCCGGGCCAAATTCATGTTCTTTAGGTCCCTACTCTTCCTTCATCCCCTAACACCCAGGTGACATTCTGCTTGGAACACCAGTTTGTTCACAGAAGAAGTCAGTTTGAAGCCCTGGGAGTGCAAAAACCCAAACTCACTGCCATCAAGTCGATGACGACTCATAGCGACCCCACTGGGTTTCCAAGGCGGCAAATCTTTACAGAAGTACATTGGCACCATCTTCCTTACTCAAATCGGCTGGTAGATTTGAACCGCCAACCTTCTGGTTAGCAGCCAAATACCTTAGACACTATTCTGTCAGCGCTCCTTAAAGGCGTGCAAAGGGAGGGTGAATTATTGCACTTCATATATTAGAGCACTTTACAGTTTACAAAGCTTTGTTTACTTAACTGGTTTATCATATTAGAATCATGAAACAACACTGTGAGTTAGGCAGAGAAAAACTAAAGATGCAGGGAGTTTTGTGTACCTGGATATGGGGAGTTCGAAGCCATCACGTGTTCTTCTTGTCCTTCTTCAGCCCAAAGTTGGCAGCTGGGAAGAGAGAGCTGGGAGAGGGAAGTCTTGCAGACAGTTAGATGTAGAGGAGGTGGAAGAAGAGGTGCCTGCTGTGAAGGACTTTCTTATTAATCCTTATTAAATGAGGAGATAAGCAAAAACAGAAGAAGCACTTATGGATTGGAAAAATGGAGTGGGAAGGAAAGGTAGATGGAATAGGTGAAGAGACTGAATAGAAGATTGTAATCAGGAGATCAACAATGTGGGCAAGTTGTATCAAAAAATAAAACAAACAACAAGAAAACAACAGGGATTTTTGTCACCACATAAAAGTGAAATTCTGGTGTTGTCACTTCCAAACTAGTGCTGTGACCTTAGGTAAGTTGCACAACTTCCCTAAATCTCATTTTCCTCATCTTTAAGATTTAAATTATAAAAGTTTTTACTTTATGATGTGGCTGTATGGATTAAAAGAGAAGGAAATCACTTGGTATAGTACTTGGCATATGACAAGCATTCAGTGTTAGCTACAGCACTGTTATTATTATCTGCAGAAACTCCTTTTGTGGAAGTATCAAAAGATAAAGAGAAGTACCAGTTAGGAGGCTGAAGTATGCATAGGGACAGCTTGAACTATGGAGCTATAAGACACTTCAGAGGGAAAATGGACAGAACAGTTCGATCAATTGGATGTGGAAAAGGGATCAAAGATGGTTGTCATTTTTAGACAGAGTAAGTGGGTGATAGTGTCATTCACATATATGGATACAAATGATGGAATAACAGATTTTAGAGCAAGATGACTAGTTCGATTTTGGAAGTGCATAACTTGCAGTTTTCTGTATGTGAATGACCAAATGGGAGTTAGAAATGTGGATTTGGATATTTGGGTTGAAATGGAACTTTGAGAATCATCCACTTAGGAAAGGTCGTGAAGAGCATGTGGAAAGCAAAAAGGAAGGGAAACGGGGGTGTATGTGGAGATGAGAAGTCTAACAATGATACCAAGCAGGGATTTGTGAAGGTGGAGGAGTACAGTAACCTGGAAGCCAAAGGAGGAAAGAGAAGTGAGGAGGGCATGGACGCTATAGAAAGGCGACCAAGGACACCAGAAAAAAAAAAAAAAAAGACCACTGGATTGGAAAGTTAAAAGTCATTGGTGACCCTCTGGGTCTCAATTGGGATAGAACTGCCCCCCCCAAGGGAAATTTGCCAGACTGATTTTGCTTGGAATAGAGATTGGGAAGGGGGCACTACTGGAATTTAATTGGTGGGGCCAGAGATACTAGGCATCTTGCAATGCCCAGGACAGTCCTGCCCAGCAAAGAATTGTCCTACATCCTGGCAACTTTCGACCCTTCTGCTATTCATTCATGTAGATGAAAAAGCTGTGTATAATTATCTGAGCCTCAAATCTGTTTTAAATGTAAGCATAAAGAGGTTTTTTTTGTGTGTGTGTAGTATTAAGATAGAATTTTCCTGGAATGTAGCTACTGGATAAAACTGAAGGAAGACTGTACTTTATTTTGTTTAGAATTTGACCACTTCCTGAACTGTAATGCCATTCATGGAATTTGAGTCACCAATACGGTTCATTTTATGATTCATGTGATTGTACAAATGGATGCAAACATCTGACTACTTCCTTATGTCTTTTGGTTTACAGATGCCTGATCAGCTTCATATTGAATCATACATTATTTTATTTTGTAAATTACTTTCTTTAAGTTTTCCTTAATATTACAGTTAAATCAATGTTTTCACTTAAAAAGAATCACATGTATAAGCACAGTATCTCTTTTACTTCATGAGAGTAAAGAGAAAAACCGTATTTGTTATAAAAAGAGGACATTAGGTTTGACAAGGCTAGCAACCATTTACTCATTCAGTCAATAAGTATCTCTTGACTGCCTGCTATGTATTAGACACTATTCTAGTATTTGAGATACATCAGCAAACGAAACAGAAAAAATTTTCTGCCCTTATGGAGCTTGGGAGCTCTGGTAGCATAGTGGCTAAGACACTTGCCTGCTAACCAGACGGCTGGCGGTTCAAACCCACCAGCCACTC
>NW_006921739.1:285545-288439 GCF_000298275.1 Orycteropus afer afer | reverse complement strand
ATGGCACATAACAACAACAACAACATGGAGCTTACATTCTAATGTGTATGTGTGTGTCAGGGGTGGGGTGGGGGGGTGGGGGGTTAGACTACAAATATTAAACATAAACTAAGTAGATTCCAGTGTATATTAAAAGTGATAAATTCTATGCAAAAAAAAAAGTAGGATAAAGGGGATTGAGAGTGTGGGAGAGGACATGAGTTGAAAATTTACATATAGTGACTAGGTTAAACTTTATTGACAAATTGGCATTCAGAGAAAGACCTGAAGTAGGTAAGAGAATGGTCTTGTGGATTCCTGAAAGAAGAGCATTCCAGGAAGAGAGAGCAGTCAGGCATAAGCCCCACAAGGCAAGCAAGCATGCACCTGGAGTTTTTGAGAAACAGCAAGGACACAAATGTTGCTAGACTGAAGTAAGTGAAAGGAGAACTGAAAGTGAACCACTGGGTTGGGGCGAGTGATATAGGGCTTGTAGGGCATTGAACATATTTCGGTTTTCACTTGAATGAAATGAGCAGCAGCTAGAAAGTTTTGACCAGTGGCATGACATTGTCTGACATATTTTTAAAGGATTATTCTGGACTGGATGCTCTACTAAAGATAGGTTATAGGGAGCAATGATAGAAGTTGAAAGACTAGGGAGGAAGCTAGTAATCAGGCAAGAGACAATAATGACTTGAACCAGTTTGCAGTGAAAAGTGGTCTGATTCGGATCTGATGGAGTGGATGTGGGAGAGGAGTCCAGAATTCCAGTGGGCACTGTGGAAGGGTTTTGGAATTGAGGAAGGGTGGGAGATGGAGATTAAAGGATTTGTGAAGCATTGTGGGAATGAGTGTGGGAGTAACTTGAAAGTCTTGAATGTCTGTGGTGAGTGACATAAACAGGGAAAAAGAGTATCACAAAATCAGTCTCAAAGAAGTCAAGAAATAAAATGGTGGGGACTGTGGGTATGGAAGTAGAGATGAGTGTTTGTGTCCATTCCAAAGAAAGGTGATCCAGCAGAATGAAGAAATTATGTAATAATATCATTAATGTCGTATGCAAGTAAAGTTTGTTGAAGATAATTCAAAAAGGTTGACAGCAGTGTATTGACAGAGACCTGTCATAAATTCAAGCCAGATTCAGAACAGGATGTGGAACGAGGGATATCATTGCTGATGTTAGATGGATCTTGGCTAAAAACAGAGATTATCAGAAAGATGTCTATTGCTGTTGTATTGACTATGCAAAGCATTCAGCTGCGTGGATCATAACAAATTATGGGTAACATTGCAAAGAATAGGAATTCCAGAACTCTAAATTGTACTCATGAGGAACCTGTACAGAGACAAAGAGACAGTCATTCAAATAGCACAAGAGGATACTGCATGGTTTAAAATCAGGAAAGGTGTGTTTCAGGGTTGTATCCTTTCACCATACTTATTCAATCTGTATGCTGAGCAAATAATCCAAGACATTGGAATATATGCAGAACATTGCATCAGGATTGCAGGAAGACTCATTAACAACTTGCAATATGCAGATGACACAACCTTGCTTGCCAAAAGCAAAGAGGACTTGAAGCACTTAATGATGGAAGAGCAAAGCTGACAGCCTTCAGTATGGATTGCACTTCAACATAAAGAAAACAAAAATCCTCACAACTGGACCAATAAGCAGCATCATGATAAATGGAGGAAAGATTGAAGTTGTTTTTTTACTTGGATCCATTTTACTTGGATCCACAACCAATGCCCATGGGAACAGTAATCAAGATATCAAATGATATATTGCACTGGGCAAATCTGCTGCAAAAGACTTCTTTAAAGTATTAAAAAGTAAAAGTAAATATGTCACTTTGAGGACTGAGGTGCACTTGACCCAAACCATGGTATTTTCAGTTGCTCCATATACAAGAGAAAGCTGGACAATGGATAAGGAAGACTGAAGAAGAATTGATATATTTGAATTATGTTGTTAGTGAAGAATATTGACTGTAGTGTGGATTGCCAGAATAATGAACAAATCTGTCTTGGAGGAGTACAGCCAGAATGCTCCTTAGATAGAGGATGGCAAGCCTTCATCCCATGTATTTGGACATGTAATCAGGAGGAACCAGTCTCTGGAGAAGAATATCATGCTTGATATTCTTGGTAATGTAGAAGGTCAGCAAAAATGAGGAAGCAACTCAATGAGATGATTGACACACCTCCTGCAACAATGGGATCAAGCATGAAGACTGTGAGGATAGTGCCGGACCAGGCAATGTTTTGCTTTGCTGTACATAGGGTTGCTATGAGTTGGCACTGACTCAATGGCACCTAACCACAACAACAATTATACAGTATTATCTCTATCATGTCTGCTTTTGACTTCATAATTTTACTTTGTTTTCTATAGTTTGCCTTAAGATCTGTGCTTCTTTGTTTTTGCTCTGTTTTGTCATCCTGTGTGTATTAGTTATCTATTACTGTAAACAAACTACCACAAAACATAGTGGCTTTAAAAAGCACACATTTATTATATCTTTCTTTCTGTGAGTCAGGAATCTTAATGCGGTTTAGCTGAGTCCTCTGCTTTGGTGTCTCTCATGGCTGTAGTCAAGGTGTAGGGCAAGGCTGAGTCTAGGCTCAACTTTGGAAGGCTCAACTTGGGAAGAATCCATTACCAAGCTCACTCGTGGTGGTTGACAGGATTTAGTTCCTTGTGGGCTATTGAGCTGAGGGCTTCAGTTTCTTGCTACATGAGCCTTTCTAATAGGGCAGCTTAAAAAATGGCAGCTGGCGAGTTCTGGCAAGATGGCAGACTAGGCAGAAAGATTACACAGACCCTCTTCAACAAAGAAAAGGGAAACCAATTAACACAGACACAGAAGATAATCCTGGACCCCTGAGCCTTAAAGGGAAGGATATAG
>NW_006921739.1:270792-279325 GCF_000298275.1 Orycteropus afer afer | reverse complement strand
CCTGGTGGAACCACTGAGACTGTGGCCCCTAGGTGCCCTTCAGGTCTGGAATTGAACCCACAGCTGTGGCTTCTAATCAAACAAAAGACAGGCATATGAGTTGAACATTTACCTAGGTAGATACATTCCTTGGAGACAAAAATCATGGGACAAAAAAGGGCTGCTTATGCACAGAAGACAGCTTAGGGGGCAGGAGTGCATGGAGGGATAGATGCAGGGAAGAGGTAACTATCAGGAAGTGGGAGGGAAGCTGTTGTATTGTGGTAAATTGTGGTCAAAGTCACAAGACAAAGTGTATGTGAACTGCTGTATGGAAAGTGAATTTGCTCTGTAAATTTTCACCCAAATCACAAAAAAAAAAAAAAAACTGTGGTCAATGACATGAGACAAAGTATATGTGAACTGCTGTGTGGAAAGTGAATTTGCTCTGTAAATCTTCACCCAAATCACAATTAGAAAAAAAAGAGAGAGAGAGAGAAAAGGCAGCTGGCTTCATTAGAGCAAATATGTGAAAAGAGTCAGAGAGAAAGTACAAGCAAGATGGAAGTCACAATCTTTTATAACTTAATCTCAGAAGTGAAATCCTACCACCTGCTGTATTCTTTTTGCTATTAGGAAGCTATTAGGTCTAGGGCACACATAAGGCCATGCATAGTAGGAGATGAATGGGGACCATGTGAAGCCATTTTAAACATCTGTTCTAAATACTATACTTACAATTAGTATCTTAATGAACTTTAGGAATAAAAAGATGATAAAAGATTGAGGACATTAATATACTTTGACTACTTCTCTCCCCACCTCTCAATTAGTTTGAAAAGCAGATATGATTCTTCTTTCAGCCTATTATTATCAAAATATAATTCTTTGGAATTATGTATATTTTATTTTACACATTATAACAATTATACCTAATTTTTATCACTTAAAATACTAAACTATAATTCTGTGCGTAGAATCAAGCTCATACCAAATCTTTTGTTCCATGACTTTCTCATTCACAAATTCATTATTGTCACTCATCTATTTGTTGTTTTGATTTTTTTTTCTGGTAGATATTTCAGAAGTGCCTATATGTTATGTACCTTGAGTCTTGCATATTTGAAAATTCCTGTCTGTTATCATTATGCATGAAAGGCAGTTACCCAGGTATAGAATCCTTTTTTTTTTCTTTTCAATATTAATTAACTTCTCTTTCTAACATTTAACGTAGTTTGGCAGATGCCCAATTTCTTTATTTTTGAAGCTGAACTTTTCCCCTGCCTGGATGACTTTATGATTCTTTTTGTTTTGTTGATCCTTGAAGTTCTAAAAGAAAAGCTTGTATTAAATTATCTTAGAATGTAGTGGGCTCTTTCAATATGCCATTTTAAAGCTTACTTTATTTTAGGAAATTCTTTATTATGTAAATGTTTTCAGTTCCATTTGCTTATTCATATCTTTAAAGATAGCAGTCATTTATGTGTTGGCGTTCCATTGTTGGCTGTCCACATCTTTCCTCTTCTCTCTGTTTGCCTTAATTCAATATCACTTTCCACTAAATTCTGTAAGGGTTTTTTTTTTTTTTCAACTTTCCCTTTCTGCTTTTAAGTAAAAATATGGATATATATCTGCAGAGGAGAAGTAAAAATATGTAGATATGTAACTGCAGCATCATTCAATGTTATCGAAATTAATTTATGGCTAAATCTTTCAGCTCCTGGCAACCAAATCAAGAAGAAAAATAAATCAGATGTATGATTCTCATTGATTTTAAAAGAAATCTACCAGTTATTCCAGGAAATAATTTTGAACACTTAGTTCTGGAAAAAAAAATTATAAATTATCAAATGGGCCAGGGTTCTTGATGAAATTTGATTAGTAAATGCAATAGTGGCATTCATTAAACTATTTCTCATAGCACTGCATAATAAAAGCTGAAAACTTGGCATGGAAACAGTGTAGGGAAAGCAAGTTCATGCAGTGTTAAGACAGTATGATCCAAGCCTATGTGGAAGATAAAATCTGCTCTCTGGAGGAATAGATAGTCTTCATCTCTTTTAGCAATATTTCATAAATGCTGATTCTTCTAACCAAAATTTCATATTGAGTTGGACAGTAGAAAGCTTGATTACGGACTAACGTAGATTTTATGTGCTGATATTGAGAATGGATCCTTTTCAAACTTGCAAATATTGGTAAAGTTGACATTGCTTTGTGAACATTGCAGTGTGTGAACTTCACTCCTTGAATACTAGCCATCTCTATACTACATATAGAGAAGGGCCAAGTGTATACTTTAGAAAAAGTTCATATATATTTATATATATATATGTATATATATATATTTTTTTTTTTAAGTGTGGGATCTGTTTTATCACATGAAATAAATGAGCATTGCTGACATAAGTTACTCTAGAAGTTACAAAATAAAATAAGTGATATTTGTTCTTTACTAAAAGAGTTGCACTGACACATAATTATTAGCCATAAATCAGCTGGAAAATGTAGAATAATTTTATGATTGGTGATATTATGATAGGATTTATAGCAATGAGTAGATTTTAGAACCTATTTTCTGTTGAAACTACCCCTAGCCTTTGAACTCATTATTGGACTACAGTATACCTGACCTCATGTTCTCTATAGTAGAAAGGAATATATATACATATTTTCCAACAATTATCTCCCATATTTCTTTCAGATCTTCCCATCAGAGATTTTTCATTCCCAGACAGATGGTATTAAACAGCAAAAGTTTGTATAGTCTAATTCCCTTATCTAAAGGTCAAACTTTTGGACATTGTCCAAAACACAGCAGCAGTTTAGAGATATGGAAAGGAAGAGTTAGATCTATGAGAGTTAGAAATAACCATGAGATAAATAACCTCTGTATTAAAACCATAAAGTTTGCAGTAGAAGGCTGACCAGTTAAAGGCAGGCTCAGTGACAGGACAAAGACACAATAAACAGCAGACTCAGGACAATATTGGTTTACTTAGAATATTGGCTGTTCTATTATATCTGGACCTGTAGAGCACAGGAGATATCTGGGCACAGGAGAGGATCTAGGCATAAATTCCTTCAAACATTTATAAAGTAAAAGCAATTTGAAATAATAAAAATGTAAGTAAAAAGATACAGAGGATTTTTAACCTAAAACACTTAATATGAGTGATAAAATGTACAAATATTCTTTTAAATTCATGGATAAATTTAGAAGTAAAAAAAAGTGTGGGGAAGGAGGAAGAAACTGTATATGTCCATCATAATTGAAAAATAACAAATTAGAACTTCTGGAAATGAAAATTAAGATTACTATAAAACTCAGTGAATTAACAGCAGAGAAGACTGTACCTGAAGAGAGAATTTGAGAATAGTAAGTATAGATTTGTACTGAAACATATCAACGATGATATAGATATCTCATTCTGTTATACATAAGTTTGCCGTAAGTTAGGGGGCTGACTTGATAGCGGTTAACAATAAGAAATATAGATTAGAAGACCTTCCACAGAATGCAGAACAAAGAGACAAAATCTGAAAAATATGGTAGGTTAAGAGTCATGAAGTGCAGAGGGGTTAGGAACAACTAAAGGAGACAAGCTTGTCTGTCAGTTTGTTGTCCTGTGGTGGCTTGTGTGTTGCTGTGAGACTGGAGGCTCTGCCACCGTGTTGCAAAAATGCCAGCAGGGTTACCAATGGTAAACAGGTTTCAGCAGACCTTCCAGGCTAGGACAGACTCGGAAGAAGGAAGAGGCCATCTACTTCTCAAAGAATTGGCACTGAAAACCTTATGAATAGCAGCGAAACACTGTCTGATATATTACTGGAAAACTTTATGAACAGCCCTGATACATTGTTCGATATAGTGCTGGAGGAAGAGCCCATCAGGTCAGAAGGCACTCTGCCATTGAGTCAATTCCAACTCATAGCGACCTCCTTTGAGTTTCTGAGGCAGTAAATCTTTACAGAATTAGATGGCCCAGTCTTCCTTCTGTGGGCTGGCAGACCGCCCACCTTCTGGTTAGCAGTCAAGAGCCTTAGGCACTATGCCACCAGAGCTCCATACCATATCAATAAAAGCAAAGCACTGGTAAACACATAATTCAGCAGGGTAGTTGCTTCTGGTGGTGGATGCAGGGCATGCAGGTTGGTGAGGGGCACCCAGGGAGCTTCAGCACCCTTGACAGTGTTCTAACATAGTGATTCACTGGAGTTTGTTTATTGCTACGGTTTGTAACATACATATATGTTGTATATATTATTTCGTAGGCACTAAATATTTCATATTTTAAAAAACAGACAGGAAGTAAAAGAAAAAATTAATAACTAAATGTGACGAGAATGTATCTTTGTTTACGATGCTTGAAGTAACTAAGCTGACTGTTGTTGTTGTTGTTATATGCCGTCAAGTCGGACCTGACTCATAGCGACCCCTCCTTAGGTTTCTGAGGCAGTACCACTACAGAAGTAGATTGCCTCATCTTCCTTCCAAGGAGTGGCTGGTGGATTTGAACCGCCAGCCTTCTGGTTAGCAGTCAAGTGCCTTAGGCACTATGCTACCAGAAGCTGACAGAGGAATTGTAATTAACCCTGATGCTCAAACTAATATTAAAAATGCAATTTGTATGTAAAGTCAGTGACTGAGAATTACTAGTCATGTGGCTTGGCTGACAGCTGATCCTTGTACATAGCATCAAATCCAAGAAGGCAGTGAAGGTGGGATCTCTTAGAGAGTGCTGTGGAGGCCAAACAGGCTTTCTAGCATCAACTGTGCTCTTAAATATGGTTCAACACTATTGTGTGATTTTCTGTGCAGTCACATAGCAATCTATGTTCTAACTATATAGAAATCTTCACAATCCTGTGAGACAGGTATGACACTATCACTCCATTTACAAGTGAGTAAACTGACACTGACAAATTGCCCAAGATTACCCATCTAGAAAGTGGAAGAGCCTTGATTGGAATGCAGATACTCTGAGCCCAGAGCCTATGTTCTTATTATCACTCTATGCTGCATCTCAAATATTCTCCAATTTTATTGTAAATAAGATATACACAGATTTAAAATGCATATTCCCAGTTTCTTCCAATATAGTCACTGCTTACATTGGTCTTTAGATGAGCCCTGGAATTCATATCATCAATAAACACCTTAAACATTGGCTGCTAGTTTGGCTTCTCTCTGACTTATTTCTCCAACAAATCTGAACATACCTTTTCTGTGCTTAAAATTCTTCCATGTCTTCCCACGGCTTTAAGAATTGAGTCCAACCCTCTTACTCAGCACACAAGGCTCTTCCTGCTCTGGCTCCTGATCATCCTTTAGTGTCACATCCATCCATTCCTCTAAACCCTTTTTTATTTCAAAACCAGCCACAGTGGAGTTTCACACCTTCGTGTTTTAGTACATGCTGTTTTCTCTGCCCAGAAATGCTTTGCCTCCCTTCTTCTTCTCGCTAACTCCTACCAATCCCTCAAAATTCTGCAACTTCATTTTACATCTCCCTTGAATATTGCTTGTCCATAACATCCCATGCTTTCTTATATCATGGCATGGATTGACTACACTGGGACTGTCAGTGTACTTCACTGTTACCTGTTCTCACCCACTGCCATCAAGTCAATTCCAACTTACAGTGACCCCCTTTGGGTTTCCAAGGCTGTAAATCTTTACAGAAGCAGACTGCCTCATCTTCCTCCTGCGGAGCAGCTGGTGGGTTTAAACTGCCGACTTTCTGGTTAGCAGCCAAATACCTTACCCACTGTGCCACCAAAACTCCTGTTTCCTCTCCTAGTAGTCTGTAATAATAGTACAATGTTACTTAATGAACAGTGCTAGGCACTTTATATACATTTTCTCTATTTCCCAGTACTACTCCAAAAAGTACCCATCATCAGCTGCATTTTAAGGTTGGAAAACACTAAGGCTTAGAGAGTGAAGTAACAGGCCCATGGTCATATCTGATGCTGTAATTTATGTAATGTTTTATTTGATTTTGTCTCCCCCCTGTCTAGCATAGTCCCTGGCACTTCTTGGTTAGATGGATGTGGATGGATGGATTGTGATAAATCCTGGTTTAGTAGAAAGTCAAATTAGAAGTCAGGTAAAGAAGACTTACACTTGAGTTCTGCCTCTGCCTCTAACTAGCTACTAAGATAGAAGAGTTCCGAAATAGCTGAGTACATCCAGAGGTGATTAATATGGCAAGCAGGTCAGGAAGAGTTTGGTACGAGAGTTGTAGATGAACAGGGCAGATGGAAAGAAGGTCTTACCCCACAGGCAAGCACCACTGGTGCAAGTGTTCTTTTGCGGAAGGACTCTGTTGTCATGTAATGCTTCTTAGTTCCTCATATGGGAAGATAACAATTTGCTATCTCTGTGTACAGCTGTGACCAGAGAAATTGATGTGAGGACCCAGTCTCAGTACATGCGTACTGCCTATCTTTTGGTTTGTGTCCAGGCTGCTGGTTTCTGAAAATAGAACCTGATGCTGCCTCTGACTCAGTCCCTTTCACCTCATGTTCTCTTTGGTACATTTGTTTCAAGAGAATCAACCCATCTCTGATTGCTTGCAACATGCCAGTTTGTACAAAATTTGTGAAATTTGAGACTTATTACCAAGAGATCTGCCCTTTCTTTTATTTATTCCTGTATATGACCCAATAAAAATATTACCAGGAGCCCTGGTGGTGCTGTGGTTAAATTGGCTGCAAATCAAAAGGTCTGCAGTTCGAACCCACCAGCTGCTCTGTGGGAGAAAGATACGGCAGTCTGCATCCATAAAGATTTACAGTCTTGCAAATTCTATAGGGCATCTCTACTCTGTCCTGTAGGGTCACTATGAGTCTGAATTGTCTCCATGGCACTGGATATATATAAATATATACATACATATATATGTATATGTGTATGTTGTTGTTTTTAGGTAGGTGCTGTTGAATCCATTGCAACTCATAGCAACCCCGCATATAACAGAATGAAACACTGCATCAGAGAAGTATACAGTCCTGTGCTATTTTCACAATTGTTGCTATTCTTGAGCCCATCCTTGCAGCCACTGTGTCAACCCTCGTCGTTGAGGGACTTCCCTTTTTTCACTGACCCTCTAATTTACTAAGCATAATATCCTTCTCCAACAATTTGTAGCTTCTGACAACATGACCAAAGTACAAGAGATGAAGTCTTGTCATTCTTGCTTCTAAGGAGCATTCCTGCTGTACTTCTCCCAGCACAGATTTGTTCCTTCTTCTAGCAATCCATAGCACATTCAATATTCATCACCAGTACCACAATTCAAATGCATCTTCTGCTTTGGTCTTCCTTACTCACTGTCCAGTTCTAACATGCATATCTTGTTGCTGTTGTTGTTAAGTGCCATAAAGTCAGCTACGACTCACAGTGAGCCTATGTACAACAGAACAAAACAACTCGCCAGGTCTGCACCATCCTCACAGTCTTGCAATGCTTGAGCCCATTATCAAAGCCACTGTGTTAATCCATCTCACTGAGGATCTTCCCCGTTTTTGCTCTCTGCTTTACCAATATGATATCCTTCTCCAGGGAACGGTCTCCTCTAACAAACATGAACAAAGTAGGTGAGATGAAGTCTGGCCATTCTTGCTTTCAAGGAGCATTCCAGCTGCACTTCTTCCAGGACAGATATGTTCATTGTTCTGGCAGTCAGTAGTATATTTAGAACTCTTCGCCAACACCACAGTTCAAAGTCATCAACTCTTCTTGGTCTCCCTTAGTCATTGTCCAGATTTCACATGCATGTGAGACGATTGAGAATGTCAGGGCTTGGCTCAGGCACACCTTAGTCTTCAAAGTAACATTGTTGCTCTTCAACACTTTAAAGAGTGCACACAATCAAATGCTTTTTTTTTCTAAATTGTGATTTGGGTGAAAATTTACAGAGCAAATTCACTTTCCATACAGCAGTTCACATATACTTTGTCTCATGACATTGACTACAATTTACCCCAATGCAACAGCTCTCCTCCTACTTCTTCCTGATAGTTACCTCTTCCCTGTGTCCATCCCTCCATGCACTCCTGCCCCCTGAGCTGTCTTCCTGTGCATAAGCAGACCTTCTTTCTCCCATGATTGTTCCCTCCAAGGGGTGTATCTACCTCAGGTAAATGTTCAACTCATATACTTGTCTATTGTTTGGCTGGAAGCCACAGGAATGGGTTCAATTCCAGGCCTGAAAGGCAGCTAGGGGCCATAGACTCAGTGGTTCCACCAGGCTCTATCAGACAAGCAAACCTGGTCCCCTTCTTTATTTTCTCCAAATGATTTTGAGTTTTTTTCACATTGTTCTCCCTCTCTATCCAGGATCTCCTACATAAATCCCCTTCCAAGTGGTTGACAGTAGTAGCTGGGCACCATCTAGCTCTTCTGGTCTCATAGTCGTATAGGCTACAGATCAGATGGTGTACCAGTCGCTAGGACTAATTGTTCCCATGAATTTTTGGTTTTCTTCATTCTTCTTTGCTCTGGATGAGGAGAGACCCATCGTTGCATCTAGATGGCAGCTTGCAA
>NW_006921739.1:258034-261715 GCF_000298275.1 Orycteropus afer afer | reverse complement strand
AGAAGAAAAAAACAAGAAAACCTGCAATATCTGGGGATAGGGCATTAAGAGAAAAAGGGTAGAGAATGAAAATAATTAAGAAAAAAATGGGAAAAATGCAAAAAGAAAAACAAAGAACAGGGTTAACCAAGAGAAAAAAGGGGAAAAAATTAATTAAAAAAAAATAAATAAATTCAACCAGGAACAGGGAAAAGAAAAAAAGCTGAAAACTAGGACCTGGGAAGAGAAGAATAAAGAATAATAGTAAAAAGGACAAAAGTATTAATAATAATTGTAATTTTAAAACAGACAAATACAATCTTACTAAACACCAGAAAAAAGAAAGAGAAAAAGAAAAAAAAAATCAGTGGAGGACAGGGTAGGGCACCCAGGCTCCATCCGAGCACACAGGTCGGATATAGTCTTGCAGGCCCAGAAGGTGGGTGGGAGTGGGGGATGGCCACACCTCCATTCACCAGCGGGTGTGGGGTATAAGAGTAACAAGAGGAATGTCACACCTTTTCAGTCTTGTGGGTCCAGAGTATCCTTGGGGTTGCTGGCAAGAGAATGTGTTCTTAAGCCCCTGGAATCTGGGAGAGCATTGTCTCTTTAAATATCCAAAATGGTCAAGCTGCTTGTAAATATTCAAAATGTGGTGCCCTCTGGACAGGAAAAGTCAACAGCTCACCCTGCCTTCCTCTTCCCCACTGCTTCACCTTTTATTCCCCAGCCACCAGAGTAGTCTTCTTGCAGTCCCTTGCTAGCAGGGCTGATTTTTAGGTTAATCCTTAGGTCCTACCACCACTCAGGAATCTCCAAGCTGTCTGTGCCATCAAGATTGCTCAGGATCACATCACTGCCAGACCGCAGCTCCATATGTCTCCATTTTTGGTATTTTCATGCAAATTGTTCCACTAGTTCGGGTTTAGTACACTTCCATATCCTTCCCTTCAAGGCTCAGGGATCCAGGATTATCGTCTGTGTCTGTGTTAATTGGTTCCCCTTTTCTTTGTTGAAGAGGGTCTGTGCAGTCTTTCTCCCTATTCCACCATCTTGGAATCCTCTCCAATTAAATGCTTTTGCATAGTCAACAAAACACAAGTAAACATCTTTCTGGTATTCTTTGCTTTCCACCAAGATCCAAATGACATCAGCAATGACATCCCTTGTTCCACATCCTCTTCTGATTCCAGCTTGAATTTCTGTATGTTCCCTGTTAATATACTTGCTACAAGCATTTTTTAAATATCATCAAGAAAAAATTTACTTGCATGTGGTATTAATGATATTGTTCATTAATTTCCACATTCTGTTGGATCACTTTTCTTTCAAATAGGCACAAATATGGATCTCTTCCAGCCAGTTAACCAGGTAGCTGTCTTCCAGATTTCTTGGCATAAATAAGTAAGCACTTCCAGCACTGCATCCATTTATTGAAACAACTCAATAGGTATTCCAGCAATTCCTGGAGCCTTGTTATTTGCCAATTTCTTAAGTGCAGCTTTGACTTCTTCCTTCACTACCATTGGTTCTTGATCATACGCTACCTCCTGAAATAGTTGGACATTGACCAATTCTTGTTGGTACTCATATGCATATGCATATGGGATTATTGAAAATATCAGGACTTGGGTTAGGTTCAACTTACTTTTCAAAGTGACATCTTTGTTCTTTAACACTTTAAAGGAGTCTTCTGCAGCAAATTTGTCTAATCCAGTACATCAATTAATTTCTTGATTACTGCTACAATGGGTGTTGATTATGGACCCAAGAAAAATGAAATCCCTAAAAACTTCAATCTTTTCTCCATTTATCGTGATGTTGCTTATTGGTCTAGTTGTGAAGATTTTTATTTTATGTTGAGGTGTAATCCATACTGAAGACTGTAGTCTTTGATCTTCATCAGCAAGTACTTCAAGTCTTCTTTGCTTTCAGCAAGCAGGGTTATATTTTCTGCAAGTCATAGGTTGTTAATGAGTCTTCCTCCAACCTGATGCCATACCTTTCTTCATGTATTCCAGCCTCTCAGATTATTTACTCATTGTACAGATTGAATAAGTATGCTGAAAAGGTACACCCCTATACACATGTTTCCTGACTTTAAACCACCCCTTATTCTGTTAAAAAAAAAAAAAAATGCCTCTTGGCTTGTACAGGTTCTGCATGAGCACAATTACGTGTTGTGGAATTCCCATTCTTCACAATGTTATCTGTAATTTGTTATGATCCACTCAGTTGAAAGTGTTTGCATAGTCAATAAAGCACAAGTAAACATCTTTCTGATATTCTTTACTTTCATCCAAGATCCATCTGACATCAGCAATGATATCCCTCATTCCATGCCCCTTTTGAATCTGGCTTGAATTTCTGGCAGTTCCCTATCTATGTACTGCCACAATCATTTTTGAGTTATCTTCAGCAAATTTTTACTTGCATGTGATATTAATGATATCATTTGATAATTTCTGCATTCTGTTGGATCATCTTTCTTTGGAATGGACACTATGGCTTGCTTCCAGCTGGTGGGCCACATAGCTGTCTTCCAAATTTCTTGGCATGAAAGAGTGAGTGGCTCCAGTGCTGCATCTTTTTGTTGAAACATCTCAACTGATATTGTATCAATTCCTAAAGCCTTGTTTTTCATCAATTCCTTCAGTGCAGCTTGGACTTCTTCCTTTAATAGCATTAGTTCTTGATCATATGCTACCTCCTGAAATGCTGGAATGTTGACCAATTCTTTTTGCTACAGTGTCTCTGTATTCTTCCATCTTCTTTTGATGCTTCCTGTGTCACTCAAATTTTGCCCATAGAATCCTTCAGTATCACAACTTGAGGCTTGAATTTTTCTTCAGTTCTTTCAGCTTGAAGAATGCAAAGTGTGTCCTTCCATTTTGATTTTTTAACTTTAGGTCTTTGCCTATGTCATTATAATACTTTACTTTTTCTTCTCAAGCCACCCTTTAAAATCACTTGTTCAGATCTTTTACGTCATTATTTCTTCCATTTGCTTTAGCTATTCTCCATTCAAGAGCAAGTTTTAGAGTCTCTTCTGACATCCATTTTTGTCTTCTGTGCCTGTCTTATCCTTTTAATAACAGTTTGCTTTCTTCATGTATGATGTTCTTGATGTCATCCCACCACTCATCTGGACTTTTGGTCACTTTGTGACATCAAATCTATGCTTCAGATAGTCTCTAAATTCAGGTGGGATATAATCAAGGCTGTATTTTGGCTTTTGTGGAATTGCTTTAATTGTCTTCAGCTTCAACTTGAAGTTACATATAAGCAATTGATGGTTTATTCTACAGTCAGCACCTGGCCTTGTTCTGGCTGATGATATTGAACTTCTCCATTGCCTTTTTCCCCAGATGTCATCAATTTAATTCCTGTGCATTCCATCTGGTGAGATCCATATGTGTAGTCACTGTTTATGTTGTTTAAGAAAGTAGAGTCAACCTTAATGACGTGGATGGAGTAAAGCTTTCGGGACCTTCATTTGCTGAGGTGGCATGACTCAATTGTATTTGCAATGAATAAGTCTTTGGTCATGCAAAATTATATAATGTGCTCTCTGGTATCATTTCTACCATCAATGCTGTATTTTGCAACTAGCATAGTGGCTAAGGAGCTCTGGTAGCATAGTGGCTAAGACACTTGCCTGCTCACCAGAAGGCTGGCGGTTCAAACCCACCAGCCACTCCT
>NW_006921739.1:236591-256624 GCF_000298275.1 Orycteropus afer afer | reverse complement strand
CAGCTGCAGGGGCTGAGGAGCTCAAGGTTGGCAGGCGGTATATTGGCTGTTGACTCCAATGAATGATGAATCCAAGATCTCCAGGCCGAATGGTGGATTGTTCGCTCACAGACAGTTGTAGGAAGCACAACAGAATCTCAATTCACAGAAGAATGTCTCTTTTCCCAGGATGTCCATAAATATACTGGAAGCAGGCCACATCCCTAGGGAAACTCCCTTTCAATGGATTGGCTGCTGAAAACATATTCATTCATCTCATCCCATCAAGGGAATAACCACATCACAACTGCTTAAACCACACAGAATTGTGATCCAGCTAAGTTAACACACAGCTCCAACTATCACATCACCTCAGGAAGTGAAGGTCCCAAAAGCTTTACTCCATCCACATCATTAAGGTTGACTCTACTTTGAGGAAGGAGCTCTGATGGAGTAGCAGGTAAGACATTTGGCTGCTAACCCAAAGGTCAGTGGTTCAAACTCACCAGCTGCTCCATGGGAAGAAGAAGGCAATCTACTTTCATGAAGATTTACAGCCTCAAAAACCCATTGGGGGTTGCTATGAGTAGGAATCAACTTGATGGTAGTGGGTTTAGGTTTGACTTTTAGGAGGCAGGTCTTCCCCAGTCATATTTTCAGTGCCTTCCAACCTGAGGGCTTCATCTTCTGGCACTGTATCAGACACTGTTTCCCTTCTATTCATAAGGTTTTCAGTGGCCAATTTTTTTTTTTTTCAGAAATGAACCTGGCCATGCCCTTCTTCCTAGTCTGTCTTAGTCTGGAAGTTCTGCTGAAACTTGTCTACCATGGGCAACCCTGCTGGTATTTGAAATATCAATTACATAGCTTCCAACATCACAGCATCATGCAAGCCACCACAGCAGGACAAACTAACAGATGAATGTCGTGTGTGTGTGTATACACCACATTGTTACCAATATTTACCATTGTTGTTGTTGTTGTTATGTGCCATCAAGTTGGACCCAACTCATACCAACCCCTCCTTGGGTTTCCAAGGCAGTATCACTACAAAATAGATTGCCCCATCTTCCTTCCGAGGAGTGGCTGGTGGGTTTGAACCGCCAGCCTTCTGGTTAGCAGTCAAGTGCCTTAGGCACTATGTTACCAGAGTTCCCAATATTTACCATACTGGTGTGTGTGTGTGTGTGTGTGTATATATATATATATATATATATAACCAAACCTATTGCCATCAAGTTGATTCCAACTCATAGTGACTCTAGTGACTCCTAGAGGGTTTCCAAGGCTGTAAAGTCTTTATGGAACCACACTGCCTATATTTTTCCCACAGACTGGGTAGTGGCTTTGTACCACTGACCTTTTGGTTAGCAGCCCAATGCTTTAATCACAAGACAACCAGAGCTTTTATACATCTATATATATCCCCTGGATAGTGCAATTGGTTAAGATCTCAGCTGCTAACCGTGAGGCTGGAGGTTTGAGTCTGCCCAGAGGCATTTTGGAAGAAAGGCCTGGTGGTCTACTTCTGAAAAGCAGCCACTGAAAACCCTATCGAGTACAGTGCTACTCTGACACACATAGGATCAATCACCATGAATTGGAGTATTGGAGTTGACTCCATAGTAACTAGTTGGACTTGGATTTATATATATATATATATATACACATACATATATATACACACACACACATTTTATGTTACCTGTGTAATGATACAAGCTCATGGAGTCTCCATTACTCTGGAGTTATTTCAATAAGGTAACAGGGTCAATTAAAGACACTCCCTTGGGATCCATTCCACCTCACCCAAGAAGTGAGGTTCTGCCCTTGATTTGCCAGCCTTCTTAACTCCTAGCTTGTTGATTTCCCCTTTGCTCCCTCTCAAGGAGCTTCTCTCTTCCCTCTGCTTGTATTGTGGTCATTTAATTTCCTGCCATGCAAACTCTTTTAGTTGTATATAACCAATTCTATCTATTTTTCATAGACTTACCATTTTAATCAGTATGGTGTTGGTTGGCTTAACAATGGAACCTATTCTGTTTTCTGTCTCTAATTTTCTTCTCTCTCTGTTCATAAAATCATGGAGATGGGACAGATAGAAGTCACGCCACATTTAGTAACTAATTTTCATTTGCTTTTTTTATATTTAGTATTTTTATTATAAAATTAATATATGCTCATCTTGGTAAACAGTAGAGAATTATTGGAATTATCAATCCTATCTCCTGCTAACATAACAGTATGGTAAATATTCTTCCAGTTATTTTCTAGGCATTTACTAGAAATAATATAAAATACACACATCAACACACTCTATATACACAAATAGAATGCTACCAAAGATACTCTCTGCAATTTGACTTTTTTCATTTAATAGTAGTGTGATAATTTTCTACATCAGTTATTTCTGTCTATCATCCTTTTTGATACTTATAGTTTCATTAGTAAGAACACTTCTAGCTGCAAGTCACAGACACTCAACTCAAACTACCTCAAGCAAATAAATGAATGTCCTGGTTCACAAGAGCAGGGAGAAGAGAGGTGGGATTGGCATCAGGAAGGAATGAACCCAGGGGCCCAACAGTGTCATTAGGATTCCTTCAGTTTTCATTTCTTAGCACTGATGTTCTATTTTGGATTCTTTCTGTCTCAGAACAAAGCAAATTTGTTTACTCCATGGACTGGGAAGGGGAAAGTCATCCCTGCAGACACCTTCAGATCTGCCAAACTACTGGTTGCATGATCTGAGCTCATTACTCTGCCTTTCTAAAGGCAGACGAGTTCTGTACCCTAAGCATACTTCCTGGGGTCCACTCTCTTCAGCTCATCTCTGTGGTTCAGCCAGAGAACCATGCTGGTGTGGAAGTGGGAAGTCCAGTAAGGTGAAGGTCCTATTGGTGCAGAAGGTACAACTCCTTCTGGGAGAGAAACTGATCACAGTCTTGAAGGTCAACTGAGGGCACACTGCCTGAGTCTGGTATTGGGGAGCTGGTGCTAGGCCTTCATTTTACTGTGGGAGAAAAAGTGTCAATCTGCTTCCAGACAATGAAACCCTATGGGGTAATTCCGCTCTGTGCTATAAGGTAAACCATGTGTCACAATCGACTTGACAGCAATGGGTTTGGTTTGGTTTTCCTTATAAATCTTTGACCAGTTATTTTTCTCAGTGACCAAGTTAGGAAAATTTGCACTCTGTTTCTGAGACCAAAGGTGCTCTTTCAGGAATTACCACAATTATGCTTCATTCTTTCAAAATCATGCTTCAGAAATCTTAGCATACTGTGCCTGTTGGTGGAAATTTCTTAAAAATAAAGAATCCTGGGCCCTACCTCCTGATGCTGAGTCAGTAGATCTAAGGTAGGGCCCAGATTTTGATACTTTTAAACACACCTGATTTTATGATCAACCACGTTTGAGAAGGACAGAGACAAAAATCTTCTGGCATAATTCTGTTTGTTTAACTTCACTTTCCAAAGAACAGGAGCTGAGTGGGTGTTGGCTGCCTTTCTTACTGCATAAATGACCAGCCCTGGCCAGGTATACTGAACAGACAGGTGTGTTCATGCCCCTTTCCCGTTCTTACTCGGGTCAGAAATTTTTGTTCCTAGGTCTAAGATGGGCAACTGACTGCCACAAACTCTTAAGGCTTGACTACTAGCTGAAAGGGTGGTGGCTCAAACCTATCCAGATCACAGCCTTGAAAACCCTGTGGAACAGTTCTACTCTGCACACATGGGGTCACCGTGAGTTGGAATTAACTCAAGAGCAGTTAATAACAATAACACATGACTACAATAGGGAAAGATCCTGATTTTGTTGACTCTGAATCTTACACAATTTGGAGAGGCCTGGTGTAAGGAAAAGAAAATCAAAATATGAGTACAAAATTGAGTACAGTACCTAAGAAGCAGCCCATGCAAGTGAAAGATCCTACAAACTTAAACTTTGTTAACTTCATGGCAGATCTGCCTCTATACAGCATTCTTATTCTGGAATAAGTCAAAAGATTCTATTACTCAAATTGTCTTATTGTTGTTAGTTGTCATCAAGTCCTGCCCCCACTCATGATGTCTGCGCACAACATAACTGAAGACTACCCAGTCCTGCTCGATCTCCATGATCAGTTGCAGATCTGATCATTGGGTCAGATCCATAGGGTTTTTATTCACTAGATCTTCTGATATATTTGGTGAACTGAATTTTGGAAAAGAAAAGAAAGAAAAAAAAGATTAGATCATTTTGGCCTAAAACAGCCTGGAGCTGAATGTTTAACCACAGGACAATGTCATAGGCTTTTTTTGTTTGTTTGTTTGTTATTCCCTATATTTCCTGAAACTGTAGAAAGAACAGCAGGGTTCCCTTATGACCCAACCTCCCATACCTTTCTGACCACATCTTCTACTATTTTCCTCCTTGCTTGCTTCTGTTCAGACACACTGGCCTCCTTGTTCTTCTTCAAACATACCCAGCACACTCCTGCCTTAGGGCCTCTGTACTTGAGGTTCCTCTTCCTGAAATGATCTATCTCCACTTTATGGAAATGGACATTCAGGCTCGGTGAAGTTAAGTGCTTAAAACCAAATGATTAAAACCCAAGAAAATGGTATATAATGTTTTACCCACTAGCCTCACCTTTGAGTTCTCTCTTTCTTTCATACTGCTTTCAACTTGTCAGGAAAGCCTGTTGTTTCTACCTTCAAAATGTGTTCAGAGTTAGACCACTTCTCCCAGTCTCCACCTTCACCATTAAGGTGAAACTGCCACCATTTGTTGCCCTCATTACTACAATAGCCTCCCACCTGGCTTCCCTGCTTCTCCCCTCACCTCCTATAATCTATCTCAAAACAGCAGCCACAGTGATATTTATAAAATATAAGTTAGAACATGGCATTCCTTTACTGAAAACCTGCTAATGCATCACTATTTCCTCAAAAGTATAAGTCACTCTCTTCACAAAGGCTTGTAAAGATATACAGCTATGCTGTCCAAAATGGTAAACATTGGCTGCATGTGGCCAGGTGGAATTGTGATATAAAATACACACTGGATTTTGAAGACATAGTTTGAAAAAGAGAATGTAAAATATCTCATTAATAATTTTATGTTGATTAAATAATGAAATAATATTGGATAAATATAATATGTTATTAAAACTAATCTCACCTGTTTATTTTTACTTTTCTTTAATGTGGCTACTAGAAAATTTAAAATTACATATGTGGCCCAAATTTGTTTTTTGCATTATATTTTGATTAGACAATGCTGTTTTATAGCACTTGGTTCTCCCTTAAAACTTTTCTGATCTTGTCCCCTCCTCACACCTGTTCTTGTTCACACCTGTCCAGCCATACTAGCCTCCTTGCTGTTCCTCCAACATACCAAGCATGCTCCCACCTTAGGAACTTTGCACTTGCCGTTTCCTCTCTTGGGAAACTTTTCCTCTAGTTATCCGATGTGATAGTTGGAGCTGAGTGTCAACTTGGCTGGACCACAATTCTATGTGGTTTAACCAGCTGTGATGTGGTTATTCCCATCATGGGATCAGAGTATATATTTTGAGCAGCCAATCCATTGAAAGGGAGTTTCCCTAGGGGTATGGACTGCTTCCAATATATTTATGGACATCCTGGGAAAAGAGACACTCTTGTGTGCGTTGGGATCCTGTTGTGCTGCCTACAACTGTCCATGAGCAAACAATCCACCATTTGGCCTGGAGATCTTGGATTCATCATTTGTTGGAGTCAATAGCCAGTACACTGCCTGCCAACCTTGAGTTCATCAGCCCCTGCAGCTGCATGAGTCGGGAAAAGCCTCCAGTTTGACTTTTGATCCAAGAACTTGGGTCTTACCAGCTTCTATAAGTGTGCAAGCCATTTTCTTAAGATAAATTTCTCTTTCTCTGTATATATATATATGCTTTACTGGTTTTGCTTCTTTAGAGAACCCAACCTAACACATCTGAATGATTTGTTCCTTCACTAGACTTAATTCAAACTTTAGCTTCTCAATGAAGCCTTCCCTGGCCATCCCATGGAAAATCAAATCTCTTGCTAAATGAGTAATTTATTTTATAAGGATCAACACAAAGCTGGTTCCTATGAGGCAGAGGTTAAGGATGTCCCAAACGTCCAACTTTTCCAAACTGCTATACTCCCTTTAATATTCTCCTGCTGGTCTTTGCGTTCCATAATTTGCTGCATTGTCTCACAAAATTCACGAACCATACTTACAGTTAAGTGGTTTATTAGGGAAGTAACGGGTATAACTTGGGATCAGAAACAACTCAGAAGTAAGAGGAAATTACCCAGGCTACAGTTCATGTTTAGCATAGCTTCTTCTCATCCTGTACTGCTGGGCCCTGCTTGCGGCCTTCCAGGGCAAGTGTTACAATTCTTAGCTCAGTGGGATAAGCAAGCCCCACTGTAGCCATCTGCCATGAGCATCCTGGTTCCTGCCATCTCACACAGCTATTGCTCATGCTATTGCTCATGCTATTGCTGTTTCTTACTGCCTTTTGTGTTACAACTCCCTCTCTCTAGCTCCTGGGTCTAGGAGGTTCTCAACACAGTGACCCTGGGTCCAAAGGATGCACATCACTCCTGTCTCTTTTCTTGGTGGCAGTAAGGTCCACCTTTTCCACCTCTGGGGTGGTTCATTTTAATTCTAGTGGGATGGAAAAACTGACCAATCCTCTTGTTAGAGATCCATAAACCTTACTTTCATAGTCTCACCTTTACTATGATGCCATGCACCTTATTTGTATTATTATCAAATTGTTCAACCCCTTGGTTGGCCACAAGCATCTTATTTGCATGGTCTCACCCAATCTTTTGGTGGGAGTTACAAGACCATGGCTAGAAAGACCATATAAAAGCATTCCATAGCACTGCACTTGCCTACCCTAGCCCTTATTCACTAAGTCCCTTTCCTGTTTTATTTATTGTCATAGCATTTGTCACCATATAACACACTATATATTTTACTTACTTATTTTTTTTATTCTCCGGCTCCCCTTCTAGAATTGGCAAGGTCAGATAGCTCATAGTAGGTGCTCAATAAATATTTATTGAATGAAATATGGGATGAAGCTTAACCACTTAATTTTGCAGATGAAAAAACTGAGGATGAGTAGTTTGTTCAGAATTGCTCAGCTTGTTAGGGGCAAAATGGATGCACTGTCAGTAAGATCAAATATTATTGACCAGAAATTCAGGTGCCACCATGTAGGTCCTAGCCCTTTAATTGTATTTGTTTTCTTCACTGTACTCTGTCCACATTTTTATGCCTCTTTTTAAGCCTTGTACACTAGAGATAGAATTCAAAAAGAAAGAAGAACCTACTCTCAGAAATACTTCACCTCATTCTCCTCAAGGATGAACTTTAAGATTCTTTTTAGCTCCAAGGCTAAGCCTTTGAGATTTTTTTTCTTTATTCTGTATAGTAATAATGGGTCTATCTGGAAAGAAAAAAAAAAGATATCGTATGTTTGATTATGTAATAAAATATTTAAATCATAGCCTGAAGGATTTAAGCTATTTATTCCATTCATCAACATACGTTTACTGACACTAATACCAGTCAGTTAGACACTGTTTTAAGTGATGGGACTAAACAGAGAAATGTGATGTGTTCCTCAAGATACTAACAATCTGGATTTTTTTCCTTTTTTGTACTAACAGTTTTTTGTAGTGGAGTGGTGAGGACAAACAAATATAAGATTTATTAATTCGTATGGCTTCTATAACAAGTTACCATGAAGTTAGTGGCTTTAAACAAAACAAATTTATTTGCTTACAGTTCTTGTTGTCAGAAGTCTGAAATAAGTTTCCCTGGTCTTAAGTCAAGGTGTTGGTAGGGCTGTATTCCTTCTGGAGGCTTTGAGGAGAAAATCTGTCTCCTTGCCTTCTTCAGCTTCTAATGGCTACCTGTATGCCCTGGTTTGTAGCTTCTTCCTTCATCTTCTAAGCACATCTCTCCAGGTCCTGCTTTTGTCTTCACATCGCCTTCTTCTCTCACTCTGACTCCTCTTGCTTCTCTCTTATAGGGACTGTTGTTTTTATGTCAGGCCTACCTAGATGATACAAGATAATCTCCCTACTTCAAGATTATCAATTTAATCACATTCTACAAAGTCCCTTTTTCCATATATCACAGTATTCACAGGTTCTGGGAATTAGGATGTAGGCATTGAGTTGTTGTTAGTTGCCATTGAGTCTGCTCTGACTCATGGCATGAGTCCCAAGCATGATACACTTCTCCAGGGAGTGATCCCTTCTGACAACATGACCACAGTAGGCAAGACGAAGTCTGGCCATTCTTGTTTCCAAGGAGGATTCCAGCTGCACTTCTTCCAGGACAGATCTGTTAGTTCTTCTGGAAGGCCATGGTACTTTCAGCATTCTACTCCAACATCACAACTCAAAAGCATCAACTCTTCTTTGGTCTTCCTTACTCATTCTCCAGCTTTCACATGCCTATGAGGTGACTGAAAATATCATGGCTTGGGTTAGGCATACCTTAGTCTTCAAAGAGACATCTTTGCTCTTCAGAACTTGCAAGAGGTATTTTGCCACAGATTTGCCCAGTGCAATACGTCATCTGATGTCTTGACTGCTGCTTCCATGTGTGTTGATTGTGGAACCAAGTAATATGAAGTCTTTGATAACTTCAGTCTTTTCTCCATTTATCGTGATGCTGCTTATTGGTCCCTTGTGAGGATTTTCATTTTCTTTATGTTGAGGTGTAACCCATACTGCAGACTGTAGTCTTTAATCTTCATGAGTAAGTGCTTCAAGTGATAAGTCTAGACCATGTATAAAGGAAAGTGCAAGGGAAAGGAGGTGTAATGACGAGAATGTTGGCATTAGTTAGCTACTGCTGCACAACAAATTACCCCAAAATTCAGCAGCTTAAAACAATAAACAGTTGCTATCTCACACAGTTTCTGAGGGTCAAGGATGCAGAATCTTCTTCACTGAATGATTCTGCCTTAGAGACTTTCCTGAAGTTGCAGTCCTGTTGGCTGGGGCTGCAGTCATGTGAAGGGGCTGGAGAATTAGAATCCCAGCTCACTCTTGTGACTTTTGGAAGGAGGCTTCAGTTCCTTGTGATGTGGGCCTCTTCATTGGGTTGACCACATGACATGACATCTGCCTTCTGTTAGATCAAGTGATTTAAGAAAGAGCCCAGGATAGAAGCCATAGCCGTTTATAACCTAATCTGAGAAATGACATACCATCACTTCTGCCGTTGTACTTGTCACGTGGACCAACCGTGGTACAATGTGGAAAGGGACTATGCAAGAGTGTGAGTACTAGGTGGCAGGAATTACTGGGGCTCATCGTAGAGACTGGCTGCTATTCTTGGGATTGCAAGCAGTTTTCCATTGCTGGAATGTAGGGCAATAATGAAAGAGTAGTAGGAGATGAGGTTTGGCATGAGAAGGGGTGGCTAGACCATGAATCTTTCAGTGATGGGAAGCTAATGCAGAGGGAGGAAGACCCTGGGTGGCACAAATAGTTAATGCACTTGGCTGTTTATCAAAAGGTTGTTGGAGGTTCAAGTCCACCCAGAGTCATCTAAAAAGAAAGACTTGGTGATCTCCTTCAGAAAAAGCAGCAACCACTGAAAAACCTATGGAGCACAGTCCACTCTGATACATATGGGGACACTATGAATTGGTGTTGACTCAATGACAGCTGGTGGTGCTGATTAATCAGGGGGTTGATATGACCAAATTGATTTTTAGAATGATCACTGTGGTAAGGGTGTGTGGAGGGTAGAGAGATAGCAAGGAGATTTGGGAGAAAGAGTGGTTAAGAGGCTATTGCAGGAGAGAAAGAAGGCTTGGTATAAGGCAATAGTGGTCAAGGAGTAATGAGGACAAAGGTTTAAGAATGTATCAGGAGGTGGAATACTGGTGGAGAGGCACAGAGTGGGGAGGTGTCTCAGGATGACTGCCAGGTTGCTGATTTGTATGAGGATAATAATTTTAAACAACAAACAAAACTCACTGCCATTGAGTCAAATCCGCCTCATAGCTAACATTAAATGAATACAAGAAGAAGGGCAAGTTTAATACAGAGGGTACAAAGAGTTAAGATGCCTAAATTTGAACATATTGAGTCTGAGCTACTTATGTGACATTCAGGTATAAAAAGAACTAATGGGTAGTTGAATGGAATAAACTAAATGATTAAGTGCTTTACTACTAGCCTGAAGGTTGGCAGTTCAAACTCACCCAGAGGCTCCTTGGAAGATGGGCCTGGTGATCTGCTTCAGAATGGTCACAGCCTTGAAAACCTTATGGGACAGTTCTAGTCTGCACACATGGGATCACCATGAGTCAGAATCAACTCAACAGCAACTAACAACAATAAAACAAGCTACAGCAAGAGCTTTTAAGCATTTGTCAAGGAAGCCTGTGCAGTCTGGCCAGAGAAGAGTTCTTCTCACTTTGTGTTGGTCTTATGTCTCTAAGACTAAATCAGGTGTCATTTTCCAGACACTATTGTCATATTATCATCATCATCAAAACTACCATTTATTGAGTGCTTGCTGTATACCACACTCTATGTAATCACTTTGCATGCATTGATTTCATTTCATCTCCACACTAACACTGTGAGGTACATAATGTTTTTATTCCCATTTTACAGATGAAGAAACAGTCTTAGCTAGTTTAAGTACATTGTTCAAGGTTATATAGCTAGTAAGTGATGGAGACAGGCTTCAAATCTGGATCATCTGAGTGTAGACCCTTGCCCTTAACTGAACAGTTATCTACAGGGTGATTTATAGAATGAGAGCCACTTTCCAGCAGGAGTGAGAGGCTGTAGATAAATAAAGCAGGAGGAAGGTCAGGAATGCACATATACGATGATGTAAAGAACACAGCTGGTGGTGTGTCAGATGTCCTCTTCCTATTTAATATATAGAGATGTTGGCATATTGGCAATGTTTTGTAAGCTTTTTCCTGGGACTTTATTCCCATTTTACTGTGGTTTCTGGAAAAAAAAAAATGCAAGGGATGCTTGCATTCACTTTTAAAAAAGCTATTCAATTTTTTGTCATAAGAAAGTACCAGTGCCCTCCATTGGACAGATGGCTTTTCAGGATTAGGACTGATGCAAAGGGAGTTTTACCTCAGTGACATTTTTCATTAGGAAGGAGAAAAGGGAGTGGGTGGTGAAGGATGTCAGACAGAGCATGTCTTTCTCTGAGGTGGGTTCCACAAAGGCAGATAGATTGGTCTGGAAATAGCTATCAGCCATTTCCTTATGTCGAACTTAAAAAAAATAATAAAGAAAGAAAGAAAAGAAATAGGTTCCCACAGCTAAGATTATACTGTGGAATTTAAGAAGAAATAAAGAGGATACCAGGCATGTGTACCTTCATAAATGGCTGCTAGATTAGTCACTGTCCAGGAAAAGATCCAAACTCAGCACTCAGGGCCACTGCAGATGAGAGTCTGCAAACACAGAGTCCCATCAATAGGCAAGAGAACCTTCACAGCTTCTCTGTGATTGTCTGGAATTTCCCCGAGAAAGGAAAAGTAAGGCTAAATATAGCCTTTCACCTTGAAATATCATAAAGGTAATAAAAACAGGGCTTGGTGGGTGGTGACAGGTTGGTTTGCAATGCTTCCACTTCACATTTTATGTGAGTTTCCAAGCAACAGATCTTTTTGAAACTAGAGAAGTAGGGAAGTGAGTGATGAGTTGACATAGCAGAGGTTTGGCCATTAGGTGCACCAAACAACTTTGAACAGGAGAATGGTTTGCTCCATCCCTGCCCCTGTTGTATAGTCAGCTCCATCTGCTCTCTCTCTGCCATGCTGCCCATTATCCTGCCTCTTCATCTCCCTCCCATAACCCTCAGGGCCTTGGGAAATCCATAGCACATATTAACTTGTTTATCACTGCTTCTTTCCTTGCCTTTACTGGTACATGAACACATGTCATATATTTACTGCCAGCCAATGTTAGTAGAAAAATTTATTTCACCCTAATTTCCTTTGTTACCTGTTGGCTAAGTAGATAAAACAGTTCAATTTAGGGGAGTTCTAAATTCTAGTTATTGCTGATGTCGGATGGATCTTGGCTGAAAGCAAAGAATACCAGAAAGATGTTTACCTGTGTTTTGTTAGCTATGCAATAGCATTCAACTATGTGGATCATAAAAAATTATGGATAACATTTCAAAGAATGGGAATTCCAGAACACTTAATTATGCTCATGAGGAACCTGTGCATACACCAAGAGGCAGTTGTTTGAACAGAAGAAGAGGATACTGCATGGTTTAAAATCAGGGAGGGTGTGCTTGTATCCCTTCACCATACTTATTCAATCCATATGCTGAGCAAATAATCCAAGAAGATGAACTACATGAAGAAAAATGCTGCATCAGGATTAGAGGAAGATTCATCAATGACCTGCAATATATAGATGACACAACCTTGCTCGCTGAAAGTGAAGATGACTTGCAGCACCTATACTGATAAGATCAAAAATGACAGTCTTCAGTGTGGATTACACCTCAACGTAAAGAAAATGAAAATCCTCACAACTGGACCATTAAGGAACGTTATAATAAATGGAGAAAAGATTGAAGTTGTCAAGGATTTTATTTTTCTTGGATCCATAATCAACACCCATGGAAATAATAGTCAAGATATCAGATGTATTGCACTGGGCAAATCTGCTGCAGACAATTTCTTTAAAGTGTTAGGAAGCAAAGGTGTCTCTTTGAAGACTAAGGTGCTCCTGACCCAAGCATGGTATTTTTCAATCACCTCATATGACAGCAGTGGGTTTGGTTTTTTATATGCATGTGAAAACTGGACAGTGAATAAGGAAGATCAAGGAAGATTGATGCCTTTGAATTGTGGTGTTGGTGAAGAATACTGAAAATACCATGGACTACCAGAAGAACGAAAAAATCTGTCCTGGAGGAAGTACAGCAGAAATGCTTGGAAGTGAGAATGGCCAGATTTTGTATCACAGACTTTGGTTATCTTGTGAGAAGGGACCAGTTCCTCGAGACAGATGTCATGGTTGGTAAAGTGGAGGGTCAGAGAAAATGGGGAAGACCTTCAACAAGACTGATTGACACAGTGGCTACAGTGATGGGCTCAGGTATAACAAGGATTGTGAGGATGGCACTGGAGGATGGCAGTGTTTTGTTCTGTTGTACATAGAGTGGTTATGAGTCAGAGCTGACTTGATGGTGCCTAACAACAGCAAGTTCTAATTAAGTCATTATTCAACTTCAGGACACAACTCTCCCTCTTGTGCATAGCCCATGAGACTTAACAGAATTTCTGGTTCTGCTTTTGGGTTATGAAATATTACTACTTAATTTATGCTGTGCTGTGTTGAAGGCCTGATCTCCTTAGCAACCCATTACTAGGATGAATTTATTACCAAATATTAAAACAAAACTTTCCAGAAGATTGAATTAGGGATGGCAATGTTTTATCTTCTACCACCTGTCTATCAATTTGTTGAACTGTGTGATAGCTTGCATGTTGCTATGATGCTAGAAGCTATGTTATCAGAAGGATGGTGGACAGATTTCAGTGGAGCTTCTTGAGACAGACTAGGAAGAAAGGCCTGGTGATGTACTTCTAACAATTAGCCAATGAAACCCTATGGATCACAGAATATTGTCCACACTTTGCCTGCCTTATTTTGGGTATATGATCAAGATGGATTGAGCTCTGGAGAACAACATCATGCTTGATAAACTGGAGGGCCAGTGAAGGCAAGGAGAACCCTCAGTGAGATGATTGACACAATGGCCACTCCAATGGACTAAAATTATGCCAACAATCACGAAGATGGTATGTTCTGTTATACATGATGTCACTGTGAGTCAGAGTCAACTTGACGGCAACTGATGACAACAACATGTCTTATCTTTACCAACTGAGTTTTTTTCTCAACTAATTTTAAATGCATAATACTTTTTACTTGTATTCCATTATTCAGTGAAATATATATTAAAGGAAAAAATTATAAAATTCCTGCAGTCTAGATTAGCAATTAATATATGATGCTTAGGAGCCTATCAATATGCTTGTTTATACTAAAGTTGTAAAAATGCATAACTTCACATAAATAGGCTAAGGAAAGCAAAACCAGTATTTAAACTTCTTAACCAGAAACTAATCTACATCCCAGGAGGACCACAAAAATAAAGTCAAATGCTGAATATATGAAGATTTATGTGACAAGCTAGCATTTCATTGCCACAAATTATATTACTAAGTCAGCTACGGGAAATCAGCTCAGGGCAAGAAAGGATTATGCCAGTCAACAAACTCAGCCTTCCTTTTGAAAATCTTCTACCAGCCCCCATCACGGGAACATTTCAGATTCTGAATGGTCAGCACCTACTAGACTTGAGGATTAAGATATTAGCAAATGTTGGAAGAGCTGAGGAAAGAGCAGCATGGATTTATCTTATATCTTTTTCAAAAGCTGAGCAAGACCTTAGTAATAATTTTTTTGTTTGTACAACTTGTTCATATTTTCTGTAATTTATCATCTTACTATTATAAACTTTCCACCACCCGTCTGTCACTTTGTCTCACTGTGGTGGCTTGCGTGCTGCTATGATGCTGGAAGCTATACTACCAGTGTTTCAAATACTGGCAGGATCACCCATGGTGGATGGGTTTCAGCAGAGCTTCCAGACTAAAACAGACTAGCAAAACAGCCTGTTGATCTACTTCAAAAAATTAACCAATGAAAACCCTATGGATCACAATAGAATATTGTTTGATATTGTGCTGGAAAATGAGCCCCCTCGGTTGAAGACACTCAAACTATACAAGAATGGACTCAAAAAACCCAATAATCATGAAGGTGGCTCAGGACTGAGGTCAGCAATGGCCACTAAGAACATTATAAACTTTGCCTGATGGAGATAACATTTTATGCTATTCATAAAATAGACCTTTCTGAGATGTTTTCAGGCATCTGTAACATGTTTGGTATTCTCTCTCTTCTCAGGGACACACACCTCTATCTCTGGGAGAGGAAGCACCTCAAATGCACATGAGAGAAATACTCAGGTTGGTGTTTTTTGCATCTGAGATCCAACTAGAAACATCCACAGAAGCCCCTCACCTCATTCTGAGTTAACTTGCTCTAATTTAGCACATCTTCTCCTTCCAATTTGTCATCTTGTTAATTTTTCCAGTTTAACGACTCTGTTCTAAGTGATGAGATTCCTTTATCTTCCTTCTTTTATATCTCCTGTTTGGTCTCTTACTCTTTGATCTTCCTCTACTGACCTTTTCTGCTCAGCCCAGGATTCCTGCAATATGCCCCTGGGGTCACTGCTGCAGTGAGCTTCTGGTCCCTCTCCTATCAAGCCCACCTCAGTGTTTCAAAGAGACCAAGTTGTAGGTTTCTTGCTGTGGTTGGAGTTTCTCACTCTCCAGGTTACTTGGGTCCCAGGTGAGATGGCATGTACTATCAGTGGCCTTCTTCCTGACCAGCCAGGCCCAGAAGCAAAGCACTCACATGCAGAAAGGTCTTCCCTGCTCAGAAAACATGCTGAGGTCTAGCCTGAGACAGGACCTATGTACCACATAGGTAGAGTGGCACACAATGTGGTCTAGGAAATGAACGCTCACCTTGACAGTCACCTGACCTATGACCTTGTCAGGGAAATCACATCCCCAGAAGTAACACTTGGAGTCCCAAAGCTTTTATATTGCGATTTATATCTCCCTACAGCCACTCCTCGAAGGAAGATGGGGCAATCTACTTCCGTAGTGATACTGCCTCAGAAACCCAAGGAGGGGTCGCTATGAGTTGGGTTCGACTCGACGGCGTGTAACAACAACAACATACCATTGAGGTCTTTTTAATCTCCCTGTGATTCCACTATTTGTGGACTTGGTTGACAAAGGATCTATTGCTGGGATGTGGACTCTCTTGTGTCCCTGTTCAGATGTCTGCTCTATTGTCCTGGACATGCTGACCAAGATGTCTTTTTGTTTTCTCTTCAGGATAATTCCAGATAATGGATTCTACTTTGTATAACTGATCACTTGGCTTCCCATCTACATTGCCTGGGAGGCAAGGGTAAAAATTATTTTCTGCTTCTGGACCCTCTTGAAGCGATTTCATGTATACATACCACAGCCTGCCCCTATGCTAACGAACAAGTGAAATTTTGTGAAACCACTTGCTGCCAGAGTTGAGCCACTATAACATTTGCATATAATATACAAAACATAAGAAACCCTGGTGGCTCAGTGTAAGCACTTGGCTGCTAACTGAAAGTTTGGAGGTTCGAACCCACCAGCCGTGCTAAGGGAGAAAGACGTGGCAGTTTGCTTCTGTAAAGAATACAGCCTTGAGGCAATTCTACTCTGCCCTACAGAGTTGCTAGGAGTTGGAATTGACTAGATGGCCACAAGTTTATTCAGAACAAGCCCCCTTTCATCACAACTCTAGTACTTACCACTCCTAGGCAGTCAAAAGGAAAGGCAAAAGGAAGGGCACATTATATAAAGGACACATCCTGATTCCCCTGAAACAGGCCAGGAAGACTTTCAAGGTCACAATCAAAGAGGAACACAATTTGGGGGTTCAGCTCCACCCATCTATAAGCAAGAGAATAGATAGTTGGATCAAACTAATCAATCTGATCACCTTCCCTATTCCAAATTTCTGGGATGCTAAGCTATGTTTTGCCATCTTTCTGCAAATTGCTACCTGAAGGTCCTCATACTGTACTCTACATAACCCTACTCTGTGGTAGAGATCAGAAAATACATAACATGGATTAATCTGGACTCTTGATAGTATCAGAACTTGTAACACTTTTGGCAGAATGGTAGAGGTATGGGCCACAGAATTGCACTGAAGATTCCACAGCTCAACTCCAATAGCCACTGTACCAGGAAAATTCCAACCTAAACCCAGGCTCAAATCTCCCAACACTGGAAGGCAAGTGTTTTTTAAGAAAGTCTTGCTAATCATATATTTTTGGCTTTTTTCATAGTAAGCAAGTAAAATCTTCTTGAGTTATAGTAATAAAGAGTAATTTGTTAGAAGAATGCTTGTGTTATGGATTGAATCGTGTCCCTCAAAAAGTTATGTTGAAGTCTTAACCTCTGTATCTGTGAATGTGACCCTGCTGGAAATAGGGTCTTTGAAGAAGTGAACAATTAGTTTAACATGAGTTCATATTAAAGTAGTGTGTATCCTAATTCTTATGACTAATGTCTTTGTAGAAGAGAAGCTATACAGGCAGGAAGGCAGAGAAGGATACCATGTGACCTTGCATCTGTGAGCCAAGGGATACCTGGAGCTACCAGAAGCTAAGAGAGAGGCATGGAGATCTCTCAGAGACTTAAGAAAGCTGATACCCTGATTTGGACTACTAGCCTCCAGTATTGCTAGACAATAAATTTCTGTTCTCATAAGTTACCCTATTTGTGGTATTTTGTTATGGCAGCTGCATGAAACTAATATAGCTGGGTGCAGTAAAATCCAAAGAATTGGACAACTAAGTTTCAAGAAGGGCAGGAACAAGGACTAGGACTGAGATTTTGGAGGAATTCTCTGATTCTATATCTTCTCTTCTTTGAATATCTATTTCTCTCTCTCTCTCTCTCTCTCTCTCTCTTTCCCTGATGCTTCTCTGTTTTCAAGTCACCATTTTAGAAAATTGATACAAGTATTCTGGATGTGCCATGTTTCAAAACCACACACTTTAGAGAAGTCCTAGAGTCCTAGAGGAAAAATTTGTTTTCCAAATTCTAGAAGTTTCCCCTTGGCCAGTGAGCTTGGGTATAGGATCTAGGGAGGACCCCGACCAGTCAACACTATCCAGGAGATTGTGTCATGTCTAATAGGCTGCTCTAGTTGGGTCATGTGGAAGGAATGAGGAAAGGAGAAAGACCTAGAATAGGATTACTGAACATTCAGTGCTGTACAGGTCATCATCTCAAAGCCTTCCTAGGTGGGCAGATAGTAGAATTGAATTAGGTGGGCTGGTTATAAGATGATAAGGAGTGGTAGGTATTCTGGCAAACTGGAGAACATGGGTTGAGTCTTAAGAAACAGCTGATAAAACTCAAAATCATAATAACAGGCTTTCTGGTCTGATGATGACTGGTGGAACCCCCAAGACTGTAGCCTTTAGATACTCTTCAAGCTAGGAACTGAACCTAACCCCTGTAAGTGAACTGGCAGTCAAACAATAGATTAGCCTATAAGGTGAACAGTAATACCAGGAGGGTATGCACTCATTAGAACAATCAAGCATATAAGATCAGGGGAAAAGCCTTTGCCCAGAGATAGAGCTGGAAGGTGGGAGAGGATGAGAAAGAAGAACAAAAGGAAGGGATGTGTACAGGGAGGAAGTGGGAAGAATGCTATTATAGTGTGGAGATTACAGTAAATGTCACAAAACAGAGTATGTGTGGATTGTTGAATGAGAAACCAACTTGCTCTGTAAACTTTCACCCAATTAAAAAAATTAAAACAATTTAAGAAAGAGAAAGAGAGAGAGCTGATGTTAAGCTCTACCAATTGCTGCAATGAGAGCATGCAGGTTCAGTATCTTTACATATTACTAATCCTACCACCTCTCCCCCTTTTTTTTTTCAAGAGAAAATAGAAATCCATCTTTTTAATGGTCTTTCCCAAGTGTTAAATCTTGGTTACTCATTAAACATTTAAATAAGGCTGTGGAGGCCAAAACAAATCACATCAGTCTGCCACCTCTTCTTTAGATAGGTATGGATAGCACTGAGAGGCATTTTCCAAAAAAAGAAAAGTTTGATGGAAAAGACCAAATGATGGACATTTCCACTGAGGGTCTTCATAATTTAATCAAATATTGCTTTCCAAAAGATACTTTGTTTTGTGACATTTATTGTGACAACATTGTTCCTACTTCCTCCCAGTGCCTACCCTTTCCCTTTGTTCTTCCCTCCCATCCCCTGCTGCCATTTTCTTTATCTTTTTTATTAAAACCAAAATCAGTGTGACTAACCTGTGCTCACCAGTTAAAGCAAACGATATTATTTGGCTTTATTCAAGGGAAGATCTTACTTGGTGGCAGGAAGCAGGGAAAATTTCCCATCAGCTGAATGAGAGATATTAGGACCTTGGCACTTCATTTTTTTTTTTTTTTTTCCTTTTTAAATGCTTACTGTTGTTGTTGTTGTTGTTTGCCGATGAGTAGGACCCGTCTCATAGTGACCCCTCCTTGGGTTTCCGAGGCAGTATCACTACGGAAGTAGATTGCCCCATCTTCCTTCCGAGGAGTGGCTGGTGGATTTGAACTGCCAGCCTGCTGGTTAGCAGTCAAGTGCCGTAGCCACTATGCTACCAGAGCTCCCAAATGCTTACCAGTGTTGTTTAATGGACAAAAACATAGACAAGTGGGCTTTGGTGCAGAAATCTTACTTTTATAAAAGAGTTAAGAACTCACTAAGATAAATCAAATATGGTCTTCACTAACACTCTTATCTTTATTCTAGGACTCCAGATAATATTCAGCCCCTGTTAAAAAACAAAACAAAACAAAAAAAAACTCAAGTTGATTCTGACTCATAGCAATCCCCTTGGGTTTCTGAGGCAGTAAATCTTTACAGGAGTAGATTGTTCAATCTTCCTTCTGCAGAGTGGCTGGTGGGTTATGAACTGCCAACCTTCTGGTTAGCAGCCAAATGCCTTAGGCACTACACCACCAGAACTCTTTATTCAGCCTCTATAGCGACTACAAATGTTGCAAATCCCCTTTTAAATCCCTTTAATAATGCACCAAAAAAAGAAACATTGTTCGCAAAGTCACCCATGTATTTCCATGTTTCATTATTGCCCCATGGATCCCTTATCCATGGATAGTCAACTTCTCCTAGATAGATAGCTTCTAATGGTACTCCTTCTATTTTCTATTGTTTATAATCTGGAAGTCCCATTCTACTATGACCATATGTACATCTATATCCAGGGATCATGTCTCAAGACACTCAAAATTAAACCCTCCAGCTGGAGCCCAACTGCAAAATGGTG
>NW_006921739.1:234159-236491 GCF_000298275.1 Orycteropus afer afer | reverse complement strand
TTTCCCTACCAAGAAATATTCTTCTGTAAAACATCTGTTGACTTATTGTTTACAGGAAGAAAAACTGCACATTGGTATAAACATATATTAAGTAGATAACTCATGGTTAGGACAACTGACCTCCACATTAATCTCTTCCAATTCTACTAGAAAAGGTGTTTCAACTAGACTCAGTGGAAATATCCTGGAATAAAAGGATTCGAGGCTGATTTTTGCCCCTGCTATTATCTTGTATGAATTTCTAGGTCTGAAATCAGGTTCTTCCCCTATAAAATGAACTTGTACTTCCCTGGTGGGTCTTTTGAAAGATGTAAATAAGATTTTTCTTTTTTTAAAGTGGAAGTGATTTTCAAAAGTAATGTTTTATGCAGTTCAAACCCCCATTTTTGCAGTCCCCCTAGGCCTTGGCTCCCAATTGTAGGAATGAGTTGCAGTTGTAATGATGTTTGCTCTGAGCCTCCTCCAATGTTGTAACTGAAGCTTCAAGGACCCTGGACCTTGCCCTTTGAAAACCAATGTCATTTTTTTCTGCTGTAATCATTGTTGTCCTTGACATTCTCCACTTGGGAGCTTGAATGTCTCCTCCTCACTTCTTTGGAAGCAATAGCATCCCCTTTCATAACTCTCTCTGCCAAAGACACGGCTGTGATTAGCCTGTGCAAACTCTGTTCTTTGCTATAGACACCATAGCAAGCTCAATGTTTGCTCCTGGACCTCCTGTCCTCACCTGCTCAGGGTTAAGAGTGGTCATCTCCTCACCAATGAGCACCACTCTCTAAGCCACGTTTCTGAAATTCAAGTAAAGTATATTAAAAACAAAAAAGTGTCACTGCCATCGAGTTAATTCTGACTCATAACAACTCCCTTTGTGTTTCTGAGGCAGTAAATCTTTACGGAAGTAGATTGCCCAGTTGTCTTCCTTCTGTGGAGTGGCTTGGGAGTTTGAACTGCCAACCTTCTGGTTAGCACTAAAATGCATTAAGCACTATGCCACAGAGAAACCATTCTAGTAGATCCTGAGAATAAGTTGGAGGACCTCCAAGAATATTTAGATCCCAGTTTGGGGATCTTAGGCTATCCACTGATGGGAAACATGAAGGTGTATAATGAGCAAAGCATAGTCTTTATATACCCCAGCCCCTCTAATTTCTAGCTGTGTCACCTTGGGCACATTTATCAGCATCTTGGGCTTCAATATCCTGTTATGTTAAATTAGAATAACAATACCCATCGCATCTATATGGTGTAAGGGTTAAATGAGACATGAGTGATAAAGTGCCTGGTATTCAGGAGGAGTTAATAAAAGTCAATTCTTTGACAGCTAAGAGGTGGAGAAAAGTGCAAGGGACAGGACCATGAATCATTTGCCAGACACCAGTCAGAGGTGCCAGCTATACATTATTTATCTCAAAGAAGCCCATGACCAGGTGGAACCCAAGCACAGTCATTCTCATGCTACCCAGTTTGTTTTTTGGATGATTTCTTGAGATGTGAGCAGGATGAGTCACCAAACCCCCTATCACAAAGCCCAAACCTCAGTCCCTTTTCACTACTTCTTCTGGGAGACTTGGAAGCTCTGGTAGCATAGTGCCTAAGGCACTGGACTGCTAACCACAAGGCTGGCTGTTCAAATCCACCAGTCACTCCTCAGATGGAAGGTTGGGCAATTTACTTCCATAGTGATACCTCCTCGGAAACCCAAGGAGGGGTCACTATGAGTCAGGTCTGACTCGATGGCAGTGAGGTTTTCTTTTGGTTGTGTGCACCCTAAGCACCATATAATTAGATATAATTATGGAGATAGTGGGCACCATCTTTGCTACTACATGGATGCATACTGCCTTGGAATGAAATCAACAGAGATGAAAGTGATTCTGAGAGAGAGAATCCTGACGGCAATCTATTGATTCTTTACAGGCAACTGTGCCGGGATTGTTTCAATTAAAATGAATTAGTCAGTTCTCTTTTTCTCTTCAACTGGTTAGTTTCAGTCACGTGCAACTAAAAAGAACTGGGGGGAGAAAACACCTTTGCTAGACTGTGAGGGTCACTACGTGTTGTACATTCTCAAGACTTAGGACAGTGGCTGGCATATAGTAAATTCTCAAAAAATATTTACTCACTTACTCCACAATCTACTTCTGTAGTGATACTGCCCGTAAGCACGGGCGGGCTGGTGCTTACTCACTGATCTGCACCGAACACTTTCCCTTGTTACCCTCCCGAGAGGGACCGGGTGTCCGGGAGCAAGGTAAGCATGGGCGTAGCACAGAGTAGCAGGCCGGAAGAGCAGGAGAAAGGGGTAAAACCCAGGGAGACAAAGAGAAGAGCA
>NW_006921739.1:205811-229534 GCF_000298275.1 Orycteropus afer afer | reverse complement strand
CTGGCGCGGGATCGGGCAGTGTTTCGTTCTGCTGTGCATGGGGTCGCTATGAGTCGGAAACGACTCGACGGCACTTAACAAGAAGCAACAACTGCCTTGGAAACCCAAGGAGGGGTTGCTATGAGTTGGATCTGACTCAATGGCAGTGAGTTTGTTTTTTGTTTTTAACTGCATATGCTTGACTAGTGCTGATGTTCCTGTCTTCTCACTTCGTCTCCATCCTCTTCCTTCATAATTTTCTTTCCTGTGTGTTAAGACTCTCTCTTCCTCAGAAAATACAAGTTCCTTTAATTCTAAAACAACTACAACACAGAGACCTTCCTTATTATGACATTCCTTTCTAGCACTCTGACCTACTATTATGGATTGAATTGTGTCCCCAAAAAATGTGTGGTAAATCCTAACCTCTATGCTGGTGTTTATAATCCCATCTGGGAATGGTTTGTCTTTGTTATGTTAATGAGTAAGGAGTAGCTTAGGGAGTATCTTGAGACAATCTCCTTTGAGATACAGAAGAAATTAAACAGGCTAGGAAGCAGAGATGGGGAAAGAGAGATGCCAAACCACATGAAGATTGCCCAGGAATAGAAGGTTAGAGGAGACCAGGTCCTTCCTCCAGAGCCGGCAGAGAAAGACTTCTCCTAAGCTGGTGAACTGAATTTGGACTTCTAGACTTCTTAACTGTGAGAACATAGATTTCTGTAGTTAAAGCCACCCATCTGTGGTATTTTTGCTATAGCAGCACTAGATAACTAACACACCTACTTTCCCACTGCAACCTGGCGTCTTTCCCAACTGCTTCAACATTGTCATAGTTATTGCTTGACATCACTGGCATGAAACCACAGGGTCAGCTTTCTCTGTCAGCCACTCTTATTATTGTATGCAGTCAATTGACCCTACCCACTTATGGGAGGTAGGATGTCCCTCAAAGTCTTCAGACTTCTTCTTCTGGGTCTTAATTCATGGTTCTTCCTTTTGTCTGAAATTTCTGCTTAGAATTCTATACTTCCACTAACATTTGGAATTCTTTTCTTTTTTTTTTTCTTTTTTGTGTTGGAGCACAACATTCTCTCCTTGACTTTGTCAATTTGTCCCAGATGGCGAAGTAGATTAGGTTCTGTCATCCACTGTGTTATGTTCTGTCACAGACTGATGTCATGTTCTGACCTTCAGAGTTAGGCAAGTGGAGAATGACTGTTGTGGCTCAATCTTCCCCCAGGACTGGTGCTCTTAGCTTAATAAGTGTCAGAGGCCATCCACTGAGGCCAGCCCTTTCGATATTCAACAAAAATAATCTCTAAAACATTCATGATTAGGACAGAGCTGAATTTCATGTTATCTGGTCCATTGTATCATTAGGAGTTCCTGCATAACACAAATGATTATGCATTCAACTGCTAGCTGAAAAGTTGGTGGTTTGAACCTACACAGGGGCACCTTGAATGTCAGGCATAGTGATCTGCTTCATAAGGTCATGGTCTTGAAAACCCTATGGAGCCATTGTACTCTGCACACATCAGTTGCCATGAGTGGAAATTGACTCAATGGCACGTAACAACAGTGTATCATTATCAAAGGCAATTTCAGGAATGGGATTATGAAAAGAGGTGCTTTGTCATACTGACCTGGGAGCCCCTCAGAGGAATGTATCATGGCTGGTTTTGATAAGCTGACAAGTAGCAAAGAATTCCAGGCATTTAAATAGAAAATTAGGTTACCATTCATGTAACAAGTGAATAATAACCAAGTGCATAAGTAACCTGAATTAATTTATGGAAGCTTAAGAAAGTAATGACCTCAGCTCTTAAAGACTTGCTCGCTTCAGAAAACAACAGAATCCTCCAGTGGCTACTCTGATTCATTTGTCCATTCAGCAAATATTTAGTGAGCACCTATGGCCTGCAAGGAGTTTGTTATCTACCCACTGCCATGGAGTCGGATCTGACTCACACAGGAATAAAATCATGCAGATAAATAGCTTTAATAAAAGTTGTCATTAAATTACAAATGGAGTTTCTTCTCTTAGAAGGCCACAAGGAGTTAAAAGTAAGAGTTAGGTCAACAAGTATAAAGGGCTCACTTAATCTAGTAAAATGCTAGATTATTTTATGTAGTGATGGCCAAACCTGTCTGCACATGCAGTAGCCTAGGGTGGATCCAGGAGTTGTGGTGGCGTAGTGCCTAAGGCACTTGACTGCTAACCAGAAGGCTGGCGGTTCAAACCCACCAGCCACTCCTTGGAAGGAAGGTTGGGCAATATACTTCCGTAGTGATACTGCCTCGGAAACCCAAGGAGGGGTTGCTATGAGTCAGGTCCGACTCGACCACAGATAACAACAACAACAATGTACTATTTTTCTCCAATAGCATGGCATTCATCGTCACAAAGAATGTTTCAAGATCTATCCTGAAGTAAATACTGTCAGTGATAGTATAATATGCATATGTCCAGTTAATATTACTATTATTCAATTTTACACACCAACTACCAAAGCCAAAGACGAGGAAATTGAAGATTCTTGCCAACTTCTGCAGTCTGAAATTGACCAAACATGCAATCAAGATGTGTTGATGAATACTGGTGATTGGAATGCAAAAATTGGAAAAAATGATGAATCGCCGGTCAAAAAAAAAAAACAAAACAAACTCACTGCCATCGAGTGGGATCCAACTCATAGAAAACCTTCCTTGGGTTTCCGAGGTGGTATCTGTACAGAAATAGATTGCCCAATCTTCCTTCTGAGGAGTGCCTGGTGGGTTTGAACCCCAAGCCTTCTGGTTAGCAGTCAAATGCCTTAGGCACTACACCACTAGGGAATCACCAGTAGTTGGAAAATATGGCCTTGGTGATAAAAAATGATGCTGGAGATCACATAATAGAATTTTGCAAGACCAACAATTTCATTGCAATACCTTTTTTTCAGCAACACAAACAAACAGTAGCTAAACACGTGGACTTCACCAGACTGAGTACACAGGAATCAATCAGATCAACTACATTTGTGGAAAGAGGTGATGGAGAATCTCAGTATCAACTGCTTATATGCAAGTTCTAGTGGAAGCTGAAGACAAAACAAGTCCACAAGAGCCAAAATATGACATTAATTACATCCCTCCTGAATTTAAAGGCCATCTAAAAAATAGATTTGATGCATTGAACATCAGTTACCAAAAACCAGATGAATTGTGGGATGACATCATGAACATCATCCATGAAGAAAGTAAAAGGTAAGTAAAAAGAGAGGAAAGGAAGAAAAGACCAAAATGGATGTCAGAAGAGACTCTGGAACTTGCCCTTGAATGGAGAGTAGCAAGAGCAAGTGGAAGAAATGACAAGAGAAAAGAGCTGAACAGAAGATTTCAAAGAACACCTCAAGAAGACAAAGTCAATTATTTTAATGAAATGTGCAAAGACCTGGAGTTAGAAAACCAAAAGAGAAGAACACACTGGGCATTTCTCAAGCTGAAAAAACTGAAGAGAAAAATCAAGCCTCAAGTTGCAATACTGAAAGTTTCTACAGGCAATGTATTGAATGATGCAGAAAACATCAAAAGAAGATGGAAGGAATACACAGAGTCACTGTACCAAAAAGAATTGGTCTATGTTCATCCATTTCAGGAGGTGGTATATGATCGAGAACCAAAGGTATTGAAGGAAGAAGTTGAAGCTGCACTGAAGGAATTGGTGAAAAACAAGGCTCCATGAATTGACAGAATACCCATTGAGATATTTCAACAAGTGGATGCCACACTGGAGGCACTCACTCATCTATGCCAAGAAATTTGGAAGACAGCTGCCTGCCCAACCAACAGGAAGAGATCCATATTTGTGCCCATTCCAAAGAAAGGCAATCCAACAGAATGTGGAAATTATCAAACAATATCATTAATACCATATGCAAGTAAAATCTTGCTGAAGATAGTTAAAAAATGGTTGCAGCAGTGTATTGACAGAGAACTACCAGAAATGCAAGCTGGGTTCAAAAGAGGACATGGAAGGAGAGGTGTCATTTTTAATGTCAGATGGATCTTGGCTGAAAGCAAAGAATACCGGAAAGATGTTTACTTGTGTTTATTAACTATGCAAAAACATTTGATTGTGTGGGTCATAACAAATTATGGGTAACATAGAGAAGAATGGGAATTCCAGAACACTTAATTATGCTCATGAGGAATCTACACATCAGGAGACTGTCGTTCGAACAGAACAAGGGGATACTGCATGGTTTACAATCAGGGAGGGAGTGTGTCAGGATTGTATCCTTTCACCATACTTATTCAAACTGAATGCTGAGCAAATAATCTGAGAAGCACACTAGATGTAGAAGAACGTAGCATCAGGATTGGAGGAAAGTTGGTTAACCACCTGCGATATGCAGACAACACAACTTTGCTTGCTGAAAGTGAGGATGACTTTAAGCACTTACTGGTGAAGATTAATGACCATAGTCTGCTGTATGGATTACATCTCAACATAAAGAAAATAAAAATCCTCACAACTAGACCAATAAGCAGAATCATGATAAATGGAGAAAAGATTGAGGTTGTAAAAGATTTCATATTACTTGGTTCCACAATCAACACTGATGGAAGCAGCAGTCAAGACATCAGATGACATATTGCACTGGGGAATATGCTGCAAAAGACCTGTTTAAAGTGCTGAAGAGCAAAGATATCTCTTTGAAGATTAAGGTACACCTAACCTAGGACATGGTATTTTGAATTGCCTCATATGCATGTGAACACTGAATAAGGAAGACTGAAGAAGAATTGATGCTTTTGAGTCGTGGTGTTGGCAAAGTACACTGAAAGTACCATGGCCTGCCAGAGGAACTAACAAATCAGTCCTGGAAGAAGTACAATGGAATGCTCCTTGGAAGCAAGAATGGCCAGACTTTATCTCATCTACTTTGGTCATGCTGTCAGAAGGGATCATTCCCTGGAGAAGGATATCATATTTGGTAAAGCGGAGGGTCAACAACAAAGGGTAAGACCCTCAATGAGATGGAATGACACAGTGGCTGCAACGAAGGGCTAAGGAATAGCAAGGATTGTGAGGATGACACAGCACCAGCAGTGTTTCGTTCTGTTACACATGGAGTCACTATGAGTCAGAGTCAATTTGACAGCACCTAACCACCACCACCACAGCAACAATTTTCTCTTGCTACTGTAACAATAAACTTCAAACTTAGTATGGTCCTTCAAATTTGTTATCTTACAGTTCTGGAGACAGAAGTTCAAAATTGATTTTATTAGATTAGAATCAAGGTGTTGACCCTCCTTTCTGGAGATTCCAGGGGAGCATCATTTTCTTGTCTTTCTCAGCTTCTAGGAGGTACCTGCTTTCTTTGGCTTGTGTCCCCCATGCATCTTCACATCCAGGAATAGCTAGTTGAGTCTGTCTCAAATTGTATCACTGTGACTATGTTTCCATCACAATATCGTATCTCTTTAACTGATTCCCCTCTTCTATGTCCCTTTTCCACTTTTAAAGGCACTTCTGATTATATTGGGCCTGCCTGGGTAATCCAGGATATTCTCCTGTTTAAAGGTCAGCTGATGAGCAACTTTTAATTCTACCTACATCCTCAATTCCCCTTTTCTATGTAACGTATCATTTAAATTCATGGGTTCCATGGATTAGGAGGTGGGTATCTTTGGGAAGCCATTATTCTGTTACTGTAGGCCCTCCCTTCATTGTTGTTCAGCATTCCTCTTTCAGAGGCCAAACACAAAGTGTAAGTGAGTAAAGCTGGAGAGAGAGAGACAAAAGTGGTGAATTAGATTCTCATTTTAAAGAAATAGGTAACCAGAAGAACTAGACGGTGCCGGCTACCACTATCAACCACACAGAAATGGATCAGGCAGAAGATCCTGAATAGAGTGGGAGAAAAATATGAAACAAAACTCAAAATCATTGGGGGTGTGTGTGACCCAAGACAAGGTTTACTGGTCTGATAGAGGCTGGTGAGACCACCGAGACTATGGCCCCTAGTTACTCTTCAGGTCTGGAACTGAACTCACTCTTGTGGCTTCCAGCCAAACAATAGACAGGAATGGAGGGTGGACATTTACATCAGGTAGATACACTCCTTAGAGAGATTAATCATGAGAGAACAGAAGGGCAGTGTTTTTACAGGGAGATAACTGGGAGCGGGGGGCAGGAATACATAAGAAAGAAGGACACAAGGAAGGAAGGACACTTCCTCCAGTCAGAAGACAGCTGTGACATTGTGAGGAATTGCAGTCAATGTCATGAAACAAAATGTGTATGAACTTCTGTATGGAAAATTAATTTACTCTGTAAACTTTCACTCACATCACAATCAAAATTAAAAAAAAAAAATAGACAACCATAATGAAAATTAAAATAAATTAAATAGACGGGTAATGAGGATCAACCAAAAAACCAAACCCATTGCTACTGAGTCAATTCTGACTCATAGCGACCCTATAGGACAGAGTAGAACTGCCCTAGAGGGTTTCCAAGGCAGTAAATCTTTGCAGAAACAGACTGCCACATCCTTCTCCTGTGGAGTGGCTGGTGAGCTCAAATCTCTGACCTTTTAATTAGCAGCCAAGTGCTTAACCATTGCATCAGCAGTGCTCGTCATGTAATGATTAGCCTTGGCCAATTACTGCTGTGTGGATTGTGGGCCCAGTGTTGCCAGATCTGATTTTTCAAGAAAAGTAAGACTTTAGGTTTTCTTCTTTTAAATGTTGGCCCAGTATAAACATTTTTAAGCACTACACAATCCAAACCAAACATATCTACTGCCTTTGTTTGGTTTGGGACTTACATTTGTAATCTCTGCTCTGTGTATTCTACCTGGGTGATGATCTCATTATGCCCAAGGATTGGGAGTCCCTTGCATTCTAATCCAATGGTCACCAAGTCCGGCAGTCTGTCCCTCCTCTGCACTACTATTGCTCTACTTAGGGCCTTAATTGTCTCTTTACTGGAATATTATAGCACTCTCTTAACTCATATCCTAGAACCCATTCTTCCTTTCTTTTTTTTGTGATTCCAGTCTAATTTTTAAAATGCTTTCAGCAAAGCAGATCATGTCTCCCTTTTACTTAGCATTCAAAGTCCTTGATATGGTGTTGCATGATTCTCAAGATATTACTTGACATTACCTCTTCAACCTCATTTCTTACCACTTTTCTCATTATCATCTGATATGCCAGTATGACAGAATAGTAATTATAGTGACTGGCATTCAGAATGGTGTTTAACACTTGCTGTTACCTCTGACTGCCCTTCCCAATTAACCTACCTGGAGACGTTGACAAAACAAACAAGCAAAACTAACTAACAAAACCAGTTGCCATCGAGTTGATTTCTACTTATGGCGACACCCATGTACTACAGAATAGAACTGTGTTCCATGTGGTTTTCAAGGCTTTGACTTTTTGTAAGCTGATCAGCTTTCTTCTGAGTTGCCTCTGGATGGGCTGGGCAGGTTCAAACTACCAACCCTTATGTGTTGTCAAACATGCAACCATTTGTGCCACCTAGGAACTCCTGGGACCTACTTAAGCAAAATAGGTTAAACTAAAGCTCAAGTTTTACTTACTCTGTGAAATGTTCTCTGATCCTCTTCCCCTCATCCCTTCCACAGCTCTTCCTTTGGGGTACCCATGTACTTTGTGTATGTATTTTTATTTTATTTTGCTCCTGTTTCATTTGACTGTAATTATTTATTCTCAAGTATGTCTCCCATCCAGGGCTTTGAAACAGTCCCTTCTAGTTTGACCCTCTGCTGAGAATTTGCATTTCCATCCCAGATATACTGAATCAGAGTTTACATTTTAATAAGATCCCCAAGTGACTGTAGATGTAAGACTTACCTGGGTGTCTATAAGAATCTTCTGGAGATCTTGTTATAATATAGATTCTGGTTCAGTGTATCTGGGGTGGAAATGCAAATTGTCAGGAAGGGGTTCAACCAGAAGGAACAAGTTTGAAGCCCTGTTCCCATCTTTGTTTCTTATCACATTTGTATCACAGGTACAAAGCCCAGGGCTCTCACAACAGACACACCTAATAATATTTGTGAATGAACAAATAAATGAGTGAAACAGTCTTGCTAGACAGATGACATCTGTTCTATTTATCATCAAAATTACCCCCAAGGAATTGTATTGCTTTGATGGGTTTCTTGTTCATCTCTCCAAATAAGTTGCTATCTTCCACCAGCTGCAGAAGCTCTTTGAATGATTTAAAATGCAGGATTCAAAATTGGCTGCCGAGAAATGCCACTTCATTTCCTTTCTAGAATAAAGTGATTTTCCCTGTGACCCAGACAAAATAGCAACCTTTGACTAATATTTCATGAAAGGGTTAACAAGCAGAAACTAGTTTTACTTCTTTCCATAGCTTTCCATAGCTGTATAGTCCTGGTCCCAAGATTCCTTCTTGAATCCCTAGAGGAAAGGCACTCTAGGTCATGCTTTAATCCCATGATAACATATCCTCAGAAAGTGCCAACACCCTGTAAACCTTGCAGGCTCCTGCAATATAGTCATAGATCCAGGCAATGACCACAATTTATAAGGCATTTCTCTCTCAGACAGTGAGGAGATTAGTCATCTTTCTAAAAATGGAAGGAGCAGGCACAAAGGGGCACTTGTCTCCAGGAGGAGCCTAGCCAGCAAAGCCTGCAGACTAGCCAGGAGAATGGCTGACTGTTAACCTCAAAGGCAATCCCATGCTCACTCACAATCAGCCTAACTGTAAGGAACATACACAGCAACAAAAAAATCAAACCAGTTGTTGATGAGTTATTCCAACTCATGGTGAACCCACATGTGTTGAGTAGAACTTTGTGTTCCATAGTTTTCAGTGGCTGATTTTTTTGGAAGTAGATCACGAAGTCTCTTTTTCTGAGGCACTTCTGGTGGACTGGAACCTCCAACGTTTTGGTTAGCAGCCGAGCACCACCCAAGTACTTGATCTTGGCCATGGCATGCAGTTAAACTCCCATGAGCATTACTCTTGCTTGCACTGTGGTTTTGATCTCCCTCTTCTTTTCTAGCATCTGCAAAGCAGTGAATTGTTTGGCATGGCCCTTCTGACATGGTCTTTGTGACTCCCACCAGATGATTTGGTGGGACTATGAAAATGTGAGGTGCTTTGTGGCCCACAAAAGGGATTGGATAGCTTATCAATAGTGCAAATAAGGTGCATGGCCCCCTTGAGGAGGTGGGACTATGCAAATAAGGTTATGGAACCCTAATGTGGGGATTGGTCAGTTTTGCCATCACATCAGTCTTTAATGGAGCCATCTAAGAGGTAGAAAGAGCCGATCTCACTATCATCAAGAAAGAAAAAATAGGAATGGAGCCTGTCCTTTGGACCCAAGATCCCTGGATCCTCGATCCAGGAGACAAAGCTGTGACACCGGAGATAGTAAGAGATGATGAGAAGCAGCAGCAGAACCAAGATAACAGCATAAGACAGAGCAATGAGGTTCCTGGCCCATGGAGTGAGAAAGCTGAGTGCCTTTAGACAGAGGCTTGCTGGCGGAGTGGGGTGCCTCTCTGATTGCCTATTGTCAGAGCTAAAAAAGCTTTGTAACACTTGCCTGAACAGGGAAAAGCTCAAGCAGAGGGACTGAGGACCAGAGAGAGACCTGCCTTCGGGCACAAGTGATAGGAATTTGTTCTGATAGAAGAACTGCATCCTGAGTTGTTTCTGATCCTGACTTGTAACTTCCCTAATAAACCCCATAATCATGAATTTATTGTCTGTGAGTTCTGTGTGGCCATTGCAATAAAGTATCAAACCCAGAAGAAGAGTAGAGAGTGCCCTGGGAGGAACAGTTTGTGTCAGAATTGATAAAACTGTTGGAGGCTGGAAGTACATGTGATCTCTGCCTCACAGGAATCACCCTTGAGCTGTTGATCTTGATCCTCCTCCCACCTTGTGAAGTTAGAGGAGGTCAGATGCCACTCTCATACCATTTTAACAGTATCTGAGGATTTCTTCTCTTTTTTGAGATTATATGAACTTTTGAGCTGATCAAAAGCTCATATGACTACTATTTTGCTCAGTGTATCTACATATTTGTTGATTGAGAGAGACATTTGTACATTAACTTGGTTCAGATTTAAAATACATATTGGTTACGATTTTGCCAGAAAGCTCATGATAATCTTTTATTTTATTTATTTTTTTTACTATTGTTGTTAGGTGCCGTTGAGTCGTCTCCGACTCATAGCAACCCTATGCACAGCAGAATGAAACATTGCCTGGTCCTGCGCCAGCCCCACAATCCTTGCTATACTTGAGCCCATTGCTGCAGCCACTGTGTCAATTCATCTCTTTGAGGGCCTTCCCCTCTTTCATTGACCCTCCACCTTACCAAGCATGACATCCTTCTCCAAGGAACAGTCCGTTCTTACAACATGACCAAAGTAGGTGAGACGAAGTCTGGCCATTCTTGCTTCCAAGGAGCATTCCAGCTGTACTTCCTCCAGGACAGAATTATTAGATCTTTTAGCAGTCCATGATACTTTCATCATTTTCACTATGAACTGTAGAATATTAAAATATATAAAATTGTACAAAATTTATGAATACCCACATATCTACCTTTAAGATTAAAAGGAAGCACTGGTAATACAATAGAAGCCTCTGTGTACCTCTCTGCAGTTTTATTTCCATCCTTTGTTAAATCCCCACTCCCAGAGGAAACCACTTTCTGAATTAGTGTTTATCATTGCTGTGTACTTTGTTTAATTTGCTAATAATGATATTACCTAGATGAACACTTAAAATCTCCCAGGCCCCCTCTTCTAAATCCTCATTTAGAAAGATACTAAATCCTCATAAAATCTTTTATGGGATCCCCAAACCCATTACCATTCAACTCATAGTGACCTTATAGGACAGAATAGAACTGCTCCCATAGGGTTTCCAAGTCTGTAAATTATTATGAAAGCAGACTATCTCATCTTTCTCCCACAGAACTGCTGGTGGGTTTGAACCACTGGCCTTTGGTTAGCAGGTGAATATTTTAACGAGTATACCACCAGAGCTGATTTTTTGGGGACAGGTAACATTATTATTATTACCTACATTTTACTGATGAGGGAATTAAAGCACAGAGGAGTTAGGTAATTCATCCAGAGAAACACAGTGGATATGTGTGTAACTTAAACTCACCCAGGTAGTCTGGACTTCAGAATCTTTACTGTTAACTATTTTTTCTACATATATATGTATTCTTAGGTATTATGTAACTTATAGTCTTATTTTGCAAGATATTAAACTGTGTATTGTATCATAATTATGCATCTTTCTACAATTTCCCCTTTTTTCTCCACTTAGCATTATGATTCAGAGTTTCATCCATGTTGATGTTTTCTTTCCTATGTAGTACTGTCTTATGTTAATTTATCACTATTTTTAAATTCATTCTCCTTGTGATAGTTACTTATGTTGTTTCATTCTCCTTTTGATGGTTACTTAGGTTGTTTCTGGAAGCTCTGGTGGCACAGTACCTAAGGAATTTGACTGCTAACCAGAAGGCTGGAGGTTCAAACCCACCAACCACTCCTCGGAAGGAAGGTGGGGCAATCTACTTTTGTAGTGATACTGCCTTAGAAACCCAAGGAGGGGTCACTATGAGTCGGATCCGACTCGATGGCAGTGGGTTTTTGGTGTGTAGGTTGTTTCCAAATTTTTTGCAAATAATTTTGCAGTGAACATTTTTTGTACATCTCTCTTAATGAACAAATGAGAGGTTCTTTAGGTTATAGTCCTAAGAGTGAAACTGATAGTCACAGGGCATCTGCATTGAACATTTTATTCAAGTGTGTCGAGTTTGCCTTCCTAAATGGTTGACCAATATACATTTCCAATGGCAGTATGTGAGAGTTTCGACTGCTCTATATCTTTACAATTGTATTGTGTGGCTCTTCAGTTTTTGCCCAACTGATGTGTATGCAATAGAATCTTACATGATTTTATATGTAAAATGACCATTATACTCAGAGCAATTGTGCATGCCTTTTCCAGTTATCTATTTCTGCATGATAAACATCTCCAAAATTTAACCTTTTAAAACAACCAGTTTATCAATTTTCATGGATCAAGAATTCAAACATGGAAGAACAGAAATGGTATGTCTCTGCTAAAAGATGTCTGGGGCCTTAGCTGAGAACACAGAACAGCTGAGGGGTGACTCAATGGATGGGAACTGGAATCATCTGGAGGCATCCTGACACACATGACCAGTGGCTGATATTGGCTGTGTGTTGGAATCTCAGCTGAAAATATTGATGCAAATACTTGCTTGTGGCTTCTATGTGTGTCCTGCGCTTCCTCCTCACAGTATGATGACTCACAATAGTTGAGCTTCTTACATGGTGGCTCAGGGCTCCAACATAGTGTCTCAGAAAACAAGGTGGAAATGGCATTACCTTTTATGATCTAGCCTTAGAAGTCACCCATCATTACATCCACTACTACTACTATTTTTCCACTACCCTATAGTGGTTATAAACAAGTTACTAAGACAAGCACAGATTCAAAAGAAGGGGACATAGGCCCTAACTTCTCAATGAAAGGAATGTCAGAGAATTTGCTGACATGTTTAAAACTGCCCTAATGCTCCACAGGTGGTGTTTAGTCATTTTTTGACTGCTAACCAGAAAGCTGGCAGTTCAAACCTATCAGCCACTCCTGGGAAGGAAGATTGGGCAATCTACTTCCGTAGCGATATAGCCTTGGGAACCCAAGGAGGGTTCACTATGAGTTGGATCTGACTTGATGGCAGTGAGTTTGGCTTTTTTTTTTTGGTTTATCCAGCCACAGAAGTAGATTATGGCCCAGGACGAATAATCAGACCCTCCTATGGTATTGACAGAGCATGGGAAATGTCCCCTCTTTTTTTTTTTTTTTTCTGGGGCCATAAACTCTTGTGGAAGTGCAAACTCAGACTGGCTGGTGGTTTTAATTTTCTGCCCCTGGAGAATGCCTACAGAGGATTAAGTCAATTCTGAGGAAAGCAGGAGATGGAGAGAGAGGCAGAATTCTGGTGATACAGTGTGATCTTTTAGACCTTGTTGTGACAGAAGCTACCCCTGTACTTCCTGGTTATGAGAATCAACTGGTTCCCTTTTTTGGCTAAAGTTAGTTCACACTGTGTGGTCTGCTACTTGCTAGTGAGAGAGTCTTGACTATTATCCAAAAGTACAAAAGCAAGATTCAAAGCCTCTTTTACAGAAAAAAACTGGTACCAGTCCCAGTATTATTACAAAGTGTGTAAAACCAGCCCCCAATAAATTACATGACAAATGTTATACATGGAGCAAACGCAAAATGAGAAAAAAGAATGTCAATGGCATACAATCTAGAAGAACAATGCATTTTACTTTTAGGGGTGGGTGAAACACTGATGATAGATTCTGAGTTGGTTTTACCACTGTCAAGAAAAATTTTATTTGATTAATTATTGTTTTCTGAGTGATGGGGTAAACTTAAATGAGGTTATCAACAGATAAATGAGCAACAAACAAGGGCATTACTACTCAAATAAAAGAGGTTTTCTCTGACACCAGTTGACCACACTGATTTATTCACAGAGTACGGTCTGCACTTAACTCAGCTATATGCTTCCTGACTTTGACTCAGTATTAAAGAAATTAGTAAAAATTTTAATAACAAAACAATTTAGTTGTGATCATTGAGTATGTGCTTTTAGCATTATGAGTAGAGAAAGGCACATTGCCCCCTGGAAAAAGCTCTGGTGGCACTGTGGTTAAAGTACTGTGCTGCTAACCAAAATGTTGGCAGTTTGAATCCTGTGATGGTTGGAGCTGTGTATCATCTTGGCTGGACCACGATTCCGTGTGGTTTGAGCAATTGTGATATTCCCGTCATTGTTCCCATGATGGGATCAGATGTATGTATTCTGAGCAGCCAATCCATTGAAGGGGAGTTTCCCTAGGGGTGTGGCCTGCTTCCAGTATATTTGTGGACATTCTGGGAAAAGAGACTCTCTTCTGTGGATCGGGATTCTGTTGTGCTGCCTACAACTGTCCATGAGCGAAAAATCCATCATTCAGCCTGGAGATCTTGGATTCATCATTCATTGGAGTCAACAGCCAGTATACTGCCTGCCAACCTTGAGCTCATTAGCCCCTCGGGAAAAGCCTCCAGCTTGATGTTTAATCCAAGAACTTGGGACTTGCCAGCTTCTATAAGTGTGTGAGCCATTTTCCTAAGATAAATTTCTCTTTCTCCCTCTTGCTCTATAAGCTTTACTGGTTTTGCTTCTCTAGAGAACCCAGCCTAACATAAATCCACAAGTCCCTCTGCAGGAGAAAGATGAAGCAGTCTGCTCCTATAAATATTTGAAGTGTTAGAAAACATATGGGACAGTTCTACTCTGTCCTACAGGGTTGCTGTGAGTCAGAATAGACTCAATGGCAATTGAAAGAAAAGAGTTCTTATGGGCTTGAGAAATGAGAATAAGATAAAAAAAAATTTCTTCACGGCAATGATAATGCTAGCCAAAACATGCCTGTGATATCTGGTGGCTTCCAACAGCACATCTCAGTGATATAGTATCTCGTTTTCAATCTTGAAACCACTGGGATTTCTTTTCCTTCCCCCCTCCTTATGATGAAATATATATAACAATATATTTGCCAATTTAACCACTTTTATGCATATAATTCAGTGACATTAATTATGTTCATCATGCCGTACAACTCTTTCCACTTTTCTTATCACCCTTAACAGAAACTCAATACACCTTAAATACCAAACGAAAACTGAACTCACTGCCATTGAGTTGGACCCGACTCATAAAAACCCCTCCTTGGGTTTCCAAGGTGGTATCTCTACAGAAGTAGATTACCCAACTTTCCTTCCGAGGAGTGGCTGATGGGTTTGAACCGCCAGCCTCTGGTTAGCAGTCAAATGCATTAGTCACTACCCCACCAGAGCTCCCACCTTAAATAATACTTCCTTATTTACCCCTCCCATCCGCCCATGGTAATCACCAGTAAACTTGGTCTCTATGCATTTGCCTATCCTAGATATTTCATAAAAGTGGGATCGTATAGTATTTGTCCTTTTGTGTCTAACTTATTTCATTTACCATAATGTTTTCAAGGTTCATCCTTGTAGCATGTATCAGGACTTCATTTCTCTTTATGGCTGAATAATATTCATTGTATGTATGTACCACATTTTATTTATCTGTTCATCTGTTGATTGACACAAGTAGTTTCCATCTTTTGGCTATTGTGAATAACATTGCAATTAATGTTAGTGTACAAGTATCTGAGAAGATTAGGATTTCTTAAGAAGAATTAACTCTGGCATAAAAGGTTTAATTGTTAAGAGTAGGATTCTTAGAATATGTGATGATTTTTTTTAATCAATAAAGAAACCAGTGCTTTGTTATTTTGTTTTTGATTAATTCCTTTATCATTACAAAGAATGCAAGCAATTCAGCAAAGTATGAAGGAGAAATTATAAAATGACTCCAAATTCCCTACCATCAGTAACATTATTCCAGGTTCCAGGTTCTCTCTATGAACATTAGAGATGGAAAGCAAGAGAGAGAGAGAGAGATAACTAGATAGCTCTAATTTGATAAAAATTCTATCATACCTTTTAAAAGAAAATATTCAATGTACTTTTGCTTGTAAAATTCAATTTATCAGAGAAGACACTGAAATTAAAATAAATGTAATGACTTTAACAGAAGAAAAAGAAGTTGAAGTGAAAATGAAAACTGCTGATAAATGTTCCCTTTCACAAAAGAATTACAAAATTACAAAAAAAAAATGTTGAGAAATTAGAGTTATTATCTTATTTACCTACATGTACTAATACAGAAGAGACCATGAACTACAAGAAGAATGAACAAGTATGTCTTGGAAGAAGTACCACCAGAATGCTCCTTGGAAGCGAGGACATCAAGACTTCCTCTCACATACTTTAGACGTGTTATCAGGAGGGAACAGACCCTGGAGAAGAACATTATGCTTGGTTAAGTGAAGGGTCAGCGAAGAAAAGGAAGACTTTCAACGAGAGGAATTGACACAGTGGCTGTAAAAATTGCTTAAAATTGCCTAAAAATGGCAGTGAATGTGAGCGTGGCTCAAGACTGCGCAGTATTTTTTCTATTGCACATAGGGTCCTTATGAGTCAGAACTCACCTGAGGGGACCTAACAATAACAACAACCAATTTCAGACTCTATTAGTTGACTTCCTGCCATAAAAGGCAAGGAAATTAGCAGTCATAGTTTCTTTTACTTCCCTTTCTCCACCTTTCAATTTTGTTATCTTATTCTAATTTTGCCAAGGTTTGTAATATTTACAATTGGGTGTGTAATTACCACCAGAAACAAAACAAAAAACCCAAATACATTGCTGTCAATTCTGACTTATAGCAACCTTTAGGACAGAGCAGAACTGCCCCATAGGATTTCCAAGACTGTAATCTTTACAGAAGTAGATTGCTACATCTTTCTCCCACAGAGTGCCTGGTGGGTTTGAACTGCTGACCTTTTGGTTAGCAACGAAACTGCTTTAATCACACTGCACCACCAGGGCTTCTTATAGTTAACACAATTGTTTATAGTTAGTACCACATTTAGACACATTCACTGTTTACCATGAGGACTTTTATCATTGCTTCCCTTTTACTAAGTTCTTCATTTTGATTCATAATGTGTTGGATGTTAAGGGCCCATAGTCTTGTTTAAAGGTTGTTTAAAGGTGTATACCTGTGCCTTTAATTTCTATTTTAAATTTAAATTTAAAGTACATAGTCTTTTGGCATTTAATATTATATAATGTTATAATGAATACCTCTGAGGCCAGCCTGATTTCCCTACTTTGGGGGTAATTTGATTTTCTTTTTAAAAAAATTATATTGTGATATAAAATATATCTAATATAAAATTTGCCATTTTAGCCATTTTTAAGTGTACAATCCATTAGCATTAATTGCACTCACAATGCTGTGAAATCTTTACTATTATTTATTTCAAAAAGTGATGACTTCATTTTTATGCATGGATTTTAATCACTGAAGTTCAAAATTATTGCGATGATATGTCTGGTGTTGATAGTTTTATGTCAATTTTTATTTTTCTGAAAAAAAAGCAGTATTTTTTCTACAGGTAAATTCATTCATTTTAAGGAAAAGTTTCTGTATTATATATTTGAATGTTTTCTATTTTATTTATTAGGTTGTTAATTCAGGGACTCCAATAGTGAATCTTCTTTGTTCCTAATATACCTTACCATCTCTGCGTTTCCTTTAATCTCTGAATCATTTTCTTTTGTATTCCCTGTAATTATCTCACCCTAATAAAAATTTTCTCTCCATGTTAGTAAGTCTGTGGTTTTTGTCCTAGCTTACCATAGTTTCTGGTCTGTGGAGATGTTTATCTTGTTTGGAGTATAACCTTTGAGATATTTCAAAATATACTCTATCATTGCTATGTGTTTGGGCAGAAAGTGTAGGAGGAGGTAAGGAGGGTGTTGCATGGCTTTAAAATTTCACCCTGACCAGAATTGTCTTCTAATTTTCAAAAGTTTTTCTGTGTCTATCTCATTTCTTATACCTAATGATGTTTACAAGGTTGTGCAGTGGTCAGCAGTTCAAACCCAAAAGCCACACCACGAGATAAAGATGTGGCAGTGTACTTCTGTAAAGATTACTGTCTTGGAAACTTTATGAGTCCATTCTACTGTCTTAAAGTCACCAAAAGTCAGAATTGACTTGATGACAACAGGATTAATGATGTTCCTTTGGGATTTTCTCTCTCTCTCTCTCTTTTTTTTTTTTTTTTCCGCTTTCTTAAGACATCTCAGAAGCTGGCTCATTTTATATGTCTTTACAAAAAACAGCTTTGGTTTTAATCATGAAATTACCTACAGTGTTTGTCTGTTTATTGTTTATTCCTCCATTTGGAGCCCCCTTCTTTGGAGAACAGCCAAATGATTTGATGAAGATTGCCATCATGGGGTCTGACACCTTGGTCATAGGGGTGTGCACAAGACTCAGACTTAGCCAATGATAATCTCTCAACTAACCCAGTCCAAAGTTCAAGGGCTGTGAATAGAGGGTATTTGATTCAGTTTGTGCAAGTCAGAGACTTTCCCAAATGAGGCTTGGAGAAAAGAACACTGCACATGAGTTTTAAATCTGTGAGAAAACGAACTTGGAGTTTTTGGTGTGTATGTTCCTAGTCTTGCAGGACAGAATGAAGTCAATAATTAACAGACAGGCTGTGAAAGAAAATGTTGTTATTGTTGTTGTTGTTATGTGCTGTCGAGTCGGACCCAACTCAGCAACCCCTCCTTGGGTTTCCGAGGCAGTATCACTCAGAAGTAGATTGCCCAACCTTCCTTCCGAGGAGTGGCTGGTGGGTTTGAACCGCCAGCCTCCTGGTTAGCAGTCAAGTGCCTTAGGCACTACACTACCAGAGCTCCTAGTTACATATATCTACAATTATCTATTCCATGTCTTCTGATCCTTATTAATTCCTTGAACTTTCTTAAGACGTATTTCCTAATTTCTTTCTTTCGTTTTCTTTTCTTTTTTTTAATTAATATTTGAGTCAGAAAATCTGTAAAGGAAATAAAGCTGAAATAGAATTAAGGAACCAGAGTATTGAGGTATTTGCCTTCAATCTCACTAATTCTGTCTTTCATTGATTTAATTCTACTCCTTTGCCCATTCAATGTGTTACCTATTTCTGAAAATTTGGTATTAATATTCTGGATTTCTGTCTGTAAATTTTGTATCATTCCTAATTTTTCATTTTGTCATTTTGTTCTTGTATTGTCTTTCAAAATTATCTGGGTTTTCTCAGTGTTTTCCTCCATTTTGTTAGTGTTTTCCTTGATCTGTCTTTCAATTCATTGAAGGAACCTAAATATAATTCTTTTGAATTCCTTATCAGGGAGTTCCAATGCTGCGTCTTCCTCAGGGATGTGTTTTGGGTCTGTATCCTGGTCCCTTGTTTGTCCTGCTTTATCTTGCTTCTTTGTGTGGACTGTGATGCTCTGCTGTCTCTGAGACATTGTGACTTTTTTGTGTGTTTGTATTTAATTAGTGATTGTATGTTGGAGTGACTTGCCCATGATTTTCATTTTCTTTGTTTTGTTTGTATGTTATCTATGTAAGCAGAGTACTGCACCGTGCTCCTCTATTTGCTAGTTGGCAGCACTTATACACTCACCACCTGTCTCCTTTCCCATTGTCTGCCTCCCAAATGTTCCTGTTGTCCTTGGCAAATGGACCCTATTCTTAGGTCCCTGGAATCCAAATGAGATTGCTTTCACTTTAAAATCCAAAATGGCTGCCACTTTAAACCTTCAAAATGGCTGTGCCCTCGGTCACTTTAAATATCCAAAATGATCACCGTGAGCAAACAATCAAAATGGCTGCACCCTCCGGACAGCTGAAAGTCCACAGCTCAGGTTGTCTCCCTCCTTGCTGTTTCCCTTCCTAGTCACAGGCCACCAGTGCAGTTGTCCCTACAGCCCTTGGCGACCAGGGCTGATCTTTAGGGAAATTCTCAGGTCCCAAAAGCAGTTGGAAATATTCAGACTGTCAGTCCTGTCTGAGTAGCTGACAGTCCACTGATCTGCCCATCTATGTACTCGCTGTTTTCTTTCAGGATTTTCCACTAGTTGGTGCCTAATCCACTTCTGTATACTTCCTTTCAAGGCTCAGGGCTCCAGGATTATCTCTGTATCTCTGTCAGATTGGTTTCTCTTTTTTTTTGTTGAAGAGGGTCTGTGGAGCTTGTCTGCCTATTCTGCCATCTTCTCCAAGGCAGTCACTTTTCACTTTTTTGATGAAATCCTTTGTGTGAATAAATGTCTAATTTTTAGGAGGTTCCAGTCATCATCTTTTGGTGTTTGTAATTTTTAATTATGTCTGATAGTATATTTATGCCATGAATTAGGGCTGTTAAATTTACCCCTATTTTTTCTTTGATGGTTTTTGGTTTTACATTCAGATCTTTGATCCAATTTGAGTTTGTTTTTCTATATGGTGTGAGATATGTGTCCTACTTCATTTTTCTGCAAATGGAAATCCAATTTTGCCAGCATCATTTTATTTTTGCATTTATGTTCATGAGGTATGCTGGTCTATAATTTTCTTTTATAGTGGTGTTTTTGCCTGGCTTTGGAATCAGGGATATGCTTACATCATAAAATGAATTCAGGAGTATTTCCTCCTTTTCTATATTCTGTAATGGTTTGAGTAGAATTGGTGTCAACTCCTCTCTGAATGTTTGGTAGAATTCTCCAGTGAAGCCATGTGGGCCAGGACCTTTATTGTTGGTAGTTTTTTTTTTTTTTTTTTAATGACCTGGTCAGTGTCTTCTTTTGTTATGGATCTGTTCAAATTTTCTACCTCAGTCTGTGTTAGTTTTGTTAAGTAGTGTGTTTCTAGAAATCTGTCCATTTCTTTCAGGTTTTCAAATTTATTGGAGTACAGTTCTTCATAATATCCTGATATTATATTTTTCCTTTCAGTTGGTTCTGTTGTGACATTGCCCATTTCATTTCATATTTTTTTATTTGCATCTTTTCCTTTATTACATTTGCCAGTCTTTTGTTAATTTTATTAATCTTTTCAAAAAACCAACTTTTGGTCTTGATTCTTTATACTGTTTTTCTGTTTCATTTATCTCTGCTCTACTCTTTATTATTTGATTTCTTCTGGTGACTGTAGGCTTATTTTGCTGCTCTTTTTCTAATTGTTGGAGATGTTTGGGTAAGATGTTATTTTGGCTCTTGCTTCCTTTTTGATGTGTGCATTTATTGCTATAAATTGTCCTCTGATTACAGCTTTTGCTGTGTCCTAAAGATTTTGGTATGTTGTGCTTTCCTTCTCTTTTGATTGAAGGGCTTTTTTAATTTCATTTTTTATTTCTTCTATTATCCAGTGGTTTTCAAGCAGGATTTTCCTGCTTAAGCTTCCACATGTTTGTTGTTTTTCTTTTTTCCTTTGATCTTCCTATTATTAATTTCCAACTTTATAGCATTGTGATCTGAGAAGATACTTTTCAGTATTTTGATGTTTTTAAATTTATTGAGGTTTACTTTGTGCCTAACATAGTATATTCTGGAGAATGTTCCATCTGTGCTAGAAAAGAATATATATTGTGCTGTTGTTGGGTGAAGTGTTCTGTATATGCCTATAAGGTCAAGTAGACTAATTATAATATTTAATTCTTCTATGTCTTTGGTGAGTTTCTTTCTAGTTGTTCTCTCCTTCACTGAAAGAAGTGTATTAAACTCTCTTACTATTATTGCAACTGTAGACAGTCACACACATCAAAACAGATCGTTCCTGCTAACAGGATCTGTGTAGTGATCAGATTTTCTGTGTGATGGCTCCATAGATATGAAAAATAAATAAATACATAAAGTCTCCTACTATTATTGTGGAGTTGTCTGTTTTTCTTTTCAATTCTCTTAAACTTTGATTTATGTATTTTGGAGCTCTTTCATTGGGTGTGTATATATTTATTATGATTATGCCTTCTTGCTTGATTAATCCTTCAATCATTATATTTTGTCCTTCCTTGTCTTGTAGAGTGTTTTTTTTTAAGTTCATTTTGTCAGAAATTAATATTCACACTATTCCTCCATTTTGATTGTCATTATATTGATATATATTTTTCCTCAACCTTTGATTTTTAGTTTCTTTATTGTGTCTACTTAGTTTCATTATTGTGTTTATTTATTTATTGTGTCCAAGATATGTCTTTTGTAGACAGTATATTGATGGATCACCCATCAGCCACTCCTCAGAAGGAAGGTTGGGCAACCTACTTCTGTAGTGATACTGTCTTGGAAACCCAAGGTGGGGTTGCTATGATTCAGATCTGACTCCATGGCAGTGAGTTTGGGTTTTTTGGTTTTTATATTAATGGGTCATGTTTTCTTATCTATGTATTATTTTTTTCCCAAGTTTTAAATAGTCAATGTATCTCAAACTCATGTTGACTTCATCTCTATTTGAGAACTTTTTTCCAGTCTTGTAAATTTATTTTACTTTGGATACTTTTATATCTGGGTTGGTTTCTGGGTGATGTTTTCATATATTGTCATTGGGACAACAATCACAAGTTGTTGTCTGCTGTTGTGTCTCTGCCCCAAGGACTTCTTTAGCTTCTCTTGTAAAATTCATCTGGTTTTAGAAATTCTCTTAATTTTTGTCTTAAATTTGCCATCATATTTGAGGGACAATTTTGCTGGGTATATCTTGGTTGGCAAATTTTTTCCAGGGTTTTATATATTTCATCCCATTGCCTTCTTGCCTGCATGGTTTCTGACAAGAAACCAGAGATTAGTCCTATTGATTGCCCTTTGTAAGTATTGATTCATTTTTTCCTGGGCTGCTTGCAGCGTTCTTTCTTTGTCTTTGGTTTTGAAAAGTTTGATTATATGTCTTGGTGATTTTCTTTTGGGGTGTATCCTGTTTGGGGTTCTTTGAACTTCTTGTATGTGTATCTTCTTGTCATTCATCATATAAGGGAAGTTCTCTTTCAGCTTATCTTCAATAATTTTCTCTGTGGTTTTATTTGTCTCTTTCTGTTCTGGAATTCCAATAAGACATAAATTATTCCGTTCAATGTTGCCCCACCTAAAATCTCAGGCTTTCTTCATTTTTCGTTTGTTCTTTATTCTCATTGTTCCCTTAATGAAGCAATATTGAGAAATTTGTCTTCAATCTTGCTAAATCTGCCTTTCATTGGTTCAATTCTATTCCTTTGCCCTTTCAATGTGTATTTCTGAACTGTTAGTATTAATCTTCTGGATTCTATTTACTGTTTTTGTACAGTTGTCTAATTTTCATTTGTCAGTTGGTTCTTGTATTGTTTTCCTAAATTCTTCTAGAGTTTTGTCTGTATTTTCCTTGATCAGTTTCTCAGTCCTTTGATGATATCTAAATATATTTCTTTTGAATTCCTTATCAGGTAGTTCTAATGTTACTTCTTCCTCAGGGAGGTACTCTGGTTCTGTATTCTGGACCCCTGTTTGTACTATTTTAAATTGCTTCTTTGTGTGAACAGGGATTTTCAGTTGTCTCTGAGATATTGTGATGTCATTGTCTTTGTATTTAATCAGTTATTGTTTCTCGGTATGATTTTCCCAGGTTATTTTTTTTTCCTTGCTTTAGTTTGTGTTGGTATATCTAAGCAAGTGGTGCTGGTATACTACTTTGCTTGCTAGTTTGGCAGCACTTGGGCACTCACCACATGTTCCTTGTGAGTGTGATAGATGATTTGAATGTGTGCACAGATTTCTGTTCTCTGTTCATGTAGAGCAATTAGCGGCAGGTAGGGCTGATATTGGCCATGTCTGATTGAGCAATTGGTGCAGAAGCAGGTGGTGGCCCTCACCTACTATGTGGGTCTGCAGGAATTGTGGATGTGGTTGTGTCATGTGGGTGCCTTACTGTCTCCCACAGAGTGGGACTAAAAACAAAACAAAAACAACAGAATTACAATAAAAATAAAATAAATAAATAAAATAAATAAACAGCATAAACAAATGACAACCACAAAAAGAAAAAATAAATAAATAAAAAGAAAATTAAAAATAGAAAAAACAACAATATAAAGAGAAAAAGACAAAAAATCTTTTGGGGGAAGAAAAGAGAGCAAGAGAACGAGAATAGTAAAGAAAAAAAGAAAAGATAAA
>NW_006921739.1:166930-205683 GCF_000298275.1 Orycteropus afer afer | reverse complement strand
AAAAGAAAAGAGTGAAAACTGGGGAGGAGCAGAGAACCTGGGTGGTGTTCCTTCTGGCTGAACAGGAAATGGGAAGTAGTGTACCTGTTTCCAGAAGGAGTTCCTGCTGGCCCAAAAGAGAGCTGGTGGCAGGGCACCTGGTCTCAGAAAGGTTTCCTACCATCCCAAATGTATGCTACAGTTAGGTCACTTGGTCCCAAAAAAGCTCCCGCTGTCTCAAAAGACATCTGGTTATATGATACCTGGTCCCTGAAGAAGTTCCTGCCTACCCAGAAGGCAACTGGGGTAAAGGCAGCTCTATTTGTCTCCTTATTAATAGTTTTCATTCAGTTTCTTTTCCTAGTCGGTATGCAATCCACTTCTTTATCATTCCCCTCGAAGCTCGGGGTTCCAGGATTATCTTCTGTATCTGTTTTACTTGTTTTTTGTTTCTTTGTTGTAGAATATATGGGTTGCCTGCTTATTCCACCAACTTGCTAGAAGTCCCTTATTTTTCTAATTTTTTGACTTGAATTTGTAATTAATTTTTAGTCTTTCTTGTGTTCTGATAGAGATTTTACTGGTAGACTATTTTGTCTAGGTAGTGTTTTTTTTTCCCCCAGTTCAATTTAAATTGCTTTTCCTCCTCTATTGTTTTGAAATTATAATGCCTATTTCTGTTGTTTTAGTCAGGTACTCATTAAAATTTTAAGGTTGGGCAATATACTTCCATAGTGATACTGCCTCGGAAACCCAAGGAGGGGTCGCTATGAGTTGGGGCCGACTCAGTGGCACATAACAACAACAACAACAACATGTTACAAAGACAAAGTTTAATCTATGTCTCTAGCAACCTCTCAAATAGTGCCAATGCAAACTTAACTCACTGCCATGGAGTTGATTCTGATGCATTGTGACCTCCATTGGGTTTCTAAGACTGTAAATCTTTATGGAAATTGCCCCATCTTCCTTCCATAGAGTGGTTGGTGGGTTTGAACTGCTGACTTCTGGTTAGTAGCCAAATGCCTTATCCACTATGCCACTAGAGCTCCTTTCATATAGTACAAGGCCCTTAAAATGCCTTGACTTCATTCAACCTTTTCCATTTTTTTGCGTACTACTTAGGCCCAGACCTTTAGGTTAACATCTTCCCCAATCCTCCTTGCCTAGCCAAATATTAATAGTTAAAGCACTGTGCTTTTATATGGTTAGTATTTCTTTGGATCTATCACATGCTTACCAATATTCTTGTTTACTATTTCTTCATTCCTTAGTGAATGTATCTGTTGGTAGAAAATTCTCCCAATTTATTTTATTTGGGATGGTCTTTATTTTACTTTTGTGCCACTTTCCTTAATAATGATAGCTAGGATCATTTAGTACAATGTAGAATAGAAGTAGTAAAAATGGGAATTCCAATCAGGGTCCAGTTAGAAAAATAGAAACCATTCTAGGTATTTTACCAGAGGAAATGTAATAGAAGAAACTGGTTACACAGATGATGGAAGAATAGAGCCAAAAGCTGTCCTTCATATACCAATATAAGTGCTTGCCACATTATCACTAAGAAGTTTTAGAAAACCATTGAAACTAAAGACAAATGTTAGGATGGTGAAGTAACCCAATGAGGCCTATCAGCCCTTAGGACTGAAAGAAGAAAGGAAGAGGTAAGGTTTACAGAGCCCAAAAGCTGGGCCACCACATGGAACCTGGAACCATCATAGCAACCAGCAGTTGGGGCAATGGAAAAGATTCAAGAGATGGTACAGACAGCAGAAAGAGATAGGGAGGGAAAAACTCTAGTTTTGTCTTTCTTGTACCCTCCAGTTTTTTACTGTTATTTCTCAGATGGCCAGGGCTATCTGGGTACTTGAGGGCTAAGGTCCCTGGGAAATAGATTTCCTTAGAAAAGAGAGCAGAAAAGGGTGGGAAACAAACTGAGATCAAAGGGTAAATCACTTGCACAGTCACCATTCCTGTATTGTTCTTAACTTCAAAGGAAATGTTTTCAATGGTTTATCACTAAGTTTGATTATTTTTATGTAGATTTGGAATCTATTTGATGGCTGTGAGTTTGTTTTTTTTTTTTTTGGTAACCCAAGCTGTGGTATATTCAATACCTTCATATGTATTTGAAAGCTGCACAATGAATAAGGAAGACCAAAGAAGAGTTGATGCTTTTGAGTTGTGGTGTTAGTGAAGAATACTGAAAGTACCATGGACTGCCAGAAGAACTAACAAATCTGTCCTGGAAGAAGTGTAGCCAGAATGCTCCTTGGAAGTGAGAATGGCCAGACTTCGCCTCACCTACTTTGGTCACGTTGTCAGAAGGGACCATTCCCTAGAGAAGGATATCGTGCTTGGCAAAGTGGATGATCAGTGAAAAAGGGGAAGGCCCTCAATGAGATGGACTGACACAGTGGCTGCAACGATGGGCTCAGGTATAGCAAGGATTGTGGGGCTGGCACAGGATTGGGCAGTGTTTCATTCTATTGTACATAAGATTGCTATGAATTAGAGCCTACTTGTTGGCACCTAACAACAACAACAACAACAACAATTTGGTGAACTACAGTAATTACTTTTCTATTGTTAGTCAACTTTGTATTTCTGGGACATACCAGTTTGGTCAAAATGTCATCTATAGTCATTCATTTTTTGGAAGTTTATTTTTAATTTTCAAACAAATACAAGTTTTCCAGTCACCTTTTTCTTGGATATTCAGATAATTATATTATAGTCAGAGAATATGGTCTGAATGAATTCGATTCTTTAAAATTTGTTGAGACTTGTTTAATGTCAATAATGTGATTTCTGTAGTTCTTGGATACAGTGTTCTATGCATACCCACTAGGTCAAATTTGCCAAACCTGCTACCAAATATTTTAGGTCTTACTGTTGTTTTAAAAGTTTGCCTGCACGTTTTATCAATTACTAAGTATACCAAAATCTCCCTCTCTAGTTGTATACTTACATATTTTTCTTTGCATTTCTGTCCAAAAATATCCCCTGGAATCTTCTTTAAAACATTTACACCTACTCCTCACTTATCATTGTGGTTAGTTTCCTTTGGAAGACCAGGTCATTATGCATAAATTGGCATTAATGCAAAAATGGAGGATAACCACATTACATCACAAAATGGAGGATGACTATGTTGTTACATAACTGTCAAACCAGTGAGAATCATGGCTTAGCCAAGTTGACACATAATCTTAACCTTCACACACAGCGTTACTCTTGCCTTGTCTCTTGGTGTTCGTTACTGCCTGATGTATGTTGTTAATCTGCAAATTAGCCAGATTGTATTTTTTTGCTATTGAAAATACAATATGTCAGATCATTAAAAAGTGGGAAGTAGGTGTAATGGTTTAGCTTAACTAGTAAAGAATGCCTTCCATGAGCATCGGGCTCTTTTAAGTAACTGTCTATAGGGGATCAAATTGACAATAGCAACTTTAAAGATTAGATAGGAAGTTTGGTAAGGGTTAGCAAGTTTATGTTAATGGAGGAGGAATAATTAGGAAAAGGAGGGTGAGAATATTTGCACAACTTGAAAAATCTGATCAATGTCTCTGAATCATACCTGTAGAAATTGTTGAATTGGTATGTTTTGCAGTATATATTTCCAACAAAAATAAAAATTGATATAGATAAAATAATTTTCTTTTGGTTAGAATTTGCTTTGTATATAATTTTTCATCTGTTTACTTTCCATTGTCTGTATTTTTATGTTTTAGATGCAACTTTTAAAAATAGTAAGTCCTACTTTTTTAAATCCAATCTTACAGTATTTACCTTTTTACAGGAGCAGTTAATTCATCTTATTTCATGTAATTATTGATTTTGTGGATTTGTATCTTTGCATCTTACTTTTGCTTTTGGTAATGTTTGTTCTATTTCTACCTCCCTTATAACATCATTTCTGTTGTTGTTGTTGTTGTTGGGTGCTGTCAAGTCAGCTCCAACTCACAGCGACCCTATGTACAACAGAAAGAAACTTGTGCGCCCTCCTTACGATCTTTGCTATACCTGAGCCCATTGTTGCAGCCACTGTGTCAATCCATCATGTTGAGGGTCTCCCTCTTTTGCTCTGACCCTCCACTTTACCAAGCATGTTATCATTCTCTAGGGAATGGTCCCTTCTGACAACCTGACAAAAGCAGGTGGGACGAAGTCTGGCCATTTTCACTTCGAAGGCACATGATTAGTATTAATTAAAAACCCACTGCCATCAAGTCAATTCCAACTTAGAGCAGCCCTCACTGGGTTTCCAAGGCTGTAAATCTTTACGAAGTAGATTGCGTCATCTTCCTCCCATGGAGCAGCTGATGGGTTTGAACTGCTGACTTTGAGATTAGCAACCTAATGCCAGAGCTCCCTCCTTGGGTTTCCTAGGCGTTATCTCCACGGAAGTAGATTGCCCAATCTTCCTTCCAGGAAGTGGCTGGTGGGTTTGAACTACCAGCCTTCTGGTTAGCAGTCAAATGCGTTAGGAGCTACGCCATCAGAGCTTCCTTGGTATTAATTAGTAATTACTTTTGAAGAGTTACACATTATCACTTTCTGTGCTCTTTATTTTTCTAAAGTCCTAAATATATCCTTTAGTGTCTTTCATAGAGATTCCGGTGACGGCAAATCCTGTTTGTTTTTGTTTTGTCTGAACTGTATTTACTATTAATCTTGAAAGATACTTTAGTTGGATATTGAATTCTTCACTGACAATAATTTTTCTTTCAGTGCATTGATGAAATCATTATCTTATGGCATTTTCATTGCTGATGAGAAGTTTGTTAGTCTTTCCTATGAATGTAATATATCTTTGCTTTCTGGCTGCTTTATATTTTCTCTCGTGTTTGATGCTTTTTAGTTTCATTCTGAAATCTATACTTGTGAATTTCTTTTTATTTATCTTATTTGGATTTGCTAGGCTTCTGAAATCTGTTTGTGTCTTTTACTATTCCTAGAAAATTCTCAGTCATTATCTCAAACATCACCCTCTGTCTTTTTCTCTCTTCTGAATATTAAATTAGAAAATTATTAGACATTCTTTTCTAATTCCCAGGTCTTCCAAACTTTCTTTCCAATCTTTGCTTTTCTGTGCTGTCTTCTGAAGTTTCTTTAGCTCAGTCTTCCAGTTTACTGATAGTTTCTTCAATAAAGTTTAATCCTCTGCTGAACCCATGTATTACATTTTTTTTTCAGTGATTAGACTTTTCATTTCTATGAGTTCTATTTTGTTCTCTTACGTATCTTACTGCTTATGCTTTACAGTTGTTTTCCTTACACATAATTTCAAGATTGCTTTCTTATTTTTCTTCTTTTTTTAAACATATTAACCATTGCTCTTTTATAGTTTGTGTCTGATATTCCAATGTTCAAAATTCTTATGAGTCTGGTTCTGTGGTTTTTTATTCCCTTGGATCTCAATCCTATAGACTTTTTCGTTGTTGTATTTAGCTAAATTTTATATGAGCTGCTTATTATCTTTAGGATGTTATTTGTGAATTTCTTTGAGGCCCGAGAAGAAGATGGATTCCTCTGAAGAGGAGCTTTTCCATAAGGTATCCATAGGTGCTGCCAGTCTAGAATAACTCCAAATTATATTCTGAGCTTGAAGTTTATCAAACCAGCAAATTGTGTGAGTTAAGGTCTCATGGAAGAAGTCCAAGTTGCACTGAGGAATTGAAAAAAGGCCCTGGACATTTACAGAATACCTATTGAAACATCTATTGAGATGTTTCAACAAATGGATGCAGTGGTGGAAGTGCTCACTCATTATGCCAGATATTTGGAAGATAGCTACCTGGCCAACTGACTGGAAAAAATATTTGTGCCCATTCCAAAGAAAGGTGATCCAACAGAATGTGGGAATTAGTAAATCATATCATTAATATTATACACAAGGAAAATTTTGCTGAAAATAATTCAGACATGGTTGCAGTGGTACATCTACAGGGAATTACCAAAAATTCAAGCTGGTTTCGGAAGAGGACATAGAATGAGGGATATCATTGCTGATGTCAGATGGATCTTGACTGAAAGCAAAGAAAGACCAGACAGATGTTTATCTGTGTTTTATTGATTATGCAAAGGCTTTTGACTGAGTAGATCATAACAAATTATGAATAACATTGCAAGGAATGGGAATTCCAGAACACTTAATTGTGCTCATTGAGGAAATTGTACATAGACCAAGAAGCAGTTGTTTGAGCAGAACAGGGGATACCGTGTGGCTTAACATCAGGAAAAGTGTACATCAGGATTGTGTCCTTTTACTATACTTATTCAATCTGTATGCTGAGCAAATAATCCGAGAAGCTGGACTATATGAAGAAGAATGTGGCATCAAAATTGGAGAAAGCCTCAATAACAACTTGAGCTATGCAGATGATAAAATCTTGCTTGCTGAATGCAAACAGTACTTGAAACACTTATTTATGAAGATCAAAGACTATATAGCCTTTAGTAAACAAAACAAAAATCCTTACAACTGGACCAATAAACAACATCATGATAAATGGAGTAAAGATTGAAATTGTCAAGAATTCCATTTTACTTGGATCCACAATTAATGACCATGGAAGCAGCAATAGTCAAGAAATCAAACAACATATTGCATTGGGCAAATTTGCTGGAAAAGACCTCTTTAAAGTGTTGAAGAGCAAAAATGTTACTTTGAAGATTAAGGTGCAGGTCCTGGTCCAAGCATTTGAATTATAGTATTGGTGAAGGATGTTCAATACACCATGGACTGCCAGAAGAATGAATAAATCAGTCTTGGAAGATGAACAGCCGGAATGCTCCTCAGAAGCAAGAATGGCTAGACTTTGTCTCTTGTACTTTGGTCATGTTATCAGGAGGATCAATCCCTGGAGAAGGAAGGATATCATGCTTGGTAAAGGAAAGGATCAAAGAAAAAGAGGAATCAAAGAGATTAATTGACACAGTGGCTGCAATAATGCAACCAGGCAGTGTTTTGCTCTGTTGTATATAGTTGCTATGAGTTGGAACCAACTCAACGATACCTAACAACAAGAACAATATCAGCAGAAGGGAAAGATTGGGTTCCAATCTGATCAGTTGTCATTATTCCCCTTCCCCTGCTTCACTCAAAGAGTAAAGGACTCCTGTTGTATGCAGAGGTTAAGTGCTCAGCTGCTAACCAAAAGTTTAGCAGTTCCAACCCACCAGCCACTACTCCAAGGGAGAAAGATGTGGCAGTCTACCTCTGTAAAAATTTAAAGTGTTAGAAGCCCTATAGAGCAGTTCTACCTGGTCCTACAGGGTCACTGTGAGTCAGAATTAAATCAATAGCGGCAGGTTTCATTTTTTAAATATTTTTTTTTCATTCGATGCCTAGATTTAAGAGATTAAATTTTCTTTGCTGTATATGAGGGATGGGAGACCATTTCTGGTTCACTCTTACACTAAAATTGTAGCCCATTTCATCACATGTTATGGGATGAGGAAGTCCTATTAGATTTCCAATTTTGAGTGGGCTTATAAAATTTACCCCATTGCCCTGGGAGGCTATGAAAAAAATTGTCTTTGTTCTTTTCAGGGAGAAAGCCAGCCTCCAGTAATTTATCTGACTTCCTTCTGTTCCTTATTTATTTAGCCTTGAGAATTCCCCACTCTCTTCCTAGATTATGGCAAATATTTTTGATGTTTTATCCTATTTGTTTTCAGCTAGAGGATCAATTCAGTTACCAGGCCTGCCATATTATTGGAAATAAAAGTTGTTTTTATTTAAGTGCTTATTTATATTTTATTATCTGTGTCTGAACAATGACAACATTTGATGTCCTTGAGTTTCTAATTTTGTCATTTATGTATACAATTTTTTCTTCTGACTCTGACTCCTATTAGTTTTTTCATATAATTTTAAAATTTTCATTTTAAACCCATGTCCAAATAGCTTTGTTTATATGAAATATTCTTTTATTGTTCTATGTAATATTTTTGCCCCCAGTAGTACTTTGTCTCATTCTAATATTGTAACTCTTATTTTCTGTTTATTCCTAAGTGCCTGAAATGTATTTTTATTTCTTCATCTTTAGTCTTTGGTGTCGTATTTTAGATGCATCTCATAAATAGCATGCAGTTATACCTTTAAAAAGCTACTCAACTTGAAATAGTTGATTGTCGTTGTTTTTAGGTGCTGTTGAGTCTGCTCCGACTGACTGCAACCCTGTGTACAACAGAATGAAACAATATTTGGTCCTGTGACATCCTCACAATATTTGCTATGCTTGATTTCATCATCTCAGCCACTGTGTCAATCCATTTCATTGAGAGCCTTTCCCCTTTTCACTGATAAAGTAGAGATTTTATCATGCAGTCCTTCTCCAGGGACTGGTCCTTCTGACAACATACCACAGTATGTGAGATAAAGGGTGTCCGTTCTTGCTTCTGAGGAACATTTCGGCTATACTTCTTCCAAATAGATCCGTTTGTTCTTCTGGCGGTCTGTGATATTTTCAGTATTCTTCTCCAGCACTGCAATTAAAATACATCAATTCTTTTGTGGTTTTCCTTATTCATTGTCCAGCTTTTACATGTATATGAGGCTATTGAAAATACCATGGATTGGGGTGAGGTGCACCTTAGTCTTCTAAATGACATCCTTGCTCATTAACACTTCAGAGAAGTCTTTTGCAGCAGACTTGCCCAGTGCAATCCATCCTCTGATTTTGTGGCTGCTGCTTAGGTAGCAGATTAAAAAACACCAAACTCACTGCCATTGAGTTGATTCTGACTCATAGTGACCCCCATTGGGTTTCTAAGGCTATAAATTTTTATGGAAACAGATTGCCTCATCTTTGTTCTGTGAAGCATCTGACTGGCTTTGAACCACTGATATTTTTGTTAGTAGCCTAATGCCTTAACCACGCCACCAGTAGTAGATTAGATAAAAAATTTCCAATTTTAGCCTTTGTCTTCTTTGAGTTGTTGAAAAATTGTTACAATGCCACCTTTTAGAAAAAATATATTTTCTGCTTAAAATAACATTATTAAGTGTGGTGGACAGACTAATCCTCCGCCAAGGTTGTCCAAGAGTAATACCCAGAACCTGTCAGTATGTTATATGGCAATGGGGAATAAAGTTTGCAGATGGAGTTAAATTTGTGGATAAACTAACATTCAAATAGGAGATTAACAACCTGGATTACCCAAGTGGATGCAATCTATTCACCAACCAAAACCAAACTCACTGCCATTGAGTCGGCCCGACTCATAGCGACCCCTCCTTGGGTTTCCGAGGTGGTATCACTACGGAAGTAGATTGCCCAACCTTCCTTCCAAGGAGTGGCTGGTGGGTTTGAACCGCCAGCCTTCTGGTTAGCAGTCAAGTGCCTTAGGCACTATGCCACAAAAGCTCCTAATCTCTATTTTAAAGGTGGAAGCCATCCAGAGGCACCTCTGAAGAAAGGCCGATAGATCTGGTTCCAAAAGGTCACAGCCATTGGAGACAGTTCCACTCTGAAACACGCGGTTTCCTCGATTGTAATGAACTAGACAGCAACTGGTTTTGGTTTTAAAAGTGGAAGAGAGGCAGACGAGGTACTTAGAATGATGCAGCATGAGGAGGGTTTAGCCCAAGGTTACTGGAATTGAAGATGGGAAAATGGGTGATAAGCCAAGGAATGTGACCAAGACAAGGCCAGGATCTTCTTCTAGAGCCTCCAGAAAGGAATGTAGCCCAGCTGATACCTTGATTTCAACCCAATGAAACTTATTTTAAACTACTGACCTCTAGGCCTCCAGAAAACTAATACATTAAGGTAATCATTTGCTTTAAGCATTGCTAATGCCTGAACAAACATGAAATGGTGAATCAACTGGTGTTTCCAGTTCCTTATCCCAATTTTACTTTCCTTTTGGTATTTCATTTTTAGCATCTCCATAGAGATGAGCAGAAACTCTAAGCCTCATGAATCGAATGTACTCAATATTACTTTGAGAGGATAGCTTGATGTTAAGGGCAAGTCTGACCAGGAATTAGTGGTGGTTTCAACTACCCATGCTTTCTCCTGCTGTCAGTAACCATTGTTTCCTGTGTGTATTCCAGGAGATAATAGAAATAAAATAGCACGTGCACTGAAGTTTGTGCCCACATCGACACACAGTGTCATCCCCAACCCTCCTTTTTTTTTTTATTTACCTATAGTAAATGAGTTCAGAGGCCCCTGGGTGGCGGCAACAGTTAACATGCTTGGCTGCTAACTGAAACGTTAGAGGTTTGAGTCCACCCATAAGCACTTTGGAAGAAAAGCCTGGTGCTCGACTTCTGAAAAACCAGCCACTGAAAACCCTACGGAGCATAGTTCTACTCTGACGTATATGGGGTTGCTATGAGTTGGAGTCGACTAAACAGAAAGTGGTTTAAATTAGTGTAGTTTTAGCCAAGTATATGTGAAGGGAGATCGATGCAAGACTTTCACTATGGGAATACATAGCCCAGGGGGCACAAAGGCTGTTAAATAAGGCACACAGAAAATGTTTAGAAAAAACTAAAATAAAAAATGTCTTTCACTTTTCATCTCATATTTGTGTATAGGAGAAAATGTATAATTGATGGATTTCAAATGATGATTGTTCTGGAATGAAGATACGGCCAGATTTTTTTTTTTTTTTTAATCTCCCCCTTCACCCAAGTTAAATATGTGTCTACCCTCTGTTGTTGTTGTTGTTATGTGCCGTCGAGTCGGCCCCGACTCATAGCAACCCCTCCTTGGGTTTCCGAGGCAGTATCACTACGGAAACAGGATTGCCCAACCTTCCTTCCGAGGAGTGGCTACCCTCTAGATAGTGCTTTATCCTCCCTTTTCCTCCCAGCCCTCAAAGTTAATTTTTTTTTTCTGTGAAACCTTTTTCTTGACTTTTTACAACAGTGGTCTTATACAATATTGATCCTTTGTGACGGGCTAATTTCTTCTGGCATAATGTCCACTAGGCTCATCCACGTTATGCTTCACAGGTTCATCATTGTTCTTTAATGTTGTGTTGAATTCCATTGTGTGTATATACCAGTTTCTTGATCTATTCCTATTAATGGGCATATAGGTTGTTTCCATCATTTGCTATTGTGAATAGTGCTGTGATGAACATGGGCGTGTAAATATCTGTGTGTGTCATGGCTCTTATTCCTCTAGGATACATACCTAGTAGTAAATTGCTGGATTGTATGCTATTGCTATTTCCAGCTTTTGAAGGAAGAGCCATAGCATTTTCCACAATTGTTGTACCATTTTATCGTCCCACTAGCAGTGTATGAGGGTTCCAGTCTCTCCACACCCTCACCAGCATATGTTGTTTTTAGTTTTATTGAGCTTTGCTATTAGTACTGGGGTGAGATGATGATCTCATTGTTGTTTTGATTTGCATCTCTCCAAGGGCTAATAAGGAGCTCTGCTGGCATAGTGCCTAAGGTATTTGACTGCTAACCAGGCGGCTGGTGGTTCAAACCCACCAGCCACTCCTTGGAAGGAAGGTTAGGCAATCTACTTCTGTAGAGATACCACCTTGGAAACCCATCGAGGGGTCGCTATGAGTCGGATCTGACTCAACGGCAGTGAGTTTGGTTTTGGTTTTAAGGGCTAATGATAGTGAGCATTTCTGTATGTGGTTTTTAGCTGCCTGAATGTCATTTTTGGTGAAGTATCTGTTCATGTTGCCTGCCCATTTTTTAATTGGAGTTTTTTCTTGTTAAGGGGTTGAAATTGTCTATAAATTTTAGAGATAAACCCCTTATCTGATATGCCATTGCCAATTTTTATTTTTCCCAGTCTGTGGATTCTTTTCACACTTTTGATGAAATCTTTTGTGTACATTAAATGCCTCATTTTTAGGAGGTCCCAGTCATCATCATCTAGTATTTGTGCATTTTTAATTATGTTTGATAGTATATTTATGCCATGAATGAGGGCTGCTAAATTTGTCCCTATTCTTCCTTCGATGGTTTTCAGTTTTACATTCAGGTCTCTGATCCAATTTGAGTTTGTTTTGTATATGGTGTAAGGTATGTGTCCTGCTTCATTTTTCTGAAAAGGGATATCCAATTTGCCCAGCATCATTTATTAAAGAAACTATCTCTTCATAGGCAAGAAGGACATGGTGGAAGGGTAACCACAGGGAAGAAGTGGGAGGAGAGTTGTTACATTGTAAGGAATTGTGATCAGTGTCACAAAACACGTATGTGGTGGTTCAGTTTGTGTGTCAACTTGGCTGGGCCTGGTTGAGTGGCTGGGCAGCTGGATGTAGTATTCCCCATGATGAGACTCATAATCAACTCCATGATGGAATCTACTGTGAACAGCTGAGCAACTGCCTTACGGAATGTGGTCTGCTTCCTATATATAAGCAGAAGCCTTGGGGAATGGTCTCTAGCTTATGGCATGCTTGAACCCTGCGTGTAGTTGTGTCATTGTTCAGCAGCCTGCCATGCTCTGCCAACCTTGGGACTTTCAATGGACTTAAATTAATGGCCTGCCATGTGGTTTGGTAACATTGAGACTGTGTCTTTTTACTTGTCAAACCTCGGGTTTCTCAGCCTCAGCAGCCAGCAGCTGGCTGGGTGAAGAAAAGCCTCTAGCTCCAGTGGGCAGGGAGCAGGAGGCAGAGCTGAACTCCAGGGTTAGGTGCTTTCACCCAGGCCCTAGAGCCTGGCACTTTGAACTCGGACTTAAAGCCTCCAAACTGTGAGAGAATAAACTCCTGTTTGTTAAGGCCATCACATTTGTAGTATATTCCTGTCAGAGCAGCACTAAGTAACCAGAATAGTGTATGAACTGCTGAATGTAATCAATCTGCTATATAAAATTTCACCCAAATCACAATTAAAAAATGGAAAAAAAAAAAAAAGAGACTATTTCTTCCCCATTATGGCCAGATTTTTGTAATTAGTTATATAAGGAAACAAGAAAACAAATATTTGTATTAAGCCCTGGTAAAAAAATGAAGCAAGCATTGGTACAAAAATAGTAAGCACTGTGTTATAAAGTGCATCAATATTTGTGTTAACAATAACAATCATAACAATCAAAATGGTAACCTATTGTGATTGTTGATGCTGTGTGTCAAATTGAGTGGGCCATGATTCTCAGTGGTTTAGCAGTTATAATGTAATCATCTCCATGATGAGATGTTGAAAGGGAGTTTCTTCATGGGTGTGGCCTTCTTCCAATAGATATATGGACATCCTGGAAGGTTGGGCAATCTATTTCCATAGTGATACCACCTTGGAAACCCAAGAAAGTGTTGCTATGAGTTGGATCCGACTCCACGGCAGTGTGTTGCATTGCGCTGTGTTGAGGAAAAGGTCTTTGGCTTTTTGCTGGATCTGGATCCTGCATCTGGCTCATCACCATCTCTGGTTCCTGGACTTAAACCAGTGGCCTGCCACATTGCTGCCAATCTTGGGATTGTTGCCTTTGTACCCTGTAAGCCAATGATCTGCCATTTTACCTACCAATCTTGGATTTGGTAGCCTCCAAAGCCAGCAGCCTGCTATATTTCTGCCAGTCTTGGGTTTGTCAGCCCCTGCAGCTGCGTAGTCAGGAGAAGCCTCCAGATTGGCATTTGATCCATGGACTAGGGATTGATAAGTCTCTATAACTGACCAAAGAAGAATTGATGCTTTTGAGTTGTGGTCTTGGCAAAGAATGCTGAAAGTACCCTGGACTGCTAAAAGAACTAACAAATCTGTCCTGGAGGAAGTGCAGCCGGAATGCTCCTTTGGAAGCGAGAATGACCAGACTTGAACTCACCTGCTTTGGTCATGTTATCAGAAGGGACCATTCCCTGGAGAAGGATGTCATGCTCGATAAGGTAGAGGGTCGACAAAAGCGGGAAAGGCCCTCAGCGAGATGGGTAGACACAGTGGCTGTGTTGATGGGCTCAAGTATAGCAGGGATCAAGGAGCTGGTGCGGGACTGGGCGGTGTTTCGTTCTGCTGTGCATAGGGTCGCTATGAGTCGAAGATGACTCGACGGCACCTAACAACAACAGCAACATAACTTCATGAGATGAATTTCTCTCTTTCCCTCTGTGTAAGCTTCACTAGTTTTGCTTCTCTAGAGAATTCAGCTAAGGAACCTATTAAAATAATTATCTTAAAAAAATGATATTTATTGAGGTAAAGTACAACTATAGAAACACACATTAATCAACCTGGCTAAAATGGGAAGAGGTAAAGTGAAGTTCAAAAGCACTTCTGAAGAAGAAAGTTAAAAGGCATAGTTTATTATTACAATGTAAGAATGAGGGATCTTGGCAGTAGAAACCCTTTATGAATATTTTCAACATAATAATAGGAGTAATTTAGAACAACAGCATGAAGAAGAAGAAGAAGAAGAAGAAACACTTATTAAAAACTGTGTAGTGAACGTAGGATTTTCTTAGTAAGTGACCTGTTTGAGTAGCTTGGTGGAATTCTTCCCCCTAGTACTGGGAGCTCTGGTAGCATAGTGCCTAAGGCACTTGACTGCTAACCAGAAGGCTGGCAGTTCAAACCCATCAGCCATTCCTCGGAAGGAAGATGGGGCAATCTACTTCCGTAGTGATATTGCCTTGGAAACCCAAGGAGGGGTCGCTATGAATCGGGTTCGATTCGACAGCACATAACAACAACAACAACAGTACCCAAAAGTCCAATCCAAATACATAAAAACTAAGCATCTGCAGTATTAGCAGGAAATTAATGATCAGATCAGGGCACTAAGTAAAATTCAAGACTCGATAAGTTGTTTTATCCTTTGAAGATACTTTAATTTTACAGTTATTGATTAATTAAAAAACACAGTTGTTTTCAGCATTTCCCAGCTACAGGAGTGCCTAGGAAATTTCATTCTAAACAAGAAGTAACTAATGAAGTAACAACACACCTTAACATTTTACATTGATAGGTTACAGTTTACAAGGTGCTTTCACATACATTATTTCATTTGATTCTTACAACAAGCAGAAAAAAAATCAGTGGGCAAGAAAAATGATTTTTTTTTTTTTTTTGTCAGGCTTACAATGAGTATTTTCAGGCCAATGGGCAGTCAATACAAGAACATACCAAAAACAAGACAGCAATACCCACAAGCCACAGTATCTTTTTGGTAGGTTGACAATTTGATATCAATTGGGTATTTAGCATCAGTGAATGAGAAAGGAATTGGAACAGACACAAAGGTTCTCATGATATTCAACAAACTGTAAGAATGCTGTCAGAGCTACAGAGAAGAAAGATGCCCTAAAATATTTGCCTTACCAAGACTTCAAAGCATGTTATCCCTTCAATATGTCAAATAAAAAAGAATCTTGTTATAACATGTGAAAGCTAGAAGGGACCTTACAAACTGCCTAATCCAACCCTTCCATCTTACAGAGAAGAGACCTGTGGCCTGAAACTCAGGTATCTTGGCTTTCAGTCTAGGGCTCCTTTCTCTCCACTGCAGTCTCCTTACTAATTACTACATAGGAATGCAATTTCTTCTGTTTGTAACAATGTAATTTGAGAGTAAATACTGACTCATGCCACTTATTTTTTATTAAAGCTTTTATCTATGTTCTTGGCTAAACTGTGGCTGAAATCAGAAGATTTATATACTTTAAAAATACTCAAATTCAGTACTTGATTTGTTGGAAATAGGCTCCCTTGACATAATTGAAAGCTTTCTTATATCCTTTAATAGAGAGTAAAATGGAATGACTCAATAGCCCTTAAAACCTATGTATGCCTAGAGGTCAATTCTCACTTCAGAATACTTGGGGTTGAATTACCTATGTAGATTCTACAGCAAGTTGTGCCGGGCACTAGTAATTTTGTAGAAAAAAAATATTTTTAGAATTCATAGAAATGTTTTCAATTACTGAAAACTAAAACATAATAATCAAATTGTCATCCCCATGATTATTAAAATAATTTTACAATAATATACAACCAAGCTACCATAGAATTTATAGCATACAGATAGAATACAATGATCAGCATGTTCTTGGGTCTAAATGAAGTACAAAAAATTAATTAAAATATATTATACAAATGGCGTTTTAAATTTATTAACATGATGATATACATATCTTTGTTACTTGCGATAGCAAAGGATTTAATGTTTTTCTTGAACATTTCAAATACAGGTGGACCAACTAAAATCAGCATCAGCCTTTATGTGACATTACCGTGCAGAATCACTTGAGAACCAAAAGACAGACAGGTTGGTGGAAAGTACATCTCAGTTAGGGTTGTTCCATGTCTTCAATGGTTTTACAAGGGTGAAAAGTACTAGCGTCAGTGACCTGCCTGCACTGACAATGAAATGAATAGGATGGTTGGTTATATACACGAAGATCAGTTTGATTTTAAAAAGAACTCATTCTTTATGCATGTAAATTGATTACAAAAAATGAATCCAGTTTATTTTAAACTATTTTGGGGTGCTGTTTTAAGATAAGTCACTAAGACACAGAGAAAAAAGCAGGTGGGAAAGGGTAAAAGCAAAGAAACAAAAGGTAAGAAAAATGAGTTAAGCCATAGATTCTCAACAAACACTGAACTAACTGTGCAAAAAGTGCTTGAAATGCCATGTGACAGCAATGTTGTTGAATTAGTTGGCAAAAAGTATTAAAATAAACAAAGAAACCAACCCTCAAAAATACTAAAATTATACCTGTAGGATCATACATTCTGTTTACCGAGAGAACAGAAGTTAGAAATGATGACATATCTAAAAATACTACACTTCAAAAAGAAAATACAATTGTGGCAGTTTTATAAACTTTATCTCCTTTCCTCACTGCTGAGGCAGGGGGTGAAGCAGAAGCAACAACAGGACCCCCACAGGAGGCTCACAAATACAGTGCACCAGAACAAACACCCGGCCACAGCTCTGTCCTTAACTGTTATAAAACAAAGCTAAGCAAAGCAAAGCAAAACAAACAAACATTTCTTTTAAATAAGAGGGCCTCTGTATTATTTGTTTGCAAGAATCAAACCGTTTGTTGACTTAGCAAAGTATTTCTCAAAACTAATGTTTTTAGTTAGTTTCTTTTCCTATAAAAAGTTTTACAATAAGACTATTTTAGGAACTTTACAATCTGTCACTTTCATTAGTCATGTCCTATTAAAATACTGGCTAAAACCTTTATGGAAGAGTTAGGGTTGAGAAACCTTAAAACTCTTCTTGAATACCTACAGAAATGTGGGGACCAGGTGAGAAAATCTGGGAGATGATCCGTATCATTAGTTTTTTTCCTGCTGAATGAGACACATTTGTCACATTGCACAGGCCGGTCACTTAATTACTCAGAGGAAAACAACAGAAAAGGAGGTGAAGGGAAACAGAAATTCTGATCTACAGGAATCCAAATTGCAGCTTCTAGCTACTTTATATTAGTCTACCCATTTTTTTTTTTTTCCAGAGTAATGAGTCCTAAGAAATTTATTGTATTAATTTTTGTATAAATTTCCTTGGTAATAAGACATCTATTCTCAAAAACTGTCAGAAGTGTTGGCAAAAGGGAGTATGAGCTACTCAAAGTAAAAATAGTTCAAAGAAACGATAGCCTCAAGCCAATGACCAACAAAAATATTGGCAAGTACTACTAAAGGCAACATATCAATACCTTCAAATATCATGTAGCCATAACACTGCCCACTTGAAACACAAATAAAACAAAATGGAGCACTGTTTGGAAAAAAATAATGAAAATGAAAAGGTAAGAAATGGATGTAACAGGAGTAGAGAAAGATAAACCAAAGAGAAGTAGGACAGTGGCTTAGCACTGTTATGACACAGCCAGTGCTTGCTTAGCAGTGCCTTGTTACATAGGTGGATTCAGAGTGCACACACAGAGGATGGCAATAAAGATCTCACTCAGTTGTTCAAATGAAGGTTCTAGGTAACTGCCTCAACACAGGATGGTCTCAGCTCCACCTTATCTCTCAACAGAGTGCAAAGACTGAGTGTGAGCTCTGACATCTTGTTGCTCCTCTTTAAAATTCCCCAAATTCTTTTGAACATTTTTCTGTTATAGAGACACGGATGTCTTCTTCCTCATAGTCATCAAAGTTGCTGGTATCTCCAGAGCCTCTGAACTTTGGTATGAATGGAGCTTCAACCTACAATTGAGATAGAAAATAATAAAAAACAGGAAAAACAAATGTTTGAGAGTGTACAAATGCTAAGAAAAATAAAATTTCCATTATGATTACACTGTGGCATTTTACAAATGCCATTAAGTCCCTACCAGATAATTGTGTTAGAAGAAGAAGCAAATAGTAAATTTTTCTGTTCAACTCAGCATTTTCATTCAAGGAAGGGTGCAGGCCAATACAAGACTTGAGAAGTTTTGAGGACAATTAACTTTTGGCATCAAAATGTTGGTACTTAAGATTACAGATCTCCATTTTTTCCCCTTATTCCTTACTTCTAAAGCCTCTCTCTTTTTTTTTTTCTATCTCTTCTTTTTTCCACCATTAACAGATAATGCTTAGATTTACTTTTAATTGCTCTTCTTTTTTTGTCCCCGCCCCCCTTTTTTTAGTATCTATCCATCAAAACTTTCAGAGAACCTGGACAGAAAAACATCTCTTTAAATTACCGAACTGCTAAATCTTGAGCATTTTTCTCCTTTGATCCAAAAAGTAAAATGTTATTCCATTATTCAAATTATGGTTCTTATAAAGATTATGTGGTATACTAAGTATGTTTGAGGAAAAGATTTTAAAAGCTGAAAAAGTAATTTGTCTAGCACTTCATGTTGTTGCTGTTAGGTGCCATGGAGTCTGTTTAACTCATGGTAACCCCAATGAAACAGAGTAGAACTTCCCTGTAGGGATTTCGAGGTGGTAATCTTTATGGTAGCGTAGTACCTTTACTTTGGATGAATCATAATTTATAAAATTGAGAAAAAAAATAGGCAAAATTATACTCATTATACTCAAAATTATTACTCATTATAATTATACTCATTATACTCTCCTCTGCCCCTGTGGATTATCTCTCAATAAAATGCAAAATAATCACTGAAAAATTTATGGAAAATTAATAGCAAAATTTACTAAATATAAACACAGAATCTTGTATTTTCTACTACATACTAATACTAATCTTGTATTGTCTACTACAATGAGAAAGATAACACATTCACAATAACAGCCAAAACGAAAAATTAAGGAGTAATTGTAAGATAGGAAGTGGACCTGAAAAGTTTCAGGTAGTCTCTGAAACTTTTACTGAATGATAGAGAATACTGGAATAAATACATAAATATACCATGTTCATTATGAGAGATTCCCAAGACTTAGGTTCATTTATAATCAATATACAACCTTACTGTAATCTCAATTAAAATACTTGAATTCAACATAAATCTTTAGAAAGACAGATAAAACAGATAAACCACTGGAGAACTCTAACTCACTGCCATCAAGTCAATTATGACTCACAGCGATCCCCTTTGGGTTTCTGAGGCAGTAAATCTTTATGGAAGTAGATTGCCCAGTTTTCCTTCCACAGAGTGACTGGTGGGTTTGAACTGCCAACCTTCTGGTTAGCAGTCAAAAACCACTGAAGGTAAATCTAATTGAAAAAAAAGAAAAGGAAAAGAAAATATGCAGGAGAGAAGGATGCACTGCTATTATTGTTGTTGTTACGTGCCCTCGAGTCAGACCTGACTCGTAGCGACCCCTCCTTGGGTTTCCGAGGCACTGTCACTATGGAAGTAGATTGTCCAACCTTCCTTCTGGGAAGTGGCTGGTGGGTTTGAATTGCCAGCCTTCTGGTTAGCAGTCAAGTACCTTAGGCACTACGAACATAGATTACCAAAACTGTGTCTATATAATGTCCATGGGAGAATGGAATACTATACAACACTCAAGAATGATGTAGAATTTCAAAACACCACATAACATGGATGAACTTGGAGGACATTATGCTGGGTAAATAAGTCAGTCACAGAGGAACAAATATTGTATTAGTTCACTATTGTAAAAACTCAAGGAAAGGTTAATATATGGAAGGAAACTTTCTTTGTTGGTTACCAGCGATGGGAGGGGAGGGGAGAGAACACTGCTAGATAGGTAGAGACAAAGTATTGATTTGAGTGAAGGGAAAGGCAATATACGAAAAGCGAGCGACCAATGCAGTAACACTAAGGAAAAGGAAGACACAGAGAGGTGCACAAGAGGTAAAGACAACAAAGATAAGCCCCTTTTACATATACAATACTGCATTATCAGTGGTAATAAACATTAACCTACAGGTAAACAGACAGGTAGACAGGCTGAATGATCAGGTATGTCTTGGCAAAAGGGAATATACCCATGACCATACATACATAAGGCTGGCAGACGATATTGCTATGTATATATTTGTATGTGTTATAAGAATGTCCATATAACTAGAACTAAGGGAGGGCAAAGGTATGGTAACTTCTTATTCACAGTCAACCACCCTGATGAGCAAGTTGTTGGACCTGTGAGCTTGGGACCATGGTCACAGGGGACATCAAGCTCAATTGGCATAACATACTATACAAAAACATTGGTCCACATCCTACTTTGGTGAGTAATGACTGGGGTCTTAAAAGCTTGCAAGTTGCCATCTAGATGCAACAATTGTTCTCTCCTCATCCAGAACAAAGAAGAATGAAGAAAACCAAAGATGCATGGAAACAATTAGTACAAGGGACTAGTGGACCATAAGAGCCTCAGCTTATATGACTGTGAGGCCAGAAGAATTAGATGGTGCCCAGCTACCACTGTCAACCACTCGGAAAGAGGAAAATCCTGGATAGAGTGGGAGAACAAGTGGAACAAAACTCAGAATCATAAAAAAGACCAGGTTTACTGGTCTGATAGGGCCTGCTGAGACCCCTGAGGCTATGGCCCCTAGTTACCCTTCAGGTCTGGAATTGAATTCATTCTCATAGCTTCCAGCCAAACAACAGACAGGCATATTAGGTGAACATTTACATCAGGTAGATACACTCCTTAGAATGATCAGTCATAGGAGAGAACAGAAGGGCAGTATTTGCACAGGGAGATAGCTCAGGGGGCAGGAATGCATAGGAAAGGACACAGGGAAGAGAAAAATACAGGGAGAAAGTGGGAAGAAGGCTATTGCATTGTGGGGAATTGCAGTCAATGTCATGAAATAAAATGTGTATGAACTGCTGTATGGAAAATGAACTTGCTTTGTTAATTTTCATTAAAATCACAATAATAACAATAATAATAATAAAAAGTGATGAACATGGGCAAGATTACAAAAAATGTGGAAAGGGTAAAAAGAAAAGTAGGAACTTGATCTGTCTAATTTTAAATCATATTATAAAGGTACATAAAGTATATTGTGTATAGTACAGGAATCAACAGAAGAAAATAATAAAACAAAATGTAAAGGTAAGAGACAGACTAAAGTATATGAAACTTTAGTGTTACTAGTAAAGATGAAATTTCAAATAAGGGGGATAAATAAGGATTATGCAATAAATGCTAAGGGAGCAATTAGTTCATTATTAAGCAAATAAAGAAAGTAAGTTTTCAAAAAGTACTAAAAGAAAACATAGGTTAAATAGATACACATGGGATGAAGCAGACTACTCTAAAATGATAGTGTAATGAGGCAGTAAGTCACCCAAATGTAATTGTTAGTAAACACAACACAACACAACTCACTGCCGTCAAGTCGGATCCGACTCACAGTAACCCCTCCTTGGGTTTCTGAGGCGGTATCAGTACAGAAGTAGATTGCCCAAACTTCCTTCTGAGGAGTGGCTGGTCGTTTGAACTGCCAGCCTTCTGGTTAGCAGTCAAACGCCTTAGGCACTACACCACCAGAGCTCCTAATTGTTAGTAGGCAGTGATATAAGGGTCTCAAGAGGACAGTGCAGGGTTAGAGGAAGCAGATCTTTATTGTTACTGAAGTCATGGGAATGGACTACAGTGATGGAAAGCACAAAAAAAGAAAAGTGGAAAAATACGTGCAATGTTAATAGAGGTTCTATTTGGATGTGGGATTATGATTTCAAATTGATTTACTCAACAAATTGATTATAACTATAATAAAACATAATTCAACCTGAAAGAAAATGTGACCTGACTAAGCTATTCTCTTATCATCTTCCCAAACTATTCTTCTTTTGTATTCTATTAATTCATATTTTTAAAGATGAGGAAATAGATACTGAATACACGCTAAATAATTTGCTTATGATCACACTGCTAATTGTTAGCTGATCTAGCATTTAAACCAATGTCTACCTAATGACACAGTTCATCCTCTTTCTTTGTTGCCTCAAATAAGAACTTCCCTACTCCAAAAATGGCTCAATGCATAAAAGTTAAACAGATGATATGTAAAACCAATGAAAAATGTTATGAATCAATGTATTGTTCAGTGATTTTGAGTTACCATTTTAACAGATCATGTTACAAAGCTCTTTATAGAAGTAATGTGATCCCAAGATTAAAAATTTAAAGAATCTGATATCAAATAGCAGCTGTAGGACTATGTTTGAATTATTTAACCTTTCTGAGTTGGTTTTCTCATCAGTAAAATGGGAAAATGACACCACCCCTTCACAGGATTACTACAAAGATTACAATGAGAAATTATGGAATTGCTTTTATTGATAATAAAGTATTTCATTGGAGCTAGCAAATTTAGAAACAAAATACAAAAATATGAAATGCTTATTTATGCAATCTGGGCTCTGTTCCATGAATTTAATGGTTACAGAGTTTCTGAACCCCTCTAGAGAGATATAGAGGTGGTACATGTGTGTCATTTTGGCCTAGCTGCATTTTCTACTTGCTGCATTTTAAAATTCTGTAATTGCTTTGTGTTCTGGTTGCCTAGTGCCACTCTGAAAAGAATATACCATAAATGGGATAGCCTTAACAAACAAGTTTATTCTTTCACAGTTTGGGGCTTTAAGTCCAATTTCAAAATGCCAGGTTCTAGAGGCTGTGTGAAAGCCCTTGACATTGGACTTCAGCTCTGCCTCTGGCTCCCAGCCCACTGAAGTTAGAGACATCTCTTCACTCAGACAGCTACTGGCTGCTGAGGCTAACAAGCCCAAGGTCAACAAATAAAATAGCACAGTCCCGATGTTACCAAACCACATGGCAGGCCATTAATTCAAGTCCATTGAAAGTCTCAAGGTCAGCAGAACACAGAAGGCTGCTGAACAACGACACGGCTACATGCAGGGTCCAAGCATGCCACAAGCTAGAGACCATTCCCAAAGCTGCTTCTTATATACGGGAAGCAGACCACATACCCAAAGCAGCTATTCAGCTGCTTGTGGTAGATGCCACCATGGAGTTAACTGCCAGTCTCATTATGGGGAATAACTACCACCAGCTGCCCAGCCACTCAACCAGGCCCAGCCAAGTTGACACACAAACATAACCACCACACTTTGTTTCTATAAGATTTCATAAAAGATATATATATATTTAAACTGTGTTTCTAATACTTAACTAGTATATTATTATTATTATTTTCCTAAGAACACTCACTGATGTGGCTGACAGACATTATTAAGTATGGTAAATCCCTTAAACATTAGTTTGATTTTATGAAGAAAATGAAGAGAAAAATTACACTCAAGATAAAGTATTTTTTCATGCATGCTATCTTTAACTGTTCCTTTAAGAAGCAAAAAGAAGAGATGAAGGTAATTTAGCACGTTGTTGTTGTTGTTAGGTTGGTGGAGTTAGTTCTGACTCATAGCGACCCTATGGACCCAGAAAGAAACACTGCCTGGTCCTGTGCCATCCTCACAACTGTTACTATGTTTGAACCCACTGTTGCAGCCACTGTGTCAATCCATCTCACTGAGGGTCTTCCTTTTTCTCTGACCCTCTACTTTCCCAAGCATGATGTCCTTTTCCAGGGACTGGTCCTTCCTGATAACATGACCAAAGTCTTGCAATCCTTGCTTCTGTGCAGCATTCTGGCTGTACTTCTTCAGCACAGCAAAATCTTAAATGCTGAAATTTATTATAAAGGTGAAGCGATAACCACTATTAATTAATATATAACTGTCAGCACAGCTATTGTACTGTCAACTTGAAGAGTGAAAAAACTAGATTCTTTTAAATAAGCTAAAATAGTTTAATTGAGGTTTGTCTTCTATTTTATTATTAAAAAACAAAACTCATTGCCATCGAGTCGATTTCGATTTGTAGTGACCCCTTTTGGGTTTTGGGGCAGTAAATCTTTACAGAAGTAGATCGACCAGTCGTTCTTCTGTGGAGTGGCTGGTGGGTTTGAACTACCAACCTTCTGGTAAGCAGTCAAACTGTCTTAGGCATCATGCTACCAGAGCTGCTTTCTATTTTATTATGGTGGCATACTAATTCTAGAGATTAACCTGGTTTGTATTCATATTCGAGCCTCTGATTTGTCTGAATTTCAAACACTAAAAATTCTCTTTAAAAAAAAAAAAACAACCCATCAACTCAAGTGCAAGTTATTCTTTCTGCATTCCTATATTTTTCAGAGTATGACTTTCTGATTAATATCGACCTCCCTGTATCCTACAACTACATGCTTTACATGGGTGAGGACAACCTTTGGTTTTGGTCATCACTGATTACTCAGTACCTTGATGAATAACTAGCATACAAGTAGGCATCTAGATAATTATTTGGTGAACAATTACATAAATATGTAAGTGTTAAAAGAACAAAATGTACTAGTTTCAGATGGTTTGTCTTGACCTTCTAAAAGAACTTAAAAACCCCCCATTTCCATCATTTTTATGCAAATTGGCTTTGAAGTAGATAAAGGAAAGCTGTATCAGAAGAAAGAGCAAAGCTCAGTCAGTAATCCAGCAAACATTTAATGAGTATGTTGCCAATCATCACACTCATGCAGGATATTCACAATGAAATACTTTAAAATGACACAGAGTATATAGGTGTTACGCAAGAAAACTGTCATCTATACTGAGGATTCAGAGAAAATATCACAGGAGAAGTAACCTTAAACCAAATCTTAAAGAATGAATAAGAATATGGCAGATGTACAAATGAGGAAAGCCATTTCAAGCAAAGGGAAAAACTTTCATAAAGGCATGGAGTGTGAAAACGAATGCTCTGTTTGGGAAACACTACACAAAATTTTTGGAAACACTGATTAATGCAGAGAGTCAAGATAAACACAGAAAAATATCTGATGATTCTTGCAATTAAAGATTATTAAATCTAGCTGTGTGCCAATTCTGGCAAATATAAAACAAACAAACAAAAAAAACCCACTGCCATTGCATCAATTCCAACTCACAGCAATCCGATAGGACGGAGTATAACTCCTCCCACAGGGTTTCCAAGGCTATATAAATCTATACAGAAGCAGACTGCCACATCTTTCTCCTGCAGAGAGGCTGGTGGATTCAAACTGCTGACCTTTTGTTTAGCAACCGAATATATTAACCACCACTCCCCTAGAGCTCCTTCTGGCAAATACATATAAACAACAATATATTTGTTTACATATTGTCTTTCTAATGTGGCTTCATGTCAGTATTGAAACATGAACCCTTAAATACTATGTAGTACTGTATAATCACCATGATGTTTTGAAGGCTATGAGATTTCGGTAGGAAAAATTTAATAAGGGAAACATTTCAGATTGATTGTCAAATAGAATATATAGTTTTGCTTTGATCAAGGAGAAAATTCATTTTTAAGTTGTGGGCTATAAGGCACTTTATGTCCTGCAAAGAATTAATTTAAAATGTTAAAAAAAATTTAAACTATGTGTTAAATTTAAAGTATCTCTACTACATATAATTTAAATACTAACTCTTAAAAACCTCTTAATTTAAAAAGAAAGGAAAGACTCACCTTCCTCTGGTAAATAGCAATCCAATCTGTTGTGGCGAACCACTTGTGAGTTTTTATATCACTCACACCATTCTTCAGATTTCCAAATCGCTTTGTCAAATCTACCTGGAGCAGGTTCCTTAGAAGGTCCTTGAGATCTGAACTGAAGTGGGATGGGAATCGGACCTCAAAAACACAAACACAAAATGTGGTAAAGCACATATTCTAAGACTCGTGATATTTCTGTTTTGATTTCTGAAAGTTTTTTTCCTAAGGTAAATGGGTCATTACATAAACAAAAATATGTAATAACGACTTTCAAATACTATTAACTATACATGATACAATCCTCTCACAGTAGTCTTAAAGAAGAAAATTATTTGGGAGAATGAACTTACACTGTTTTCTTAGGGTCTTGCTTTGGCAATGAACCCCCTTTAAGAACCTAGACCCCTCTCCTGCATACAAAACAGAACTTTTCCAACAATGTGAGAAGGTCTAGCCATCTTCAAGAGGGAATCTTTGGGCCTCACATTACAACCCTCTATTTCAGAGATATTTAAGTAAACCTGTCATTTTAAATAGAACAAGCAGCATGTGAAAGATATCGGTATGCACATTTTGAAAAGCATCTATCAAAAAATAAGTATGAAAATGATTATAAAAAACTATAATGCTTCTCCTAGCACAGGAAACCATTTTTCATTTATCAGTGGATGATTTTTAAAAAGAATTATGCTATTATGCAACAGTGTAAAAGTTATTGAAATTGGTTTAAAAGCATTTTTCCACCTCCTGAGGTATGAGTCATAGCATTGCTATGAGTCAGAATCGATTCGACGACTGAATTTGTTTTTTTCCCTTTTTTTGGGTTTAGGTTTAGCTGGCTGGCCTCCTGACTCAAAAGCAAAAAAAAGCACACATAATTAACCATGTTATATATATGTTAGGCAATTAATAAAATTAAAGTACCATTCATAAGAGATCTATGTCATTTTCATGTTTTTATTTTGTTGAAACACGTTTCTCTATTCAAACCTAACTTCCAAGTTCCCACCTTTTTATTATTATGTTGCTGTTGTTGTTATTGCCGTGGAGTTGGCCCCGACTCATAGCGACCCCTCCTTGGGTTTCCGAGGCGGTATCTATGGAAGTAGATCGATTGCCCAACCCTCCTTCTGAAGTTTATTAATAAGGGTACTGAAAAATTATCATGGGAACCATCAAGGGATGAGATCAGAAGGAAGAGCTGCATCTACATCTTTTCTTACTCTCTTTCATTACTATCCCCTCTACAGTAATCCTTTCAATTTCTGCTCAACCATCTCTCATTTTACAAGTGAATAATTGACACACTGGGCAATCTACTTCTGTGAAGATTTACTGCCTTGGAAACCCAATGGGGGTTGCTATGAATTGGAATTGGCTTGATGGAAGTGAGTTTGGTTGGTTTGGAATTAAGACAGAGATTAAATAACTTGTCCAAAATTTGTTGTTGTTGCTGTTATGTGCCGTCGAGTCAGACCAAAATTACAGAGGTAGTAATTGGTAGGGGCTGTAATTTCAAAGCAGCTATTCCGACATGAGTATACATTTGCTCTGGTAGCATAGTGCCTAAGGCATTTGACTGCTAACCAGAAAGCTGGCGGTTCAAACTCACCAGTCAGTCACTCCTTGGAAGGAATACTGGGCAATATACTCCTGTAGAGATACTGCCTCAGAAACCCAAGGAGGGGTCTCTATGAGTTGAATCGATTTGACAGCAGCAAGTTTGGTTTCTTTTAAATACATCCTTCATGATTAAATAACCTGAGAATAGTTACTTTCAGGAACCTTCTAAAAATTTAAATTTTCATGTTAAAAATATTTTGCTGCACATTTCCTCATTGATTCCAATTAGGGTAATATTATACAGGTATGCAAAAATACACACTGTCTACTTTAAAAATAGTACGACTTTTTTTTTCCAGTGGTTATATTCTACCTTATTTAGATTGCAAAGAAATAACTGGCTTGAAGTCCATCTATCTTTGTTTAGAATAGAACTGAATGAACTGTTCAATGTAATGTGCCAGTAATTCACCCCATATGATATTCAGAATGATGGAGAATAATATACTACATATAAATTATCTTCTGAATTTAGGTAATGTGCAATGCATCCATGAAGAACATAAACATCTAAATAAAATAGTTATTTATTTTAGAATGCAAATGAAGTGATGGTCTTGAATTACTCTGTGTTTTATCTGCAGAACAGGTGATTTTCAAAAGGGGAGTGGTAGGTATCAGAATAATTTGAGAATTTTTTGACTTATAGATAGATCCTCATTGCCACATCTCACCCTCTTTTTTCCCCAGAGACACTGATAGGTAGCCACACTCTAATCATGAGCCATGTTAATGATGGAAATCTGTCACATCCTTCAGAAAGTACACTATGGGAGAAATATCTGAACCCTTGTGGAAATATTTTTTTCTACAGTTGTTTGAGATGTAATCTGAAATGTAATCTAAACAGCTGTTGATGTATGAAAACTGGAATTAAATAATAATAATAATAATAATAATAATAATAATAATTTAAATAAAATCATGTTTTAAATGTATGACTTTTATTTATTTACAATATATTAACTGGTAGACAACAGAAATTTCTATGAAGGGGAGAGTGACTATCTAATTTTTCCTTCAAAATGGTATTAAGGAGGATATTATTTTTACTCTTATTATCAATTATAACTGCTATAATAAATGAAATCAGAATCCTAGAATATTGGTGCTAGAGGGACCACAGTTTATTTCAGTCCAAACTTTCATTTTAAAGATTAGGAACCTTTGCCTCAGTGAGGCTATCAATTCAGTCAGAGGTATCTTCGGGACATTAACTTAACCCTCCTGACTTCTACATCTATGTGCTCCCTTGGCAGTCTATAGGACAAAGAATGTGAAAGCTGTAAAGAGCTAAATATGGGAAAGAGAAAGAGTCTAAACCCACTAAATCTAAGTCAAAGAAATTATGTCCCTGAAAACTGGCATTTGTTTGTGTAACACAGAAGGGGTGATCGTGCAGCATACACTTTCTAGAGTGTTTTTCGTCTTTTTTTCCTTAATATTATTTTCAGTTAGGAATCTTTTACAACTGTTAGAGAGTACTACTTCTGTTTCCTAATGATACATTCTTTAAACTCTGGTTGTGAGTGAATCTATTTCTGCAATGGATAGGATACATAGAACTAGTTCTCAACCCATGTGTACCAGAATTTTCTGTGGTAATTTAAAAAATACTGATGTTTGGAATCCACAGAAGACTAACTGAATCAGTGTCTTTGAGGGTGTAATACCCAAAGGTGGAGTCTATTCATAAAGAGTCATAAAGGCAAGAACCACAACCAATTTTCTGTATACAGCACATAAAACTGTTCTGGCATATAGCAGGAGCTCAATAAACATTTATGAATGTGTTAATTCAAAATGAACAAAAATTGAGTGAACACCTAGTAGGTGCCAGACACTGATGCCTGGGATAAACAAAACAAGACAAAGCCTTCTACCTTCATGTAGTTTACATTCTATTAGGGGAGATGGATGACCATTAATAACAACCCAAACGACCCTTTAAAAATGCTAAGCCACCTTTCGCTTTTCACAAAACTTTGCAGTGTAAGAAGTTTGATTTTCACTCTGAAGAAAATGGGGAGCCAACACAAGGTTTTAAAAAGAGTAGCAGGATCTGATTTATAATTTTAGAGAACTACTTTAGTGACTCAGTGGTAGCAGTGGAGGTGCTAAGGAAGTAACTGAATTCTGTATATATTCTAAAGGTAGAACCAAATGTTTTTTTCTTTGCATTGAACATGGGGTGAGGACTCCAAAGTATTTTGGCCTGAGTAACTGAAAGTCTGGATTTGCTAACAACTGTGATACAGAAGGGTATGGGATAAACAGATTTGCTGGGGGGTTGTTGTTATTTGCCGTTGAGTCGGATCCCTCCTCGGGTTTCCAAGGCAGTATCACTACAGAAGCAGATTGCCCAAGCTTCCTTCTGAGGAGTGGCTGGTGGGTGGGAGGTGGAATAAAGATCAGGATTTCAGTTTTAGACAGGTTGAATTTGAGGTATTAAACATCAAAATGGAGTTTGGACACTAGACACAGGTATCTGGAATTCAAGAGTCAAGCGTGGACTAGAAAAATGAATTTGAAAATTGACAGGATACAGCTGTCATTTCAAACCATGAGACTGAATGAGAACATCAGGGAAGGAGTGCAGAGAAAGAAGAGAAAAGGACCAAGCAAAGGAGTTTAAGAAGGAAAAAGCAGTAATGCAAGAATAAAAGAATGTGAGCAGTCACTGAAGCCAAGTGAAGGAATATGAATAAATCAACGAACTAGATTCTATTCCTGGCTTTGCCACAAAATACATTTTGACTTTGAGCAATTTTAGACCTTTGCTGACCTATGTATAGAATACAGTGGAACATCCTAGCTATCTTAAAAATTCTACCAAGCTATTTCCTTAGTAGAAAGAGTACTTGGGTTCGAATCTCAATTCCAGTTACATATACACTCTGTGATTTACGGCAAACACCTTTACCTTTCTAAGTTTCAGTTTCCTCATGTATCAAGTGATGGCAGGTATTGAAAAGAAGGTAGGTAACTTTTATGAAATTGCCTTGTACCAGGCCTAGTATCTTGTGGGTACTAATATATTTTTAATTTTTTTCACCTTCCTAATAGTATTTTCATGATCTTTGAATCAAAGAGGAAACTTGAAAGACAATAACATCTATCCTGATGTCTCCAGCCTACCTAAGGATAGTCTGTGCTGGAAAAGTCATTTGGAGAGAGAGTTCCTCTTTTCTTCTTGTCTCATGCTCGACTTGTTAATTTATGGAACAAATTCTTCTTAAGGTACTCACACAAATTTGTGAAGAGTGCAGAGGAAATGGATAACTATCACCCTGTTTTATAAGGACATCATTCTGAATATAGCTGATATCCTAAACTACTTTATAAAATTACATTATGTCACATGCTAAATGGGAGCTCTGGTGATGCAGTGGTTAAAGCATCCAGCAACTAATCAACAGGTCAGTAGTTTGAACCCACCAGCCACTCCACAGGAAACAGAAGAGGCAGTTTACTTCTGTAAAGATATGTAGTCTTAGAAACCATATGGGACAGTTCTATTCTGTCTTACAGGATCACTATGAGTTGGAATCGACTCGATGGCAGTAGGTTTATACGCTACACATACTCTTAAAATCATTCTGAATTAAGCAAACTCAACAGAATATTTGTTCTGCTTTCAACAGCAGATTGTAAACTTTTGTACATTTTGCTTTTAGGAATAACTATTATATTCTGAAAATTAAGAGGAATTTACATCTGACAAGCAACTTAGTACATGTCCTTATGGTATCCATACTGGTTGATTTAAATTCACTAGCTGGATTATTGACACTTTTTTTCTTTTTTTTTCTGTAGCCTTATCACAGAAATTATAAAGTAGATCTTTGACTGAAAAAAGAAGAGAAAAATCTTACCTTTAAAAATTTATTGGACTTAAATGTCTCAAAAGAGTTTGCACACAGACAATAAGCAATAATCTACTAACTTCTGACCACAAGCATATAAGAATGAATTTTAAGAAACTATCTCTAAAATAGGTTCAGTAAGTTCTAAAAAATTTGGAATTCCAGTATTTATCTAGCTTAATGAACATATATATTAGTTAATTTTTCAAATGACATATCAACTTTTTATACACTAGGCTTTCTATAGATAAGGTGCCAAGCTCCAAACTGCTCCGTAGTAGCTTTAATCACTCTGGACCCGCTACCTTACCTATATATATAAAATAAAGAGCAAAGTCATTTAAATAATAATTATAAATATTGGTACTACATCTCTGAACTCTCTATGTCATTCTCTTGTCTATGTAGAAATAATAGCAGATACAATGAATCTAGATGGTTGCAGAGGGCTATTACCCACACCAACCTCACTTCCCCTCTACTCCATTGCCAACACACTTCCAAAACAAGGACCTAGCATTACAACCATTTGTCCATGTTGTTGTTGTTGTTATGTGCCTTCAAGTCAGACTCGACTCACAGAGACCCCTCCTTGGGTTTCCCAGGCAGTATCACTACGGAAGTAGATTGCTCCACCTTCCTTCCGAGGAGTGCCTGGTGGGTTTGAACCGTCAGCCTTCTGGTTAGCAGTCAAGTGCCTTGGGCACTACGCTACCAGAGCTCCTATTTGTCCATAGGACTACTAGAATAAAGGGCTGTCTCAAAGCAGGTATTAATGAAAAATTTAAATGACCAAACCTGAAAAATGGCCTTAGCTGTTTTGCAAATAGTAAAAGTGCTTTTATATTTAATGAAAATTACTTCTGAGTACTCTTAGGTCTCTTTATATTGTTAGAAGCAGTCGAGTCAGCTCTAACTCATTTTGTTGTTGTGTTATGTGCCATCAAGTCGGACCTGACTCATAGCGACCCCTCCTTGGGTTTCCAAGGAACCCTATTTGTAACAGAACAAAACACTGTCCGGTCTTGTGTCATCCTCAAAATCCTTGCTATATTTGAGTTCACTGTTGTAGCCACTGTGTCAATCTATCTTGCTGAGGGTCATCCTCATTTTTGCTGACCCACTACCTTACTAATCATTTCCTTCTCCAAGGAATGGTCCCTTCTCACACATGACCAAAGTAGGTGAGATGAAGTCTGGCCATTCTCCTTTCCAAGGAGCATTCTGGCTGTACTTCTTCCAGGACAGATTTGTTTGTTCTTCTGGCAATCCATGGTATTTTCAGTATTCTTTGCCAACACCATAATTCAAAGGCATCAACTCTTCTTCGGTCCTCCTTATTCATTGTCTAGGTTTCACATGCATATGAGGCAACTGAAAATACCATGACTTGGTTTAGGTGCACCTATTCTTCAAAGTAATATCTTTGCTTCTTAACACTTTAAACAAGTCTTCTGCAGCAGATTTGCCCAGTGCAATACAGCATCTGATTTCTTGACTGCTGTTTCCAGGAGTGTCGATCATGCATTCAAGTAAAATGAAATCCCTGACAACTTCAATCTTCTCTCCATTTATCATGATATTGCTTAGTGGCACAGTTGCAAGGATTTTGTTTTCTTTGAGTTGAGGTGTAATACATACTGAAGACTGTAGTCTTTGATTTACATCAGTAAGTGCTTCAAGTCATCTTCACTTTCAGCAAGCAAAGTTGTGTCATCTGCATATCACAGGTTGTTAATGAGTCTTCCTCCAATCCTGATGTTCTTCCTACAGTCCAGCTTCTCAGATTATTTGCTCAGCATACAGATTGAATAAGTATGGTGAAAGGATACAACCCTGATGCATTCCCTTCCTGATCTGAAACCATGCAGTATTCCCTTGTTCTGTCCTAACGACAGCCTCCTGGTCTATGTACAGGTTACTTATGTGCACATTAAGTGTTCTGGAATTCCCATTCTTCTCAATGTTATTCATTATTTGTTATGATTCACACAGTCAAATGCTTTTGCATAGTCAACACAACACAGGTAAACATCTTTCTGGTATTCTTTGTTTTTAACCAAGGTCCATATGACATCAGTAATGATATCCCTCATTCCAGGCCTTCTTTTGAATCCAGCTTGAATTTCTGGCAGTTCCCTGTGTATGTAGTGCTGTAACTGTTTTTGAGTTATTTTCAGCATAAATTTTCTTGCATGTGATATTAATGATATTGTTTGATAATTTCCACATTTTATGGGATCACCTTTCTTTGGAATGGGTATAAATATGGATCTTTTCCAGTCAGCTGGCCAGGTAGTTGTCTTCCAAATTACTTGGCATAAACAAGTAAGCACCTCCAGTGCTGCATCCTTATGTTGAAACATCCCAATGGGCATTCTGTGAATTCCTGCAGCCTTGTTATTTATTTGTTTTTTTTCCTCCCAATTCCCTCAGTGCAGCTTGGACTTCCTTCAATACCATTAGTTCCAGATCATATACTACCTCCTGAAATGGTTAAAGACCAACCAATTCTTTTTGGTATGTGACTCTGTGTATTCTTTCTGTCTTCTTTTGATGCTTCCTGCCTCATCAAATATTGCAACTTGAGGCTTGATTTTTTTCTTCAGTTCTTTCAGCTTGAGAAATGCTGAGTGTGTTCTTCCCTTTTGGCTTTCTAATTTCAGGTCTTTGTATATTTCATTGTAAAACTTTGTCTTCTCAAGCTGCTCTTTGAAATCTTCTGTTCAGTTCTTTGATTTCATCTTTTCTTCCATTCACTTCAGCTACTCTCCATTCAAGAACAAGTTGCAGAATCTCTCTTTTTTTTTTTTTTCTTAATTTTATTGTGATTTGGGTGAAGGTTTACAGAGCAAATTCACTTTCCATACAGCAGTTCACATACACTTTATCTCATGACATTGACCACAGTTTACCACAGTGCAACAGCTCCCCTCCCACTTCCTCCCTATAGTTACCTCTTCCCAGTGTCCGTCCCTCCATGGACTCCTGTCCCCTGAGCTGTCTCCCTGTGCATAAGCAGCTCTTCTTTCTCCCATGATTATTCTCTCCAAGGTGTGTATCTACCTCAGGTAAATGTTCAACTCATATGCCTGTTTTTGTTTGGCTGGAAACCACAGATGTGGGTTTGATTCCAGACCCGAAGGGCAGTTAGGGGCCATGGTCTCAGTGGTTCCGTCTGGCTCTATTGGACCAGCAAACCTAGTCCTCCCCTTTTTTTCCCTCCAATGATTTTGAGATTTGTTCCACATTGTTCTCCCTCTCTATCAAAGATCTCCTACATAGATTCCCTTTCAAGTGGAAGACAGTGGTAGCCGGGCACCATCTAGTTCTTCTGGGTCTCATAGTCATATAGGCTGCAGATCAGATAGTGTACCAGTCGCTAGGACTAATTGTTTCCATGAATTTTGGTTTTCTTCATTCTTCTTTGTTCTGGATGAGGAGAGACCCATAGGTGCATCTAGATGGCAGCTTGCTAGCTTTTAAGATCCCAGTTGCTACTTGCCAAGGCAGGAGGTGGAATAATGTTTTGTGTAGTATGTTATGCCAATTGAGCTTGATGACCCCTGCGACTATGGTCCCAAGCCCACAGGTTCAACTACTCAGTCTCTCTGGGTAGCTGGCTGTGACCAAGCTTTGGTTGTTGTTGGTATGTGCTGTAGAGTCGGACCTGACTCATAGCGACCCATCCTTCGGTTTCCGAGGCAGTAGCACTATGGAAGTAGATTGCCCCATCTTCCTTCCGAGGAGCGGCTGGTGGATTTGAACCAACAGCCTTCTGGTTAGCACTCAAGTGCCTTAGGCACTATGCAGTGACCACAAACTTGCCCCTTGTCAGCTCTACTATCCATCTGGGAATTCTGATCATTCACATAAACTTATAGGACCATTGTCTGCCAACCCTATATATGTACTTGGATACACTCCCCATTGCAGAATCTCTTTTGACATCCATTTTGGTCTTTTCTTCTTTTCTTGTCTTTTTAATGACCTTTTGCTTTCTTCATGTTTAATGTTCTTGATGTTATCCCACAACTTGTCTGGTTTTCGGTAATTAGGGTTCAAAGACTCAAATCTATTCTTCAGATTGTCTCTAAATTCAGGGGGGATATAATCAAAGTCTTATTTTGGTTCTTGTGGACTTGTTTTAATTGTCTTCAGCTTCAACTTGAACTTGCATAAGAGCAACTATGGTCTGTTCCATAGTCAGCTTCTGGCCTTGTTTAGACTGAAGATATTGAGCTTCTCCTTTGCCTCTTTCCACAAATGTACTTGACCTGATTCCTGTGTGTTCCATATTGCTAGGTTCACATGTACACAGCTACCGTTTATGTTGTTGAAAAAAGGTATCTGCAATGAATAAGTCATTGGTCATGCAAAATTCTATCATGTGATCTCTGGTGTCATTTCTATCACCAAGGCCATATTTTCTAACTACCAATGAATCTACTTTGTTTCCAACTTTCACATTTCAATCACCAGTAACAATCAACAGCTTGATGGCAAGTTGGTCAATTTCAGACTGCAGAAGTTGGTAAAAATCTTCAATTTCTTCATCATTGGCTTTAGTGTTTGGTGTATAAATTTGAATAATGGTCATATCAACTGATCTTCCTTGTAGGTATATGGATATTATCCTAGCACTGACAGTACTGTATTTCAGGACAGATCTCGAAACATTCTTTCTGACAATGAATGTGACAACCATTGCTGTTCAGATTTCATTCTTAGCACAGCATATATGACTATCTGATTCTAGTGGCCAATATCAGTCCATTTTAGTCATTAAAACAAAAAAAAACAAACTCACTGCCATTAAATCGATTTAACTCATAGCAATGCCCCCTTGGGTTTCCGAGGCAGTTTCTCTATGGGAGTAGATTGCCCAATCTTCCTTCCAAGGAGTGGCTGGTGGGTTTGAACTGCCAGCCTTCTGGTTAGCAGTCAAATGCCTTATATACTATGCCACCAGAGCTCCCTTATTTCAGTCACTAATGCCTAGGATATCAATCTTTATGTGTTATATTTCATTTTTGACAACTTCTAATTTTCCTAATTTTATACTTCATACATTCCACCTTCCAATTATTAATGGATGTTTGCAGCTGTTTCTTCCCATTTTGGGTTTTGCCCCATAAACAAATGGAAGTCCTGAAAGCTTTACTCCCATCCGTGTTGTTAAGATTGACTCCACTTTGAGGAGCCAGCTCTTCCTCAGTCATATTTTAAGCGTCTTCCAACCTGAGGGGCTCATCTTCTGGCACTATAACAGACAGTGTTCCTGGGCCATTCATAAAGTGTTACAGTAATATATCAGACACTATTTCACTGTTATTCAGAAACATTTTTTATTAGTCATTTTTTTTTCCAGAAGTGGATGGCCCTGTCCCTCTGCCCAGTCTGTCTTAGTCTGGAAGCTCTGCTGAAACCTGTCTACTATGGGTGAGTCTGTTGGTATCTGAAAACCAGTGGCATAGTCCCCAGCCTCATGCAACCTGCAAGCCATCACAGTACAACAAACTGACAGCCACTGTCAAATAGAAAATGGCATTTAAATTTCTGAAAAAGTATTAACAACAGTATCTTTATAAAAAGTGTAGTGGTATATCTATCTGCACATGAATTTTACATTTGGAAAGTGGAAGGTGTGAAGAAGAGTTAACATGGCAGGCTTGATACTGCTATCCTTAGAGAGGCCTGGTTGCAAGGTCAGCCCTAGCTGGTGACTAGGAACTTGAATGGTAAACACATTCCCTAAATGATAAGACTGCCCCACTCTGCCTAGACTGTATAAACAATATGGCTTATGTTAAACATCTACTTTCCTTTTGGGAGTTTGGGATTTTGATATATGTGCTAGGTAGAAGGCTGATATGTGACTGGCCCCCAGGAAAAACTTGGGCACTGAATCTTGAATTAGCTTTCCTGGTAGACAATATTTCACATGTGTTGTCATAATTCATTGTTAGAGGAAGTAAGTTTGTCTGGTCTTGTAGTGTCTAAGTATATACCTTCACTGTATTAAATTTAATCTGTATGATTATGTGCTGAGTCCTGCAAGTCCTAGTGAATCACTGAAACTGTAAATGGTTACCAAATCCCAACACGGAATGGAATAGCCATTTGGCTGCTAATCAATTACCCTTCCATGTTTATGGAGGAAAAAACTGAGTGACTCTTTGACAATACATTATACACTTATGTTTACACTCTTTTTTTTTTACAGTGTCTCTCCATGTACATTGTTGGGGCTCATGGTTATGGTTCCCACAACAACTGTTACTTGGTTGCTTTATTTGTGAGTATCATTTCTAAATACAATATTAACTTTTATATTTCTATACATAATTAAGCCGGCTAGAGTTGCTATAGAAACCATAACTGATTCTTGTCATAAAGTATATGGCACTGAGGTATGAAATCTAAAGACTATGTACAGAAACTCAGTATATTTCTTACCAGGATAAGGCATAGCTAATGTGGGAATTTTAAGACTATTCTGTTAACTATGCATTTCTAAACCTGAACCTTAATATTGCATGAATAATTTGACATTTAAATACCACCTCCTCTGTTTTTAAGAGGCAAAATATGTGTAGGAGAAAATCTAACAAGCTGATTGATCATCTTTTTCTGCATTTAAAAGTGTATCAGTCTATATAAAGTTCACCAAGGAAAAAATAGGAGAAAACTTAGGGGCCCTAATTCATGGCATAAATAGACCATCAAGTATAACCCAAAATACACAAACAGCAGAAGATAAACTATATGCTTAACCAAGCCAAACCAAACTCACTGCCATTGAGTCAGATCCGACTCACAGTGACCCTTCCTTGGGTCCGAGGCAGTATCACTACGTAAGTAGATCGCTCAATCTTCCTTCCGAGGAGTGGCTGGTGGGTTTGAACCACCAGCCTTTTGGTTAGCAGTCAAATGCCTTAGACACTACGCCACCAGAGCTCCCAAACTATATGCTTGGGATCTTCTAAAAACTAAAAAGAAGTGCCTCAAAAAGACTTCTCCAAAAGAGTGAAAAGAGAGCTTACAGATTGGGAAGAAATATTTACCAATGACACATCTGACAAGGGATTTATCTTTAAAATTCATAGAAACTCCAAAACCTCAATGTCAAAAAGACAAACAATCCAATTAAAAATGGACAAAAGATGAACAGACACTTCACCAAAGAAGATATTCAGGTGGCCAACAAACACCAAAGATATGTTTGCAATCATTAATCATTAGAGAAATGCAAATCAAAATAACAATGAGATACCATCTCATCCCAGCACTAATAGCAAAGTTCAACAACAAGGAAAATAACAAATGCTGATGAGGATATAAGGAGCTCTGGTAACACAGTGCCAAAGGCATCTGACTGCTAACCAGAAGGTTGGTGGTTC
>NW_006921739.1:137516-166246 GCF_000298275.1 Orycteropus afer afer | reverse complement strand
AAATATTGTATTAGTTCACTATTGTAAAAAGTCAAGGAAAGGTTTATATATGGAAGGAAACTTTCTTTGTTGGTTACCAGGGATGGGAGAGGAGGGAAGACAACACTGCTAGATAGGTAGAGACAAGTATTGATTTGGGTGAAGGGAAAGGCAATATACAAAAAGTGAGTGAACAACACAATAACAGTAAGGAAAAGGAAGACACAGAAAGATGCACAAGAGGTCCAGACAACAAAGATAAACCCTTTTACATATACACTACTGCATTACCAGTAAAAATAAACATTAATCTATGGATAAAGAGATAGGTAAACAGGCTGAATGATCAAGTATGTCCCATAGCCATATATAAGGATGGCAGATGATACTTCTACATACGTATTTGTATGTGTTGTAAAAATGTCCATATAACTAGAACTAAGAGAGGGGAAAGTTATGATAACTTCTTATGCACAGTCAACCACCCTGATGAAAGAGTTGTGGGACCTGTGGGCTCAGAACCATGGTCACATCAAGGCCAGTTGGCACAACATACTACACAAAAACATTGTTCTACCTCCTACTTTGGTGAGTAGCAACTGGGGTCTTAAAAGCTTGCAAGTGGCCATCTAGGTGCAACAATGGGTGTCTCCTTGTCTATAACAAAGAAGAATGAAGAAAACCAAAGACACATGGAAACAATTAGTCCAAGGGACTAGTATACCATGCAAACTGCAACCTACATGACTATGAGATCAGAAGAACTAGATGGTGCCCAGCTACCACTGTCAACTACTCAGAAAGGGATCACTGCAGGAGATCCTGGATAGAATGGGAGAATAATGTGGAACAGAACTCAAAATCATAAAAAAGACCAGGTTTACTTGTCTGATAGTGCCCAGTGAGACTCCTGAGACTATGGCCCCTAGTTACTCTTCAGGTCTGGAATTAAACTCACTTCCCTGACTTCTAGCCAAGCAATAGAAAGGTATAAGAGTAAACATTTATATCAGGTAGATACACTCCATGGAGTGATCAATCATGGGAGAACAGAAGGGCAATGTTTGCATAAGGAGACAGCCAGGGGGCAGGAGTGCATGGAGGGAAGGACACAGGGAAGAGGTTCTAAGGTTATATGGCTATATATCTTTATAGAAGCAAATACCCCATCTTTCTTCCATGGAGTGACTGGTGGGTTTGCTAACCTTTTGGTTACCAGCCAAAATGCCTTAACTACTACACCACCATAGCTCCTTAATACAAATCCTAGAGATCATTCAATAGCAATATGTCACTTTTGTAGAAAGTATTTTCTGCTTTAGCTGAGTAAAGGGAGAATGGGATGGAAATACTTTTTTTTTTATCAAATATGGGAAAAGATAAGTTGGCACATTTAATTAAAAACAAAACTACACCAAGTGCCCTATCACATTTATAAATAAATGAAGAAGAAAAATATCAGTTATTTTGACATGATAAAATTTTATATTGCTACTCTCCTCTCTAGGAGCTCTGATAGTAAAGTGGTTAAAGCATTCACCTGCTAAACAAAAGAAAAGGTCAGTGGTTCTAACCCATAGACACTCTGTGGGAGAAAGATGAGGCAGTCTTCTTCTGTAAATATTTACAGCCTTAGACCCCTATGCGCTAGTTAGTTGCCTCGCCTATATGTCAGTATGAGTAGGAATCGACTCAACAGCAATTGGTTTGGTTTTGGCATTATCTTCTCTGAAGTTATTAAGATTTAAACTGTTAAGATTTTAGAACATATGTAGGTTTACATTGTAAGCTATTACTGGATCTAAAAGTTAAATATGAAATAAAAGCATATTAATAAACATTAGCTGAAGAAAATTTTACCTATGTGGAAAACTGGTAAATTGAGGCAAATTCAGACAGATGAAAATGCACCCATTTAGGTTAAGGCAATTTTTCTTAAATTATTGAAAATTCAGTTATGGCAGCATCCTTCTCAGAAAATTTGACTTACTTTATGAAGAAATATAAAAGCATTATTAGTAAAGATTTAGGAACTTCATAATTACCCCTAATTAAATAACTTGGAATTATTATTATAGATTCTGCATTCTTAGTTTTTTATATTAATAAAATATTATTCTACCATTCAGCATTTTAATGCATTCTAGGTTCTCTCAATCTTCATATTATCTTTGTCTATTACTGTCTCTTCAGACTTTTCATGCTCACTTCTGAAGTTCTTAAAAAATAGATCACTACTTTATTAATTTTTTCCATGTTTTGTTTCATCTCAAAAGCTCTTTTACTGCAACTCTTAATATTCTAGGGGAAAATAGGTAAGAAATCTGAAGCTTTGAGATCTACAAATGTAAAAACAGCAGTGATATTTAATTACTTGAAAGAAACGCTGCATTCTGCCTTCCTATACTACTTTTGTCTGTATAAATCTTTTAACACCTAGCTTAGTTTATGTATAAGAGGTATATATTTTTTTACTTTTGACATAGTTAAGGTATATATTCTGTTACTCACGTAATTTGAGACTACTGCCATATCATAAAGGTTTCCCTACAAAATGCAGTAACATAAAGTCATAACATAAAGCTTTCCCCATAAAATGAAAATCTTGTGACCCTTGTAAACTGCATATGCACTTTGAGATCTAGAACAACAGTAGTGTATTAAGATATGGATTCTAGGTCGTTGGTAAGATTTATTCTATTCATAAGTGTCTTGTTCCTATACCCTAGCTATGCAACATCTATGATTTAAATTTGTTTTTTGGCAAAAAAGATAAATTACTATATCATGGACATTCAGGGTACCTTGTGATTACTTAACACTGTAAACTTTAAGTTCATGAATTGTGAGGGTCAGCTTTCACACTAAATGTAGAGATCAAATCTTGCTGAGATACAAAGAAACAGACTTTCCCTCTAACTCTTCCAGACTCCTTAGGATGATCAGACTTATTTCTACCCAGGAAGGATGAAAAGTACAAAGAAGTCAACTTCATCCCATTTCTGGGTAATGTGATATCCAGATTGATACTCTATTTCCTGACCATACTCTAAATGGAACTGTGTGGTCTAGAAAAAAGTAGAGAACAAAATAACAGAGCTTACCACATGTACAAAGAAAATTATTATTGAAATTATCTTCAATAATTTCCCTTCCCATATACTCTATCATAAACATAAAGAAGGCCTCCTTTTGGGAATGTTTAAAAGCCTACTCTTTGTTTGCTACATAGTAGGAAGAATCTGGCTCATCTCTGCTGAAAATGACTGCAGTATTTTTAAAGAGATCTTCTGAGACATGAGCTAGGGCAAAACAAATGATGGGTCCTAAACAAAATACTTCTAGAATCAAAATAAGGATTCTAAACACAAAAGAAGGAAAATTCATGGAGTAATTACATAATGTATAATGTTTATATATATACTATAATCATAGTAAGTCTATTCACATTTACTCGGAAGGAAGATGGGGGAATCCACTTCCGTAGTGATATTGCCTCGGAAACTCAAGGAGGGGTCACTATGAGTCGGGTCTGACTCAACAGCACGTAACAACAACAACAACATTCACATTTAAGAACAATTAATGTTATTTCCCTATTTGTTGAAAATCTATGGTAATTATAGTCACAATCAACATGAATAATGCTGTTAAAATAACTTCTTTGTGTTTCCATGCTAAAAAGGGTTATCCATTTTGTATTTACTTCCAACTTTGGGGTATTTAACATAATTCAAGCATGAAGTCTTTCCTGGAAAAGCAAGGGCATATAAAAACAGTTCCTAAAACTCCTCTCAAAGGTGATAGCTACATGAAAGAACAATTATTATTTATTTGTTATAAAAGCAATTTATTATTTATTATTTATTTATGATCCCATGGTTTACAAATGATAAAAACAGTAAAAATGAAAAATGCTCTAGTACTTTCCTAATCTGATTGCTCTTTTTCCTTTAAGAGACTTCAATGATTCAATATTTATGCTGCTATATTAACTGATTGCTAGATACAAGGGCAGCAACTGTGGATTGTTTTATATTTTTCCCACTTTAGGAATGTGTGTGATGACATGATAGGGCTTCAGTCTACAAAGCTTAAAATTCATGCATAGAACATAATGAAAATAGAATAATAATAAGATGCATTACTTACCTTTCCAGAAACAATCTTTTCATAAATCTGAATTGGTTGGTCTGCAAAGAATGGGGGATAGCCAGCTGCCATTTCATAGATTAACACTCCTAATGCCCACCAATCCACTGCCTTATTGTAGCCCTGAGATAAACACCAAATATCAATTATTACTTAATTTATTAAGAAGAAAATGAGGTCAGAAATGATTTCAAAATAATTTTCAAGCATATAAAATTTTTTAAATAGCAGTTGCTGAGCAGCTATTCAGGATAGATAAGAAATGAGCAAACACTATCAGATCAGGTACAAATTAGAAGGGAGAATTTCCATACATTGGAAATGGCTACTAGGGAAGATTATTAACGCTTTTTCCTAGACTCATTAAGAATATTATAGATATCTATTTATTTGGGATAAGTTAGTTGTTGCCCAGTAGCAGGAAGAGAGTTGGACCAAATTATCTCTTAAGGCCCATTCCAGGTTCATAATCTTAACAATTCACATTTTCTGCAGCATATCATTGGAAGGTCAAAAGTGTTGAACAAAATGGTAGATGTGAGGCTTCATAGACAATAATGGAGTTGACTTCAAAATACTCTTACACTGTTGGAATTATAAGGGTGAATGTATTTGAGAAAAGTCTGACTACTTCACAGAAGCTTGTGAAAGCTAGAAGTATAATATAGAACCCAATAAAGTTACATATTTAAATATATTTTACTTTAGCCATCTACCCTTTTGCATATATATATATATATATATATATATATATATCTCTATATATGAAACATTGATATATATAAAAGCTATATAGGAAAGATAACTAATTTATAGGGTTTTGTGAGGATTATAAATGAAAGAAAATGAAGTGTATAAAAAGTAATTTGTGAACCAAATGTATATTTCAAATGTTACTTTCAGTTGTGTTTGCTTTTTCATATAAGCTTACAAAATTAACACCTAGAAGTATTCAATAAGAAAATAAATAAATAAGAACAAAATATTAACATTTGTTTATATAAAGTTTATTATCAAGTATGATCAGTGTCAATGGGCACAAAAGATTATGCAGAAAAAAATCTTGTGGAGAGAAATGAGCTGAGTTCTCAGATCTTTTGTTTTATACTCCAATGTATTCTCTAATTACCATCAGCACTCTCCATACCTGAACTTTCTGTCAAAATTTTAGTTTAACAAATTAGTTTTCAAACTTTTAGCTAAAATACAGAGCTTTCTCTTCTTTTTTTCTTGCTTCTTTTCATTTCTTAAAGGGAGAGATTGGTATAATAGCAATAGCATTTTGTTTTGCTAAAAGAAATGGGCATCAACTTTGCTTTATCTCTTTTCATTCAAAACTTTTAATTCAATACAACAGAAACATGTAATGTTGAACTAGACCCTTCAAAATGAACATTGATTTCTATGTGTTAGGTTGTCTGCTAGGTCTGACATAATAAATGTCAGATACAATTCAGTATCTCTAAATCAAAAAAAAAAACAACTCACTGCCACTGAGTCAATTCCAACTCATAGCAACCCCTTTAGGGTTTCTGAGGCAGTAAATCTTTATGGAAGTAGATTGCCTAGTCTTCCTTCTGCAGAGTGGCTGGTGGGTTTGAACCACCAACCTACTGGTTAACAGTCAAATGCCTTAGACATCACACCACCAGAGCTCCTTTCAATATCCCTAAGTATATAAAATTAAAACAAATCAATAAAAAAGAAAGTAAATTATAGTAGATACATAGGGAAATGGTATGGATTAACAATTCACACACACACAACTAAGAAACAGTATTTGACTGCTAACCAGAAGGTCAGTGGTTCAAAGATGGGGCAATCCACTTCCATAACGATTTGCCACCTTGGAAACCCAATGGGAGTCACTATGAGTCCGAACTGACTTGATGGCAGTGGGTTTGGATATTTTTATTAAGGATTTAAAAATCTTATAAAGAAATCAGAATTAAAACAATGAGATACTGTAGTGGTTAAGTTTGTGTGTCAACTTCGTTAGGCCTGGTTGAGTGGCTGGGCAGCTGGATGTAGTATTCCCCATGATGAGACTGATAATCAACTCCATGGTAGACTCTACTCTGAGCAGCTGAGTAGCTGGCTTTGGGTATGTGGTCTGCTTTCCATATATAAGAAACAGCTTTTGGAATGTCTCTAGCTTATGGCACACTCAAACCCTGCATGTAGTAGCCGTGTCGTTGTTCAACAGCCTGCAATGCTATGACGACCTTGGGACTTTCAATGGACTTGAATTAATGGCCTGCTGTGTGGTTTGGTAACATTGGAACTGTGCCATTTTATTTGTCAACCTTGGGCTTGTCAGCCTCAGCAGCCAGTAGCTGCCTGAGAGAAGAGTTGACCCAGTAATTTCATTTCTGGGAATCTATCCTATGTAGGTACTTGGAAATACACACATAGCTTTATTCATAAATATATTTATCACAGTATTTATAATAGGACAAATTAAAATTTAAAAATTAAAATTAAAGAACAATAGCGGAATGGTACATCTGCACAAGCCATTGGAATGATGTTTGCATAACTGTTATTATTCAAGTGAAAAAAGCAGGACACATGCATAGGAAAAGTAAAACCAAAATGTGTGAAAGTTTTAAAACAAGTTGTTTCTGGGTGGTGAGATTATAGATTTTTTGGGGTGTATCTTTATATTTTTTGTATTTTCCAAAACATGCACATTTATTACTTTTATAATATAAGGACAAATTTTAGAGTTTTGGTATTTATTTTGTAGTCACACTATTTGCCAAGCAAACTTAAAGAAGATGAAATTGCAGTGATATTAAGATTATAAAAACTGTAATATATGGTATAAATTATGATAATGAGAGGAAAGCTGAAAAAAATCTTTCATTTCATTCAACTATTTGTATTAAGTTAGCCAAATTTCAGTTACTCAGCTGGTACTTCATTCAGTTTGTGGACTATCAAACAAGTGTCTTATCCCTTTCTCTGTCCTTCTTTCTACTTGTGTCCAATTATTGTTAGTTTCTCCTTTCTATGTTTTACCACCAAAGAGTAGCAGAGGAAAGAAAATCAAACCACCTGTTTAGAAATGATTATAGTTTCTTTAAGGAGCTCTGGTAGCATAGTGCCGAAGGCACCTGACTGCTAACCAGAAGGCTGGCAGTTCCAACCCACCAGCTACTTCTCCGAAGGAAGACTGGCCAATCTACTTCCATAGAGATAACTCCTCGGAAACCCAAGGAAGGGTCGCTATGAGTTGGGATCAACTCAATGGCAGTGAGTTTGGTTTGGTGTTTTTTTATGGGATTAATCGTAGACTATAAATAATCACTCTATAGTAGATATGAACAATTAGATTTAAATTCATAACTTAGATTAAATAAAAAAATATAACATTAGATCAGTAACTAGTGTTTGTAAAAGATCACATATTTCTAATTCTTATATAAATCAAAAAAACTCATTGTTGAGTTGACTTGACTCATAGCGACCCCTCCTTGGGTTTCTGAGGTGGTATCTCTATGGAAGTAGACTGCTCAATCTTCCTTCCGAGGAATGGCTGGTGGGTTTGAACCGCCAGCCTTCTGGTTAGCAGTCAAGTACCTTAGGCACTATACCCACCAGAGCTCCCAATTTTTATATAATGCCATTATAAATGTACCTTGCTGAGGATTATTTCTGGAGCCAAATATTCTGGAGTACCACATAATGTCCAAGTTCTGCCTTTAACTCTTTTGGCAAACCCAAAATCTGTGACCTATAAAAGAAAAAAAAAATATTGTGAACAGTTAGTGTTTCTACTACGTTACCTACATTTAAAATAAAAAATTCAAGGTTAAAATTTAAGCCATGAAAAAAAAAAAAAGAGGAAAAAACTAAGTCAATGTAATTAAAGCCACTGTTTAGTGCATGAAGGCTAAAACAACCCAAGCTGGAGGATTCTTTCTCCACCCAAAACAAACAAACAAATGAAGAACAATATAAAACCTTTCTCCAATTATTATCCTAAGATTCCAGATCCAAGAAATAAAAAAGTTAAAATAAAAGGCAGTCAAATGCCTTAGGCACTATGCCACCAGAGCTCCCAAAACAAAAGGTAAAGCTCATTTTAATAAAATTGAAAAAACTGTCCACAGTGCTAGAAGTCTTCCCTAAGCTTAGTGCGTCTTCTGTCATTAACTGCACCACCAAATGTGCAAAAGCACCAATGGGGCAGTCTATTGATACTGTGTAAAAAAAGGGATGCTTCCACTTTATAAAGTACAAATGGAAAGAAAACATTGTCACCACTCAAATATTGGTATTGGGCTCATTCGGCAGGTTTATTGTAGGGGGAAAGAACATGTATTCTGGGAACAGGCTAGATTTAAATCCTGACACCATTTACTGGCTGTGTGACCTTACTGTGCCTCAGTTTCCTCAGACTGAAAATGAAGATTACAGTACCTATACCTTATCAGGATAAAGAGAGAGTTAATACATGTGTACAATACTTGGAAAATGTCTGGTACTAAGGAGTGGTCACAAATATAGCTATTATTATTTCTTTTTACAGGAGCCTGTGCTACTTTACACATATAAATTATTGGAAATATAAAGAGGTTCCATCTTTGATAGGATTCATGGTGTTTTCAAAAGTTGCAGAACTATGAGTTCAATTTAAGCCATTAGGGAGAATCATATGTTCCCTTCAAAGGAAAAAATAATCAATATTGGTATTTGGGGTTAAATACATAAAATTTCTTGCCTAGCAGTTTCTAAAATAAAGTATACTATGCGTTCAAGGCATACCTGGATATAACCTTGATGGTCAATTAAGAGATTTTCAGGTTTTAGATCTCTGTAGATGAGGTCTAGTGAATGGAGGTACTCGAATGTTAGCACTATCTGAGCTGCATAGAATCGTGCATGGGGTTCACTGCAAAGAAACAAAACATTATTTTCCCATAAAATGGATAACATACAGTTAACTAGTAGATTATAATATAAAAATCAACATGGGATAGAAGTATATTTTTGGAGCAAAAGTATTTTTTACTTTTAAACATATGCAAAGAATCTTACTAGTTCCAAATATTTGTATCAAATATTTAGTAAGTGTATCAGTCATCTTTAAATAATGCTCTGATACATGTAGGGGTAACTATGTTCAGCAAAACTAGAACCACAAAGTAGTCATCATATTGTAAATTGTTATTACCCATAATAAAAGATATTTATGTTCTTATAATTATGTCTGACCTTAAGAATAACTGAAAAGTAAATGTGCCAATTCGGAATGTCTGTTGAGACCATCACTACTGTCTATAAACTCCATTTACCTTTCTCATACAAATTTCATGTACTTAAAGCATTTTACTACATAGAAACTCTCTAAATTGGTTTGCAGATTAATGCCGTCAAAAACCCAAACTGTTCCTTTTACAAAAATAAATATACTCTTTATAGAAAAATATCATAAAATACTGTTTAAGTATAAAGAACACCAATAATCCCATCCAGAAATCATAGGTACAATCCTGGTGTGTGTTTCCAAATGCTCTATTATGAATGTTAATACAGATACATAGACATATGTATAATGTTTTTGTTTGTGTAAACATGAATAGTTTTTGCATACATAGATTAGCTCAATTGATATATTGCTGCCATTTTGATGCTATATTCAGATTATTACTCCAAAAGGATGCACTGATGTTCTAATCTGAGATTCTATTTCATCTTCTAGTACATTTACTGAATTCTGCTAATTTACCTGCTAAGTTGCAATGGCATTTAGATTTGTTTTACCAATGGACAACCTTAACTATGAATAGGATTGCTCTTAAGATGGTTAGCATGAGTCTGATTTAGTAGCACCAGAAATTGAAATTCCGAGAAAAACTTATGTACACTTGTCCTATATTTCCCAAGTCATAGCTTGATACACATCAGGTGCTCAATAAATATGTGTCAACTGAATGAAAATACTTTTTTGGGGGAGTGGCATTTTATAATACCCATTCAGTCTCAGCCCCATCCCAACACTGTAAAAACCCACAAGATATGCTAAATGGTAAAGGGAACATTATAAGAAGATATTGGGAGAATAACTCTGATCACTAGTAACATTTTTCCCTAAAATTGGAAGCATTTGACCTGGAAAGGCTCCTCCTAATTTTTCTACATAAGCCCTTAGCATTTTATGTTTATTTACACACACTATTGTTTGGAGAGCTCTGGTAGTGTAGTGCCTAAGGCATCCGACTGCTAACCAGAAGACTGGTGGTTCAAACCTACCAGCCACTCCTTGGAAGGAAGGTTGGGCAATCTACTTCCGTAGTGATAACACCTCGGAAACCCAAGGAGGGGTCGCTGTGAATTGGTCCAACTCGATGGCACATACAACAACAACAACAGTGATTGGAGAAATACAGAAATTATATAGATACATATATCAAATTGTTAATAAATGAAGGTAAAATATTCCAAGTGCAATTTGTTATTACATATTTATAGTTAACATTTAAGGGAATACAGGGTGATATCAGGAAAGTGTAATACTGTAGCAACTTTAAATCCAGACACCTGCTACTTAAGTAGAGAATCATAATGACTCCATAGATTCTGATTAAAATCATGCTCAACAGTAACTCAGTATTCTCCTTACTTCAAGGTTTCCAGGGCCTTTCATGATACATTTAAATAGAAAGGGTATATATAATATGTGTGAAATGTTAGAAAAGATAGTGTCTTAGTGTTAATTATGTTGATTAACTTGCTTTCCTCCTAGTACCAAGCCAATTATTGAAGAAATTACATTGTCGAGAGTTGCAAAGAGAAGTGAATAATCACAGAAAATGACCAAAATATTTTTGGAGGACAAGTTTAAAGGTGGAACTTTATGATTCTAGGCCTGCTTGGACAAGGGGTGGTAGCAGAGATAGACACCACCAAATCCACTGTCAACTGTAAGACAGTAGAACTGCCTCATAAGGTTTCCAAGGCTGTAAATCTTTATGGAAACAGACTGCCTTATCTTTCTCCTTCAGAGTGGCTGGTGGATTTAAACTGCAGATCTCTTGGTTAGCAGCCAAATGCTTTAACCACTATGTCACTAGAAACCTGGAGAAAGGATGTTGTTGTTATGTGCCATCAAGTTGGACCCGACTCATAGTGACCCCTCCTTGGGTCTCCGAGGCTGTATCACTACGGAAGTAAATTGCCTACCCTTCCTTCCGAAGAGTGGCTGGTGGGTTTGAACCGCCAGCCTTCTGGAGAGAGGATAGTAAGAGGTAAAAGAGAATCATCAAAGATAAACAAAAGTTACTTTGCATTAGCACACTTCCTGATACCTAATAGGCACCCTACATATATTAGGTCAACAAATGAATTTTGGCTTAGGCCCCAGGTGACTAAAATGTTTGTTTATCACTGAACATCATATCATTTTGTGATAATCCAAATCTATCATATCTTTTTATAAACTGAATTACCATCATTAGTTGTTGGCCTGCCATTGAGTCAATTCTGATTCATAGAGACCTTGTATGTGCAGAGTAGAGCTATTTTGTAGGGTTTCCAAGGGAGACTTTTAGGAAGCAGTCATCAGGCCTGTCTTCTGAGGTGCCTCTGGATGAATTGCCAACCCTTAGGCTAGTAGTCAAGTACTTAACTGTTCGTGCCACCCAAGACCCCTTATTAGTTGTGTTGTTGTTGTTGTTACGTGCCATCAAGTTGGACCTGACTCATAGCGACCCATCCTTGGATTTCCAAGGCAGTATCACTACGGAAATAGACTGCCCCATCTTCCTTCCGAGGAGTGGCTGGTGGGTTTGAACTGTCAGCCTTCTGGTTAGCAGTCAAGTGCCTTAACCACTATGCTACCAGAGCTCCCTCATTAGTTGTAGTATAATCGAAATAGCAGTACTGTTTGAGTTTCTACTTCTGTTTTAACTATGTCAATATATAATGTAGTAAATGAAGCTGGACCTTTTCTTGGTTTCAGTTTCATTCTATTAGTGATTATTAACGAACAGTAGATGGGGCAATCTACTTCCATAGTGATACTGCCTTGGAAACCCAAGGAGGAGTCACTATGAGTCGGGTCCGACTCGATGGAGAATAACAACAAGAAGTAATATAAAAACTCACATACTAGTAATGCTACCAGAATTTATAATCTGTTTTAATGATTATGAGATCTTTTAGTAATAACCAAATCTTTGGGTGCAAGCTCCTTTTAAGTTATTTTAAGAACTCACCATAATGACTTTAAGGAGAACTAAATTTGAAGCAAACTTTCATAATCTCATCACTTGATACCACTACTATCATTTCCATAAATTCTTTTTTAATCTTCATTTTACTCAAACCTCTTCCCCAGAGTTGTATTAATGAACAGTACAATACATATTTGTATTTTAAAATTAAATTAATTTTGCATTTTACAAACTCTTCAACTAATGGACCCTTAAAATATTTACCAATGAAGAATATTTAAATTGGCTTCATGGTATTTTTATTTAAAATTTCTTTTTAATGTTCTACATATGCTTTCTATAGGTAAGATATTACTAAATTAAATGAAATAATTTTTTGGCATTTAAAAATTTACAACAAACAAAATAAATATATGAGGAGAGAAACAGCATTTTTTACCTGAACCTTCCAATTCTTCTTAGATGTGAAAACATTTCACCCCCAGGGACATATTCCATAACCATGTATAAATTAGAATTATCCTATGAATAAATAAAAAGAATTAGTAAACTGAAATTACATAACCTAGATTATTCTTGAAAAAATACTTTAAGATTATACCAATTTCAAACAAAAACAAAAACAAACTCATGCTATAGAGTCGATTCCGACTCATAGCGACCCCTATTGAGTTTCCATGGTTGTAAATCTTTATGGAAGCAGACTGCCTCATCCTTCTTCCATGGAGCAGCTGATGGGCTGGAACCATCAATCTTTTAGATGGCAGCCAAATGCCTTAACCACTATACCAGAGCTTCTTAAGATTATACTATGTTCAATTAAAAAAAAAAAAAGCATATTTAATATCCATTAGATGGATAAATATTAGAAAACACAATGAAGTGAATAGTACTCTAGCTTTTCTATAGTACCCACCACCACCACCCACTGCTGTCAAGTCAGATCCGGCTCATGGCAACCCCTCCTTGGGTTTCTGAGGTGGTATCACCACGGAAGTAAATTGCCCAACTTTCCTTCTGAGAAGTGGCTGGTGGATTTGAACTGCCATCCTTCTGGTTAGTAGTCAAAGGCCTTAGGCACTATACCACCAAATAACTCACTGCCATCCAGTCAGATCGGACTCATAGCGACCCCTCTTCGGGTTTCTGAGGCAGTATCACTATGGAAGTAGATTGCCCAACCTTCCTTCCTAAAGGGGTACTCATTTATTTTTTTGTATTCTTGTCACAAATTAGTATGGGATTTTTGCTGGTTCTGCTTTTGCAGGGAACATTTAATTCTCAAACAATTAAACATTGAACCAATGATAGAAATACTATAATGCATGCAAAGAAATAACAAAGTTGAAAACAACTTGAAAAATGTAATAGTGATACCCACATTTTATGTAGTGTACCAGATCAGAGAGATTAATAATGTTAATAGAATCTTAAATACATAAGTCTTCATCTGACTTAAAGAATAAAGAAACAGAGAAAAGGTTAAAATATTTCATCTGAATCAATATTGCAGAGAACCGCCAAGTGTTATTCTACAGAACTGAAAAACTGCCAATTCAAAAATCAAATTTTTGTGAAATTTTATGAGACACTTGAACAGTGTGTCAAAAATTATTCTGCTTTATATATATACACACACACATATATATACTCACACATACACACATACATACATAAAAGCTGCAACACAAATTACTAAGTAAAAAAGGTGAGATAGAAGCATAAGTATTCAAAGAAAGCTGACGAACATATGTGGGTATATTCATTTGCGAGAGTGTAATAATCACTTACTAAAATATCACTAAGGTTTTTGAAACAGAATTTACAATCAGTTTCAATGACTATGAGATCTTATTAGTAATAACCAAATCTTTGGGTGCAAGCTCCTTTTAAGTTAGATAATAATACCATCTCATGAAGAGTTACACATGTCACTTTGAACAATTTCCCCAGGGAGAACCAAAACCTTTTCAAATGTTGCCTAAGTTTATAAGCACAACAGGATTTAATTACATAAATCCTAAAGATATTTCTTTTTTTACTTTTTCATAATTTTCAGGTTCATCATCTCATTGAGAATCTTATTATAGCTACATATTTTTAAAATATTTATCATTTTGAAAATATTTTATTTGGATATTACTAAAATTTACCTTAAAAGAATATTCCAGCCGAACAAGAAAAGGAAAATTCACTGCCTGTAATATTCTTTTCTCATTCAAAGTATGCTCTATTTGCTTCAGTTTAACAACCTGCAATTGAGAAATAAATACATTTGATGTGTTTGAATAACAAACTACCTTTTAAAAGAAATAATATGATAAAATGCTTTCCCTATGATAGTGAACTTGGATTAGCAAAATCACTAGAATTGGATAAGGATGATAATAATAATTACTAATCAGGCTTATAAGTTTCAAATACAAAAGCTAACAGAGGATTTAAAACTAGTCTTAAGAAGGTCAACTATGATTTCAGTCAAGATATTGTTTAAGAAGAGGAAGCTTAGTGGGAATAGGATATTTTTCATTCATGATAAATTACTTAAAAATGTAATAGGTGAAAATATGTAGCTACTAATGATTTACAGCCCACTAAAGAAGCTGATCCAAATCACTGAAATAAGTAGGTACTGATTTTAAATACTTCAGAAGATCGGTAAGGAAAATAAGAACAGAGCAAAGGCCAGTAACTAAAAAATAAATAGTGGGTAAATGAACAATCTATTCATTTCATAATACCTGAATAAACACTGGACATATTCTAAAAAAAGGAATTTACATAGCCACACAAAATACTGCAGAGGACACACTTAATATTGGCAAGAAATCCCTATGTCTCCATAACAATTGGGTCCATTAGGATTAATCAAGCTTTCTTTGGATTGTCTGTTTAATCAGATACATAGAAAAACCCAAACCCAAACCTATTGCCATCTAGTCATTTCAACTCTCAGAAACCCTAGAAGACAGAATAGAACTGCCCTATAGGGCTTCCAAGGCTGTAATCTTTATGGAAGTGGACTGCCATATCTTTCTCTCTCAGAGTGGCTGGTGGGTTACCGCTGCCAACCTTTCTGTTAGCAGCCAAACACTTAACCACTGTACTGCCAGGGCTCCTTAGTTACACAAAAGGGGAAAGCAATTTATCTTGACTATAAAGACTTTGATTTTATCCCATATTTGATTCTATTTTGACTTTGAGAAAAGGTAACCTCAGGAATAAATAAATGTCATAAACATATAAATCAATAGAAGATATTCATTCTTGCCAGGGGCTTAATGTCAATGTGTGGTAGTCACAGAAATCAAGAAGCTAAACATGAATAAGAAAGGTAATTAAAGCTACGAGTCACTTATTGGTATATTAAAATTAGCAGTATAAAAATACTACTAAGGAAAATATAATTGACAGAGAGTCAGTAGGCCTGTGTTAAAAATAGCAGCTATTACTCTGGGAAATATTCATTTGCCATGATTTATCCAAGAGGTAACCTTCTCAGTAATTTACTTAACAAGTCACTAAAGCAATTAAAGGAGCTCTGGTAGCATAGTGCCTAAGGCATTTTACTGCTAACCAGAAGGCTGGTGATTCAAACCCAGCAGCCACTCCTCGGAAAGAAGGTTGGGCAATCTATTTCCGTAGTGATTCCACCTCGGAAACCCAAGGAGGGGTTGCTATGAGTTGGGTCCAACTCGAGGGCACATAACAACAACAACAACAACAACAAAGCAATTAAAAACTTCTTTTCTAAAAGTAATTTAATGCATAAAATGTGGCATATTTTATAATCTTCTTAGTATTTTATAAATAAACTATATTATGTTAATTCTTGAAGAAAGGTACCATAAAAGATGAGGGATTATCCAGATAACAAAAATTTTAATGATAGGTTTAAGAAAAAGATAAATCAGAAGCATTTTGTTGTTGTTCTGCTACCAAGACAAGTATGAAAGTCACTTACCCATTCTGATACCTAAATACCTCAGCTAGAAAGTGAAGGAAAGACTAGACAGTCTCTAAGAGCTCTATGCTCAGATAAAAACCGAAAAACAACAACAACGACGACAAAAAAAAAAAAAAAAACTCACTGCCGTCGAGTTGGATCCAACTCATAGCGACCTCGCCTTGGGTTTCTGAGGTGGTTATCACTACAGAAGGAGATTGCTCAATCTTCCTTCCGAGGAGCGGCTGGTGGGTTTGAACCGCCAGCCTTCTGGTTAGCAGTCAAATAGCTTAGGCACTACACCATCAGAGCTCCTTCATGCTCAGATGGTACATATAAATTAGGTGCTGAGCTCAGGAAAGAGTTGAAGCTGTTAGAGAAAGTATGCAGGGAGAAGGTATAGAACAGATAAAAGAGAAGAAGGAACAGAAAAAAGAGCTCAGAGAGGCAGAAGCATAATCAGGAGAGCATGGTGTCCCTGAAGTCCAGAGAGAAAACAGTTTCAAGGAAGTGGTCAGGACAGTCATATGTTCTAAAGCAAAATAAGATGAGCAAAAAGAGTCCATTGGACTTGGCAATTAGGTCACTGGATTTGGTGACTCTCAGCAGAGCCATTTCAGTGGAATAGTAAGAGGTGAGGGATAAATGAGCCGGCAACTAAATTGTGGGTTGAAGAATTGTTGTTGTTGTTATGTGCCGTTGAGTCGGACCTGACTCATAGCGACCCCTCCTTGGGTTGCCGAGGCAGTATCACTACAGAAGTAGATTGCCCCATTTTCCTTCTGAGGACTGGCTGGTGGGTTTGAACCACCAGTCTTCTGGTTAGCAGTCAAGTGCCTTAGGCACTATGCTACCAGAGATAGCAATTATGTTATTTTTTTCAAGAAGTATGGTTAGAAAATAAACATGAGAGAGGGCAACAGACACAGATGTACAATTAAGAGTGTATGTATGAAATACTAAATGTTACAGAGACTTAAGCCATTATTTCATTTTATATTAGGTTAATTTTACTTATTTATTTTAATTAGCAGTTAGACTACAAGTATAAAATACATATCAGGTTTTGAAGATGGAGTGTGGAAAAAAGAATGTAAAATATCTCATTAAATTTTACAGTAATTACATGGTGGAATGATAAAATTAATTTCACTTGTTTCTTTTTACCTTTTTTTTTTTAATGTGGCTATTGGATAATTTAAAGTTACGTATGTAACTCATGTTATGTTTCTACTGGACAGCACTGATCTAGCCATTGGTCTATAACCCAGATTATTAGTTCAGTACAATTTATTCCACATTTTGCTACCTATATACCAATACTGTTGTTGAAGATGGGGCAATCTACTTCCGTAGTGATACTGCCTCGGCAACCCAAGGAGGGGTCGCTATGAGTCGGGTCCGACTCGACAGCACATAACAACACAACAACAACATATACCAATAAGCAAAAAAAAATCATTCTTGGAACATAGTATCTATAAGATACTATATCAAGATTTGCCAATTTTTTTTCCTTTCCTTAATTTTAAGTAATTACTAGGAAATTAGAAGCTTAATATTTAAGGCATGATTAATTCAGATATTATGCTCTATTAAGTATATATAATACACACTTAAAAATTGTTTGTTATAGTATGTAGTTTTTAAAAATCTTTCCTTGCTTTAACTGACAATTTGAATTAATCAAACCCAATCATGTTAATAAAAGGGTTTCTATTATAATTAAAATAAGGCATAACTAAAATTATGAAGTATCTGTTACTTGTTAATTTGTCCCTGAATTTTTCTATACAGCAGAATTTAGGAGCAATGCTTGTTCTTTACATATTTAATTCAGTTTTTTTTTTGTTGTTGTTGTTGTTATATACTGTCAAGCTGGACCTGATTCATAGTGACCCCTCCTTGGGTTTCCGAGGCAGTATCACTATGGAAGTAGATTGCCCCATCTTTCTTCTGAGGAGTGGCTGGTGGGTTTGAGCCACCAGCCTTCTGGTTAGCAGTCAAATGCCTTAGGCACTACGCCACCCAGTATGGTGTTAGTAAAATATTATATATAAATAATAATAATAATAATAATAATATACCCCCATACGCTAAAACTATTAACTATGTATCATGTAGTCACAATAAATAAGAATGAAAATAGAATGCAACACTAAAATTATTTGATGCTGTCAATGCTAAGTCGATCATACTGCATTGCTTGAATATTCTAGATGATAAAACTCGAGTCTACCCTGTCGGTAAATAATGATGCACTAACCTTCTGCTTATCTAAGATCTTCATGGCATAATACTGTTCTGTGGCTTTATGTTTCACCAACATGACTCTTCCAAATGAACCTGTCCCAAGGGTTTTTTTCCTTTCAAAATCCTCGAGCCCGGCATTATTCTATATGTATGTGAAAAAATAAAATAAAGTATAATTAGAGGTTCTCATAAGAAGATTATAATAATAGTTTAGTAATATGTAATAAGAATGAATCATTTAATTGTCAACTGCTTTTTTTAAATAAACAATATGGAAAGAATATTGAGATTCCATATTATTGATTCTATTTTCCCCTTAGAATAAGAAAGGATCTAATAATTGAGAAGATAATTTTATCACAAAACAAAAGGTAAGAGTAAAGGGAGGAAGTGAGAACCTTAGCTGAAATATAAATTTGTAGAATTGGACTTCTAATAAATTACTTTTGTATTTTAATAATTACAAACAGACCAGAAGTATACTGACAGACAGTCATGTAAGCCATACAGTCTTTGTGCACCTGCAAATAATGGTACATAACAACAACAACACCTTTTGTGCACCTGCAAATAACGGCACATAACAACAACAACAAAAAATAATGGTAATGAAAAGGTAAACTAAAGGACTGTCCTTTCACTGGAGTTACCTGTAAGGAAAGCACTTCATTTCTGTCTTTATATGAGCTATGCTGTTATGTGCCTCAAGTCGGACTCAACTCATAGCGACCCCTCCTTGGGTTTCCGAGGCAGTATCACTACGGAAGTAGGATTACCCCATCTTCCTTCCGAGGAGTGGCTGGTGGGTTTGAACCGCCAGCCTTCTGGTTAGCAGTCAAGTGCCATAGGCACTATGCTACCAGAGCTCCTTATATGAGCTATAGAACTCTACAACTAGATAATAGCAGCATGTAAGATCTTAGTGGCTCTCTCTTTCTGATGTTATAATAACCCAGTATTATCTAAAATAGTAACAATAAAGAAAGAAGAGTTCCTCATTCCCACCAAGATAACCAAAAGTCAGTGTGCTAGAATAATAAGTAGACTTTTATTCTCACTGAACAGAGGTTTTGTTTTGAGCAAACATCTTTTGTTTGGCTTTGACTACAGCACGGAAGCAAAGAGTTGGAGGAAGCAATCTTTTAAATTTGTTGCTGCCACAGCAAAATGAAAATTACTAGGAACAAATTATCTATGTGCTAAATAGCAACAAGTAGTAATTGGTGACCCATTTGTTTACCAGGTTTTTAATAAGAAGATTCCCATGAAAATCTTGGAAAAAATATTTCCAAGGGCCAATCTATAAAGAGCTTAGCTTGAGAAAAATGTGATACAATATGATGTATATGTAAGTGAGGAATCTAGATACCTACTGGAGTTTACCATAGTTGATATGGTATCTAGTGCAAATCAAATTTTGCTTTTGTAGACAGTATTGTTTCCAAAGCTTCTTGGTGGATCATTATAGAGAAAGTAACTCTTCTAGGAAAGTTTTACTTATAAAACTTGTTTTCATCATATTTTAGTTTCTTATTTCCAATAATTTAAAATTACTATGAGATTCTATATCAATGCAGAAAAAAATCCTTATAATTCTGAATTGATTATTTAGTTTTATCAATTAATATGTAATTTATAGTTTTATCAACATATCACTTTAATATAATATGATTTAATTAATATCAATAGATGAATTAAAATGTTTAATATAGTCACAACCAAATATTAGAACAAACTTCATTAATGGACAACAGAACATCTCTTTTAAGTAGTACTTTGTATAATAAAAAACATGCTACCATTCACAGTTCTGTTAATGTTTCATGTTATATAATGTCTATCTTCTTGTAATCACCATATGGCTATGTTTATGTTTTAAAACTTGATAAGGATAGTGTCCCCATGGAACACTATACCTATTTTGAATTAAATGTACTTTAGTGGAAAAAAAATTCATTGAAATTAAGGTTTTTATGTGCTGGGAAAAATGGTTTTCAAAATTTAATCTGTAATTGAAGTTCATTAATTATCTTCAACCCCCAAAAGAAATTTCTTTTTTTGAAAGTTTAGATGTTTTTTCTATATACATTTTTCAGATCTTAGTTAAGATCTGAAGTACTTATATAGAATTTACCCCATCAGAGTGTTTATAAAACAATGTCTGTATACTATAAAATACTGCTAATAGCCAAGTATTTGTGGTTAATATTTTGAAATGGCACCACAGCATCCCTATTGTTGCTATTAATAACAATAAGAATGCTATTAAAGGCATAAGTCAAAATCATTGTAATATTAGAAAATACCAAGAGCTTGTGGCAACTTGGTTTGAGTATCAAAATTTATAGTCAGATATTTAACTGGAAATTAGTTCATTCTCCAATTTAAGTTGACATAAAATTATTACTTAATATATAAAAGCAAAATATTATGGCAAAATTCATATTTTAAGCTTATGTTTACTAACACTACTTGAAAATTAAAGTTTCTGAACTGCTAAATTACTTGCAAAAATAATGATTTTACTTAACATAGGATTTTTAAATCAGAAAATTTGAAATATTCCTTACCGGAGCAGGATTTTCCCACTTTTTTAAAAAGTCTTCTTTGGCTTTGGCTAGAAACTCTTTCACTGAAAATACACATAAAAACAAATTTTGTCTTGTAAGAATATTTGTATTACATATGCTTGCTTAAAAAAAGAAAAAAGACATATCGACTATGGTTTCCATGTATTCACAACCAAAATAAACTATAGAGTTACGTAGTTTATCTAAACAACAAGCCCAGTATCATCAATCAGAACAAGACCAGGGGCCTACTGTGGAACTAACCATCAATTGCTCATACGCACGTTCAAACTGAAGCTGAAGAACATTAAATGGAGTCCATGAGAGCCAAAGTATGATCTTAATTATATCCCACCTGAATTTAGTGACCAACTGAAGAACAGATTTGACCCACTGAACAATAATGACTGAAGACCAGATGAGTTGTAGGATGACATCAAGAATATTGCACACAAAGAAAGCAAAAGGTCATTAAAAAGACAGGAAAGAAATGAAAGACCAAAATGGATGTCAGAAGAGACTCTGAAATTAGCTTTTCAATGTAGAGTAGCTAAAGTGAATGGCAGAAATGATAATTTAAAAGACGTGGATAGAAAATTTCAAAGGGCGACTTGAGAAGACAAAGTAGAGTATTAAAATGTGCAAAGACCTGGAGTTAGAAATCCAGAGGGAACAACACACTTGGCTTTTCTCAAGCCCTAAGAACTGAAGAAAAAATCCAAGCCTGCAATTTTGAAGAATTCAATGGGCAAAATATTGACTGACCCAGGAAGCGTAAAAAGAAGATGGAAAGAATATACGGAATCACTGTGCCAAAAATAATTGATTGACATTCAACCTTTTCAGGAGGTAGCATATGATCAAGAACCAATGGTATTAAAGGAAGAAGTCCAAGCTGCACAGAAGGTACTGGTGAAAAACAAGGATCCAAAAATTTGCAGAATACCAATTGAGATGTTTCAACAAATAGATACAACACTGGAAGCTCTCACTTGTCTTTGCCAAGAAATTTGGAAGACAGCTACCTGGCTGACAGAGAGAGATCCATATTTGTGCTCATTCCAAAGAAAAGTGATCAAAGAGAATTTGTTTGTATCCTTTCATCATACTTATTTGATCTGTATGCTGAGCAAATAATCTGAGAAGCTGAACTATATCAAGAACACGGCATCAGGATTGGAGGAAGACTCTCAACAACATGTGATATGCAGATGACACAATCTTGCTTGCTATACATGAAGAGGACTTTGACTACTTACTGATGAAGATCAAAGACTAAAACCTTTAGTATAGATTACAGGTCAACATATACAAAACAAAAATCCTCACAACTAGAACAATAAACAGCATCATGATAAAGAGAAAATACTGAAGTTGTCAGGGATTTCATTTTACTTGGATCCACAATCAATACCCATGGAAGCAGCAGTCAAGACATCAGATGACGTACTGCTTGGGCAAATCTACTACAAAGTACTCTTTAAAGTATTAAAAAGCCAAGGCTAAAGTATACTTGACCAAGCCATGGTATATTCAAATGCTTCATATGCATGCAAAAGCTGGACAATGAATAAGGAAGACTGAAGAATTGATGCATTTAAATAATGGTGTTGGTGAAGAATATTGATTAAACCATGGACTGCCAGAAGAATGAACAAATCTGTCTCGGAAGAAGCATGGCCAGAATGCTCCATGGAAACAAGGATGGTGAGACTCTGTCTCATGTACTTTGGTCATGTTATCAGAAGGGAACAGTCCTTGGTGAAGGACATCATGCTTGGTTAAGTAGAGGGTCAGCAAAATAGAGGAAGACCCTCAATGAGATGGACTGACACAGTGGTGCAACAATGGGTTCTAATGATTGTGAAGATGGCTCAGGACCGTGCAGGATTTTGTTCTGTTGTACACAGGGTCATTATGAGTCTGAACCAACTCTACAGCACCTATCAATAACAACAAACAAGAAGCAAATATGTTCTGAGCTTTCTAAGGATCTCTAGTTTACTTCCTAATTATTCTAGAAAATTGTTCTATATAGAAATTGCTTTGATAATCTCAAATCTAAGAACATAAGACTGTCCCTGAAAACACACCTGAAGATGATGTTAAAAAGTTAGAAATCAATCTAGCTCAAAATATTGATTGTAAGTAAGTCAGCAGTAATATTAACAAGCCCTTTAAACATAGGAACCGAAAACATCTGGAGAACATGAACCTGTTAATTTGTGGGGTTTCAAAAATAACTGATTTTGATAAAAGGCTGTTTGCTGGTGCAAGGATTTGTGTTTATTAAATTTGTGTTCACTCTACTAAGGCAAGAGAAAAGGGAAAAAAATGTATTAATTCATAAACGACACTCACAGAGACTTTAAAACAAAGCAAAGCACCACCAACAAAAACCCTAATCGCTTAAAAATCTCACTCTGAATTTGAAGAAAAAACTAAATGCCTGAATGTCTAATTTAAAAAGTGCACTAAAGTAAAGCAATTCAAACCAGCTGTTTATATATTGATGAATGAGAGGCATATCATTTTATAGAGCTCTGATTTGAAGTTTTAGATTTTAATTAAATGATGAATCATTAAAAAATCCTATTAACTATTTACACGAAGTTATTAACTTCGTGTAAACAGTTTATTAACATTTTGTTTACATAGTGACTTTTGGTCATTTTGTAAGGAAAAATTCAAAAGAGAAAAAATGGCATTAACAAAATGTATTCTTGTTCCTGTAGTTAAGTGAGAATGAAATTTATCCACACAAAAGGTAACTATTTTAGTTTCTCTTTCGTTCAGAAAGTTTCTCAAATTTCTGATATCTAAATTTATAAATATACAAGAAAATGGCAGAAACATGATTTAAATAACATTAAAATGGAAAAATGCTGACACATAAAGATGACTTTGGATTTGATTGGGAATTTAGAGTAGACAGAGACCCTGGAATGGCATACTGTCCTTTATTTCAGTAATACTAAGAGTAATGATGACAATGATCATGTTGGAGAAAAGACAGCAATTAAAAGTGGAAGTGAGGGACTCACAAATCCTTAAATAAAATCTCTAATGATGTAGTCATATTAAAGTGAAGCATTAAAAAGATACAAATTATTACTTCTTCCTTTATCTCCAACATAATACCTCTGCCAAAATAGTGTTAGTAACCAAAAGGTTGTTGAAACATACGTTGGCATTGCAAGTTTTTGAGATTTCAAAATGGTGATGACAGGCACAAAGAGCAGACGTTTGTTTTTAAGTAACAACAGAGCATGAACTTCTGAAGACACTATTTCATTACTTTCTATAAACTATCACTTCTTTTTGCTATAAAACACTCTCAACATACCCATTTTAGAAAATTAGGGAAAAATAATTTCACAGATTAGAATCTTCCCATTGTATGAAAATCTCATCCACCAAAACAATGATTCAAATAATTGCCCCTAATTATCCAAATGTGATTTAATTCCTCCAAGAGGTAGACTGAGGGTAAAGAATTCATATGTGTGTGTGTGTGTGTGTGTGTATATACACACACATAGGAGCTCTGGTAGCATAGTGGCTAAGGCACTTGACTGCTAACCAGAAGGCTGGTGGTTCAAACCCACCAGTCACTCCTTGGAAGGAAGGTTGGGCAATCCTACTTCTGTAGTGATACCGCCTCCGAAACCCAAGGAGGGGTCGCTATGAGTCGGGGCCGACTCGACAGCACATAACAACAACAACATACACACACACACACACACACACATATATATATCTTTACGATGGTTCAAGTCATCCTAATTCTAAAAAGTAACGTATTAGTTACAACTGAAGAAAAGTGGTTTTATAAGTAAGAATTCTGTCCCCACAGCATGTAACACATGATACTGACTTGTATGTGATGGTTACAAAATAAATCAAATACATAATTTCTTGTTAAATGCAACTTGTGGCTTTTTAAGAAACTTGTGATCCCCAAAATATACTCCTGATTTCTTTTGAAAATATTTTTAGTCCCATTTTAGTTATAGAATTTGCACATTAAGTTGCAGTATAAATCCTCCAGATGCCTGCCTGAGTTATTATTTAGAGACCAGTAAGAGAATCAAGGAAAGAAAAAAAATTCCCTAACATCTTGTTTCAGCCTCTTTAGTCATACCATACTAAGTGGATCTGGAGTTAATAAAAAAGTAACTGGTCAAAGGAAGGACTGGCAACATATTTATTCCAAAGATAAGTAAGTTGAAAAAATATTTCTTTCCCCTGTTTGATAAATGAGCTAGAGAAAAAATTTCAAATACTTCTTAACTTTACTCCTTAAAAAGACATGAACAAAATTTGTTGAAATTTTCTTTGTGCTCACTAATATTCTGAGTTTTACTGTAAAGAAATGCTGTAGAAAGTAAAACATTTCTCAAATGATCTTCCATGAAAATTACTAGAAATGTGTACAAATCAAAAATATTAAGTTTTGTGAATAATTTCACAAACAAAGGGCCTGCTTTTTAAGTTAGGAAGAAGACTAATTATAACATCATTAAACTGTCCCATGAAGAACTCTGTTCCTGAATCACCTCCTGTCACACAAATGAATATAATCAAAAGACCAAACGCACTGCCACTGAACTGCTTCTGACTCCTATAAAGCAACACTGTATCACACAGAACTGTTCCATAGGCTGTAAAACTTTATGGGAACAGACTGCCACATCTTTCTTCCACAGAGCACCTATGGGTTTGAACAGCTGACCTTTTGGTTAGCAGCTGAGTGCTTTAACCACTATGCAACCAGGGCTTCTAACCAACAACAACAAATAAAAACAACTCATTGCCGTTGAGTCGGATCTGACTCATAGTGACCCCTCCTTGGGTTTCTGAGGAGGTATCCCTACAGAAGTAGATTGCCCAACCTTCCTTCTGAGGAGTGCCTGGTGGGTTTGAACCGCCAGCCTTCTGGTTAGCAGTCTAATGTCTTAGGCTTCTAATACACTTAGCAAATATTGTTTATTAGCCATTTTGGGTGTTGTGTTAAATAAACTAAGCCAAAAACCAAACACACTGCTGTTGAGTCGCATCAGACTCATAGTGACCCCTCCTTGGGTTTCCAAGGCAGTATCACTATGGAAGTAAATTGCCCAATCTTCCTTCCAAGGAGTGGCTGGTGGGTTTGAACCCTCAGCCTTCTGGTTAGCAGTCAGGTGCCTTAGGTACTACACCACCAGAGCTCCTGTTAAATAAACTAGATTATTGCTTATTATAAAGAGAGCATGATGTTAGTTACAGTATGTCATTATCCAATTTTATAAGAGGTTATCATTCATGATCTGCAAGAACAATTTAGAAATCTATTACTACACAAATTATAATTACTGGAGGTGTTGAGATCTTCAGTCTCTTTGTAATAAGATTAAATTCACTCCCCTCTTAAACACTAATAAAACCACAACTCTATTTAAATTTATTCAATAAATGTTAGAAGAAAATAGGAAGGAAACACAAAAATAGAACAAAATAGAATGCAAACTATTACTGCAAATACCTAATTAAAATATTAATAATATAATTCAAAATTTGTAACAACATACTCTTTAAAAAATCATTCATTAACCTAGTTAATCTAATTTGAGATGAACCAAATTCTAAACTAATCTGTCTTCTTCTAACCTCGTGCAACTCCCACTGCTTCACAATTCTGTATATGTTGCTTTCAAAATATCACACAAGACACTGCAATGTAAACATTTCCATAGATAGACCCAAGATAAAGTTAAACAAACCATTTCTTCCATCAATGAAAATATTTTAACTCAATACAGTTCATAAAAAATATAACTTTATGAGGAGGAAAATAAATAACTTGCAAACAACCAAATAACAATTTTTAAAGGTAATATTTGTGCTATAAAAGTAGTTGCCTACCAGATACTTCTGAAGAGGAGCAAGCTTGTATCCAAAAAATAAATTGAACAATGATTAAACAACATTCAAAAAAAGCAGTATTTTAGCATCAAGTCACCTATACACATTTTCCCAGATTATTATATACAAAAATAAAATGTTAAGGTAGAAACATTTGACTGGACATTTCAGACATTTAAAAATTAAGTGGTGAAGAAATAAAATCAGTAACTACTGTTTATCGCTGAAATACATACCATGCTAATTTTCCTTAAAATAACTAACAAAATTTTAACTCCTCATGGGGCTCATAATAGTAAGAAGCAAATACAGAAATACATATTCTACAACAACTATTGCAATACTTTTCTGAACTTCTGTTATTAAGTCAAACTCTACTGTAAGAATAGTACCAGAAATTATAACATCTTGTTAACCCCTAAGGAGCCTAGGTGGCACAGTTATTATGATAAGTACTGGGTTCCTAACAAAAAGGTCGGTGTTTTGGTATGCTGGCTACTCCACAGGAGAAAGATCTGACAGTCTGCCTCCACAAAGATTTCAGCATTGGAAACAAAGTTCTACTCTGTTCTATGGTATCACTGAGTTGGAATCAACTCACTGGCAACAGGTTTGGTTTGGTTTTGGTGTAAATCTCTGTTGAAAGAGATGGGGCAATCTACTTCCGTAGTGATACTGCCTCGGAAACCCAAGGAAGGGTCGCTATGAGTCGGGTCTGACTCGATGGCAAACAACAACAACAACGTCTTTGAAGTATTCCATTTTCTTGGTGCTGGTTTAATAATCTGTTCAACAACTTTATTTAGCATCCATTAATGGTGCCAGATACTGAAACAGTCTCTGGGAATACTACAAAAATTAAACATATCTTCCCTGTTAAGTAGATGAGAAGCTAATGGAGAGACAGATGAACCATTAATGGACTGTGACAAGGACTACAAAGAAGGCAATGATAAAGTATTATGAGAGCTGAAAAGGGGAAACTCTTGGGTAGTAAGGTAAGGCATAACAGAGGACACATGAATCTTGAAGGGTAGAGAGTTTTTTGTTTTTTTTTAAGGAAGAAGACATTCTAGGCTGGGATTATTTTGTGTATAAAAGGCATGAAGGATTTTGCGTATAAAAGGAAGAATAGCATGGTTTATCCAGGGAATGACAATGGACTTTTAACAGCTGCAGCTAAAGGTCTGCGTATACAACAGCAGTGGAGGTGAAGAGTAAAGGCAAGCAGGTGCCAAATCAGGGAGACAGTTTTTTTTGCCTAGTTGTTCCTCTTGGATATGTGGAAAGAAAGAGGAGTAAATGTGTTAGTTCACAGTTGCTAGACTCTATATCCTCAGGGAAATAGGAGACAAGATCACTTGCTAAGTGACAGGGGACCAAATGGAGAAAGAGGGCAAGGGTCGGGATTAGAGATCTCAATATTTTAAAGGTTGATGGCTACTTATATGGGGACTAGGAAAGGAGATGTTCCTTCCATTACAGAATGAGGAAGTATTACGGATTATATTCAATTACATTATTTTTAGTGGTATCTTTTTTTGTAGTAATACTTTAAACAAATTATAATTCATGGGTACTGTAATCTCACTGTAATTAAACATTTTCATCTCCCTCCTTCACCTTAATGTTGTTGTTATGTGCCATCAACTCAAACCCGACTCATAGCGACCCCTCCTTGGGTTTCCGAGGCAGTATCACTATGGAAGTAGGATTGCCCAACCTTCCTTCCGAGGAGTGGCT
>NW_006921739.1:124380-137414 GCF_000298275.1 Orycteropus afer afer | reverse complement strand
GATTGCCCAACCTTCCTTCCGAGGAGTGGCTAGTGGGTTTGAACCACCAGCCTTCTGGTTAGCAGTCAAGTGCCTTAGGCAGTATGCTACCAGAGCTCCTTCACCTTAATAGTGGAACTTAATAAGTGAGAACAAGAACTTGATGGGACTGCCTGGTTCTTCCAGGTCCCCTGAGGTTTCCTCTTTTCAGGGTGCAGCCATACCACTTTTCTATCGCTCTTTTTAGTGGAAAATATTTGCATTTTCCTTCTTTGATAGGTTTCCACCTTACACAGGTTCTGGCTTTTGCAGGTTGTACTGTAAAAGCACTAATCTATTTAAGAATTATTTAGTGTATGTCAGAAAGAATAAAACAAGATGGAACTTGAGGTAAATTATCTATGATGATACCAATTTCAATTAACAAATAACAGTATAGGGCAATCCCTTCTAAAACCTCTGGCTAGTATATATCTATATATTAATCTCCCTTCTGTTATTCCGACTTCAAACACCCACTTCTCTAGAGCTCTATATTTATTATTTCTAAGAACACTCCTCCCCCCAACAAATACACTATCCTATGAATATTTTCAGTAAATAGAACTCATGGAAAAACTAAACATAAAATATTCTAACTAAACTTCATAAAAACGCAATTTATAGTAATCAGAGTAACAAAATTATTCTGTAAAAATTCGTTTCCTACCAGATGCTTCTGGTGATTTGCGTGCTTGATAAAAAAATAAATTAAACAGAGATTAAATGACACATAAAATAATATACACACAAGAAGTTACCCATTAAAATATTATACAGAAATAGAATGAAAAAATATTTGAGCATACTTATTCATGTGTTTTATATAAAGAGTATTAATGAAATATAATATTCTGTTCCTTATATATGAAAAGAAATTGTGCTCAGTTTGTTGAAGGGGCACTTTATTTGCCTCACGATATTTAAAATGCACATTCAGAACAAAGTTACTATAACCTTAAAAATGATGTTGTTGTTATGTGCTGTCAAGTTGGACCCGACTCACAGCGACCCCTTCTTGGGTTTCTGAGGCAGTATCACTACAGAAGTAGATTGCCCAACCTTCCTTCCGAGGAGTGGCTGGTGGATATAAATAACTTTTATTACTGCAACTGTATTTGAACAGTTCAAATTGAGCAGTTCAAGGTGGATGAGGCCATACCTACTTTTGCTCCCTACAATACCATTAGTCTTTGTACAAATCACACATGAATGAATATTTCAAAATTTAATAGGCAATAAAAACTATATTTCCTATTGCCACATTTATTTTACTCTCCTTTCCTCTTCTTATGCTTTATTATTAGCTAATTCTTTATCAAGTCTTGGTTACAAGTGAACAGTATTATTGACTATCTCTTTCACTGAACTGTTAAAAATATTAAAAACTTTTTATGTGATATATTTAAATAATCAAATTATAGAAAGGAATACATTAACTTACTTGACTAGTAACTACATGGACAGATGGACTTCCACAGTGTATGCATTCATAACTAATCCCATGTCCATGGTTTCTTCTCCTAACTGGCTTTCTGGCTGGGGATGCTGCAAGTTTTCTAGGCCATCTAAACCATATTTGATTAGAGCTGTTCCTTACAGGATTTTGTAATGAATATTTAAACTAAATTTATAGTCATAAATCTAATGATCCAGGTAATCTTTGAAATGCTCCTTGAAATGTACTTTACTTCCTTGTTACTATATCTATCACAATCATATGTCATGGATTTTTCACAGTCCTAAATTCAAATATTCTGTTTTGTTGGCAGACCAGAGCTAGGAGTGGATTCCCTAGACAATAAGGTACACACATTTTCAACTTAACTAGATAGTGACAAATGGCTCAATAAATAGTTGTGTCAATTTACCCACCACTATATGAGAGTTCTTGATGCTCCACATCCTCATCAAAATGTGTTACTGCCATACTTTCCAGTTTCTGCTAATTTAATGGGTGTGAAATTATATCTTCTTGTTAAAGGCTAGATAAATACTTCTCAGTAGAATTTTATAATTTTTCCCTAAGAATCTTCTACATCTTTTATTAGATCCATCCCTAGGTTCTTTAGATCTTTGGTTGCTACTGTAAATGAGAAATTGTTTCTGTTTATTGCTGATATGTAAAACATCACTGATTTATACATTTATCTTGTATCTGGCTATCTTATTTGATTCTTATTAATTCTAAAATAACATTAGCAAAATAACATTGATAGATTCTCTTGAATTTTCTGTGTTGGCAATTCCACTTCATCTGTGAATAATGACAAGTTTTGTTTCTGCCACTTTTTTTTGTCTACTGTACAGGTTATGACTATAAAATGTACAGAATCAATGGCGGTGAGCACCCATTTCATATTCTTAACTTCAGAGAAACTGTTCCTAATTAATTTTATTTTCTCCTGCTTTACTTGTAACATTATACTAAACTGAATAAATAATTTAAGATTATTTCCTCTTCTTTAATTCGCTGGAAGATTTTGTACAAGATAAAATGTTTATGTTTTAAATGTTTCATGGAATTTGATAGTGAGCTGCCCAGGTCTAATTTTATTTGCCAAGTTTTCAGTAAAATTTTTGAATAGGTATAGTTCTAATCAGTTTTTTAAAAAGTTTTTTTCCATTAATTTACTTTTCCCTTTAATGTACCTTTATTTTTCATTCCACTGGTTTTCACTCGTCTTTATTAGTTTCTTTCTTCTTTCAATTATCCATGCTGTGCTTTTCCTAAATTGTTTACTTGGAGGCTTGCATCATAAATTCTGTCTCCTACCTAATACAAGCAAAAAATTTTCTCTCTCAATCTACTTTAGATGCATACTACAACTTTAAGTTTTAAATTTATTAATTAATTTTTGCTCCATGAGTGATGTAAATTTTTAAGTTTTCTGAAATATATTCATTTCTTGGTTTGTTAATTTGTTTTCATCTTTTATCACTGGTTAAACTTAATTGTCTTGTGGTCAGAGGCTGTAGCCTCTGCATCACTTCTTTGAAATTTGTTGAATATGTTTAATCATGTAATCATTTTTTTAAGTGTTTCATATATTTCTATATATTCTTTAATTACTAGGTAAGAACTCTCTGTATCTACAAATCTTTTATAATTTTTCCTTCCAAATGAGTCAATACTGTTTCATATCTTCTAAGGCCCTGTTAGAGATGCATATAAGTTTTCTCTTATATATGTATGTATGCACGTGTATGTGTGTATATATATATATATATATAACATATATACATATATATATGCATACACACACATATATATACACATATATACATATACACATATATATATATATATATAAAAAACCAAAATAAAATAAATGCAAGGCTTGACTTGAGAGGTATGCCAGGATATATTTTGTATTAGTTTCTGCTTGGCATCTAGTGGGTGTTACAAGTTATTAAATAAAACAAATGTATTGTGGTATAGTAAATTACTTTGTGTGGCTTTTCTACCCATAAGTCTTTGTAAACTCCAAGGTGGGATTTGCTATGAGCAACTGAGGAGCTCCTGATTGCTGAAGGTGTCCACCTGGATTATTTCTGTTGGGAGTGGCACAAAACAATGTTCTGGGAGGTGCCCACTCTCTCTCGAGTGCTTAGAGTTCTGATGCTATAATTGGCTAGTTTGACCACCCTGCCGGGCTCAAAAGGAGGCCTCCTGGAGGCAGAACTCTCTCTGACTGCTGGTGGAGGAAGACGTGCTGCCGAAAGAGACACGCATTCCTGAAGGAGACACATGCTGTTGGGAAAGAGACACAAGAGACACGTGTTGCTGAGTGAGACACCGAGGGACCAGCACTGCTGGGAAAGAGACTGTGAGAGACTGTTGGCTGAGGGACGGTGGGCTGGGAGAGAGACTGAGCGTTCTTCCTGAACTTGAGTTGTAGCCTGGTGCTTCCCTAATAAACCCTGTAATCTGTGAGTTCTGTGTGGCCACTGCAGCAAATTATCGAACCCAGGAGAGAGGTGGTGGGTGCTTTGGGAGGAACGGTTGGTGAAAGGGCTGGAGGGAGGCAGCATGTTTGGCCTTGCAGTAATAGGCCTTGGTTTACTGCTGGTAATCCTGCCTTCCCCTTGTAGGGTTAGAGGAGGTCAGAACATGTGGTCTCCTTGCCGTTTTTGCATGTATTTTGTTATAGATTCCTAGACCATACAATTAATATAGATTAAAGTTTGAACTCTATATGAAGGAAGACAGCTGATTACAGATTTTAAGGGGAGGCACTGGCACACCCTCTCACTACCAAGGAACCCAAGCTAAGGAAATCAAGCTTCTTGTTTTCTCCCTGAAGTACAGAGGTTTTATTTTGTAATCCACTTTTTCACTGAGGTTACCATACTTTGAAAATCACTGCTTTAGGTAGGGGGTAAGAAACAAAAGTCACATGGTTCAAAGAACTTGTCTTCTTTGTGAGTCCATTTGAAAATGGTAAAAATAAGGTATAAAGGAATAAAAATCTCCTTAGGGTGTCAAAGCATGCTCCTTCCTTTATAGCTTTGGTTTTCAATTACCATTTGATTTTCTGGACATGAGGGATTTCTATTATATTCTTTAAGTTTAGTTATTCATTCAAAGTATTTCTAGGTAACCTAGAAGGATTACTAGGTAACCTAGAAGGATCTTCAAGTTATTTAGTTTCTAATTTTTGCCCTTTTTTTCTTTATAGGACAAGCTTCATATTAACTTATAAAGTGCAGAGACCTATGGAATTCCTTCTTTATCCTTGGCATTAAAAGATTCATCAAAATGTTTAGGTGTTAGTGTCTTTCTTAACCTGTCAAAACAAGATGAACTCTTTAAATCTATAGATTCAAGTATTTTCTTCAACTAAGGAATTTTCCTCTCGGAAGGAAGGTTGGGCAATCCTACTTCCGTAGTGATACTGCCTCGGAAACCCAAGGAGGGGTCGCTATGAGTCAGGGCCGACTCGACGGAACATAATAACAACAACAACAACAACAAGGAATTTTCCTAAACTATATACCTTTTTTAAAAATTATAGTTTCTACTTGTTAGTCATTATCTGGACTCTGGGAATGTTATTCATGCCATTTGAAGAACTGCCTACTTTAATCTAACATTCTTTTCCCCTCATAATTTTTATCCTGTCAATTTCCCCTACATTCTGGGAGGGTTTATCAAGTTAGTTTTTCACATCATTAATTTATTTTCCTGCAGTGATTATTCTGCTCTTTACTGCTTCTAATGAAGCTTTATATTCTGCAAAGGCCAGGTTTATTTATTTTTTTAATCATATCATTATGCTTCTTTTCTATTCCTAACTATCTCTTGGCCAACTTTCTTTTCATCTGTCTCTCACTGTATCTCCTTATCTTCCATGTCTTATTTCACAGACTTTATGTTCATTTGAGTTTTTAAAGAATTCAACACAGATGCTCTCTATAATTTCTTAGGTTCACATCCTCCTCCCCCAAACATTTTCTAAATGTAAGTTCTTTCTCTCCCTCTTGAAGGCAGTGATGTTTATCTTATAAATGTGCATAATCTCTTTAATAGGTGCAATGCTGTTGTTCTTGTTTGTTCATTCATGAACAATTGAGAAACCTTTCAAAACTTTATAAATACCCCAAATAAGGTAGGTGGTTTTTCCTTGGATCTTACTTCCTACTTAGATACTATTATTGTCACCTTCCCTAATCTTTCAGTGACACATTTTATATTATCAGTTAAATAATGCTTCTGAAATGGGAATGAAGCCAGGACTACAGGGGTCCTCCCCAGTGGTGATGCCCACCAACCATATCAGAGAAGAGTTCTTCCATAGCTGGAAGAAAAAAGACTTATCTTTTAAGATAACTTGGAATAGCCTAAAAAATTCTTGGTTGTCCCAGGATAGCTGTTTTAGAATGAAAATGATAAGCAGTGTTGGATCGCCCACCCATCACTTCCCACAGTATCTCTTACTTACAAGCTAAATTAGTGAAGGAGAAGCTATTATCTATTTCTTTTCCATGAAAGCAGGCTCTTCAGAATAAAACTGTTAAGACTTTGGTGTTCAATTTGATCCTATAAACTTCTGGGCAAGTGTTCTTCCTTAATTCCAGGACTGATAAGACTAGTCTCTGTTTTGTGTTCTTATACTAATTTTAATCAGGATCTCCAAAGGTGAAGCCCTTAAATGCTTGTGCTCAGCTATGTAATTTTCCTGTGATTCATAGGAGGTCAATGGCTTCTGCTTCTTCTGAAATTTGTCCTTAATGATAGCTGGGCCAATCAGAGCTCTTACTAGGAATTTTGATATAGTAATGGTAGTCATGTTCTGATAAGCATATAACTAGGAGCACACATAAACTCTGAAACTGTGGGGTGACTAAGTTCCACACTGCACAAGCAGCAGAGAAACCTCGTCTATACATAATGAGGGTAATAAAGCAGATATAAGCAGAGACGTAGAGTGAAACTAACGTGGTCCCAGGGAGGAAAATTTTGAAGGGCATTGCTATGGTTCCTGTCAGCTTTCCAATTCCTACCCTGGCCCTTGATAAAGCTCAACTCTACTTTCTGCCTTTGAGCTCCATGAGATAACTCTGCATCCTGATAATACAGATATCTTCTTCTGTGTAAGCCTGTTTGAATAGGTTTCTAGTACTACTAGTCAAAGGGCCTTAACTTCCTTTGGTATTGCTTACAAAAAACTGCTTACCAAAAATTAAATTTCACAAAGATGATTATGACCAAGAAAGAAAAATTTAGAAATAAAAGACTCTTTTCACACTAAAAATCTTTTTTTAAGCACCATAAACATAAAATACTTTGATTAGTACAATCAAATTGTAGAGTAGTACAATTTAGTTTCTTCACTATTTTATTTGACTTCATACTACACATATGCTGCAGGTATAATCAAAAGCTCTACGATTATCATGTTTTCTGAACCAAATAAACAGCTGATATTTTTCATTGGTAATATGAGTGTTTACATATGTAAAAATGAATAATTTTTAGTAATTCATTTATTCCTCAATATTTATGGGTTGCTTACCATGTTTGGACACTGCTATAAGTACTGAAAACAAACAGATGAACAAGGAACTATCCTTCACTTAAGGAGTTTAAAGTTTAGAGACTGGAAACTACACCATGAAAATAAATAATTTCAATGTAATACAATAAAGATTGTGGCTTTTAAATCTGCTTTGGAAATATAGAAGAACCACCTAACTGTACAGAATCAATGCTGGAGGCACAGAAAATCATGGCTGGTTTTCAGAATTTTTTTGATAAAGGATATAAATATGGAAAGGTAGTGAGGAACTCTGTGTAGTGTAGTATGGTTAAATCAGAGAATGCTATGAAATGCAAATAAAGCCAAAACATAGGCCACTGATCTTGTATGCAACACATACTCATATGTACTACATGTATAGCTGCAGACTTAGCTTAAAAAAACAATCAAACAAAACTAGCATTTGCTTATTTTTATGAATAAAACCATACTTCATTTGTAATTTTTCACAATTTGAAATGCTGGGGCATTGAATCATTTACATGAGTAAGATTATTTGAAATTGGATAATCCTGAAAAAATCTGGCTATTTAGTTGTAATTACTATGATTCCCGGAGTAGAAAAAGACTATAAAAGCAGGCTGATATGATCAAGTATATAAAGTACTATCTATATAATCCACAGCTTTTTTGAAGATGGGTTAAAAAAAAATAAAGTAACAAGAGAAGTAGCAACAATTTTCTTTAGCTAAAAGCAACACATCCTGTTTTAAAACCTCCAGAATACCACAGTGGTTACCTAAAGATTCTATGTCATGTGCCAGACTTTCAAAGAGAAAATACACATTCGCATGATTCAATGAAATTTAATATTTTAAATATGATTACCAGCATATTCAGTTTTTATACTTTTGGAAGTCCCAAGGAATGTTAACACATTCATTTTGTAATCTTAGTCCAAATGTAAAACACTAGATCAGCAAGATCCATTTAGTTGAATACCAGAAATATAACACCCTAGTTAAGTCTTAATATCTGACATATAAAATGGTCCTCTGAAGTCTGAGATCATTCTATAATCAAATATCTAATAGGAAGTTGAAGAGGCTTATGTTTTGCTGCAGCAGAATAAAAAAAATACTTATTTTTAAATAAGTGGTAATGAGTTATCTCTTGTTATGGAAAAAACGGTTCATCTATTATTTTGAATTCTATCATTATACAGCAAAAGCTCATCTCTTCTCAGGTTCTGAATTCCAATTGCCCAGTCTTTTAAGTGTATATTATAGACTGTTCTGTTATCAGGGAAACCAGGTGACATTTCTCCTAAAATGATATTTGAATCCAAGCTTAATTTATAAACTTCATCTTTTTTAGTTAAACAAAAATATGCTAATGAATTATGTTCTAAGTAGATTTTTCTCACTCTATCAACAGGATATCTATTTTTAGCTACAGGTTTGGCTTAAAGTGAAAAGCTCTTATCCTATGATGAACTGCAGTATATACTGTAGTACATCCCCCCCCACACAAAAAAAAACCCAAACAAAACAACTGTTGGAAATGTTTAGAAAAAAATAAATCTTATAATAAAAAAGAAACCATTACAAATTATTACAAATATACTTATTGTAGTCTACTTTTATAGTATATTTTTCTCCAAAAAAAAATATTTCTTAAAAATGTTAACAATGCCTCTAAAACCAAAATGCATATATTTACTTCATCATTAAATCCCTGTTTCTCATTTAATTGTAGCTAAAAGACCAGAAAAATCAACTAAATTTTAGCAGCCTCTTATTTCTAAGATTAGTATTGTTCGAAAATAATCAAAAAGAAGGTAATAAAAATTAATGTTGATGACAAAGCTAATCAAAAGAAAGTTAAGCTAATTATCATCAGGACCAAGCACTAAAAAAATGTTCTTTTTTCATGATGGGTCTTTTACTCATTAATTTGCTACATGATTGATAACAACAGAATCTAATAAATACAACATATCAAACCATAAAGAAAATTAGAAACTCATTACAGCTATTAGCTATTATTAGTGATATTAATTATTTATAGTTGTTAGTGGCATATAGAAACAATTTACTGTAATGACTAACTGCAAAAGCATCAACACAAAATATAATTCACTATATTCCTAGCTTGACAACTGCCCCTGTAAAAAGGATATTTTTCTTTTATAGTTAAATATATTTTTCAAATATATAGCTTTAGAGTCTCAGAGAGCATACTTACCACTCATGATGAAAACCAACCTTTCCAAAACATATTGTTCAAAACAACAATCCGACAGCAAAGGGAGTTATGCTAATCTCTAGAGGTAGAAGAACCGATGGTGTAAACACATACACTGGAACATGCAGCACACAGAAAATGAAAAGAGCTTTCTTTTGTTTAAAAAAAAAAAAAAAGCCCTTAGAAGCAAAGCATAACTGCTCAGCAGATTTCACTAGTAAACATCAGATTAATACCAAAGATATGTACAACTGGGTTTCTTATTAATTTCTCTCAAGCTAGTTGTCCTTGCCTCCTTCATATACCACTAGAACAACTCAAAATGGCAGGGAGAAAATGTTCAAACCAGGATGTATAAGATGTTCTCAATTATATCAGCATGAGTTGTTACCACGGCAACATTAGACCAGAAATATCGGTTCACTTGTAACCAAGGAATAGCTTTTCTAAAGCTTTAATCAACCAAGACAAATAAAATACATTTGTTTCAGAGCCACATGATTTAAAAATTACCACGTTCCTTAAATTTAAACACGATCTATCCTTTTTACATATTTCATAGATATAAAAAATTGCTGTTTTCTTCAAATACTCACACAATCCCATGTTGAACCTGGCAAGGAACAAACAGCAGAATGATTGCACCTAAATGTCTTTCAATTACACCAGCTCTTACTGCTAGCTGTGGACCTCACTGATATTAAAATGCTGTGTGCTGTTGCTAGTGACTATTGGCGATGAATCTTATTGCCCAGATCGCTGATAGCTTTCATTTTTCATGAGCCAGAATGCTATACTGCAGTACAAATGTTAACCACTTAAACATTCTATTTTATGAAAGAGATAAAATATATATACCTGCACTTATAAGGGTATAAATGAATCACTTACTCATTTATAAAGGATCACATAATTACTTGTTTTAAACTTAATTTCAGCATTATGAACAGTGTCAGATACTATTCGTGTGGTATATAAAAGAGGACAATACATTAAAAAAGATACAGGCAACAGTGATTATATAGTGATTATAAAGTGTAATAGCATCAAATAGGATTAAGATGGGGGACTGTACATTAAGGTGGGCAGACTGGACAACAGGATGAACAAAATGTTCTGGTACCCAAAGATCCAAAATTTGAACTAAAATGATACAAATCATCTACAGAAAGGTGCCTGGTTAAGTGGAACTTCAGTAAGAGAAGTTGCCATTTTAAAAGATGCCAGGTGAGGCAGGATTTCCGGTGATGGCAGAGTGATTAAGTCAGCAAATCCTCTTCCTAGTAAACAATAAAACTGGACAAAATTGTCAAAATAATGATTTCATAGTTATGAAAATTCAGCAATCACAATCAACAAATTGAGAATTTATTTATTCAAAATCTATTGAGACAACTGAGAGAATTTGTTGTTAGCAAAAATATTAAGTTCTTCAGGTTGAAAGAAAATGACACTAGACAAAAACTCCAAGAGCGTGGGAAATGTTAAATATATAAAAAAGTGCCTATAGATATACATATTTTTACTGTTTTCTTCTCTTATTTAAGACTTAAAATTTTATAAAGCAATAATTATAACTGCATTATTTGTACATATAGATGTAATATATGTGATAATAACATGAAGTTGGAGAAGAAATGGCGCTATATTGGATAAAAGTATCTATATTTAATGGAATTAAATCATTATTACCTTGACTCGACTGTGAAAAGATAAAATGAATATGATAACTTTAATACAATTATTAAACAAATTAAAAAAAATTTAGTTAAAAAATCAACAGAGGAATTTAAATGGTACACTATAAATACTTGTTTAACATAAAAAAAAAAGCCAGAAGAGGAGGAAAAGAGGAACAAAAGCAACAAGATTGAAAATAAAGAAAGGGAAATGATATACCATGCAAATAATAACTATAAAAAAGCTGGAGTGACTATTGTAATACCAGACAAAATAAGATTTTAAGATAAGAAATATTATTAGAGACAAAAAAGTCTACTTCATAATGATAACAGGGCCAATACAGCTGGGAGATATAAAACTACAAATGTATATGCAATGAACAACCACTTACCCAGTTGTCACTGAGTCAATTCTGACTCATGGCAACCTATATGTCAGAATAGAACTGTGTTATATGGGATTTTCAATGGCTAATTTTTCAAAAACAGATCACCATGTCTTTCTTCCAAAGCCACTCAGAGTAGACTTGAATGCCAACTTCTGGTTAGCAGCCAAGCACATAACAGCATCACCCAGGGACTCAGCCCAGACAACACAACCCCCAAAATTGAAACAAAAACCAACAGAACTGAAGGAGGAATGTATAATTTAACAATTATAGGTAGAGCTTTTAATACTCTATTTGTAATAATCAATAGAGAAATTAAACAGAAAATTAGCAAGGATCCAGACAACTTATGTAACACCATAAAAAAAATAACATTTATAAAATGCATTTATAAAATACAGCACCCAACATCAGCACAGTATCAATCTTTGCAAGAATACACTGAAATTCTCAGTATTAATCACATGAGAAGCAATATGACAAGTTTTAATTAATTTGAAAGTGTTGGAAAACCACTTACAATATGTTCTCTGATAATAGTAGTATTAAATAAGAAATCAACAACAAAAATAAAATTTGGAAATCTCCAAATATTTGAGTATTTAAAACACAAAGAATTGCCAAGGGAAATCTGAAAGTATTTTGAAGAAAAATATATACAAAATATCAAAATTTATGGGGTATAGATTAAAAAAAAAGTACTTAAAGAGAAATTCATAGCTTTAAACATGTCTATTTAAAAAAAGAAAGAAGAAAGGAAATGTAGGCATACCTCATTTTATTGTGTGTTGTAAATATTGTGATTTTTTACAAATTTAAGGTTTGTGGCAACTCTGCATTGCGTAAGTCTTTCAATTCCATTTTTTTTCCAATAGCATATGTGTACTTTCTGTCCCTGTGTCACATTTTAGTAATTTTTACAGTATTTCAAACTTTTTCATAATGTTTTGCACACTTAAGACTGCAACATAGTGTAAACATAACTCTTATATGTACTGGGAAACTAAAGAATCCATGTGACTTGCTTTATTGTAATATTCACTTCATTGCAGTGGTCTGGAACCAAACCTGCAATAGTTCCAAGATATGCTTTTATCAGAGTATCAGAGCAGGATTCACTGAAATAGAAAATAAGAAAATAATAGAGAAATTGAATGAGACCCAAACTCTTATTGGTAAAACATTATCTAGATTGACCACAAAATAATATAAAATGAAACAAAACAAAACAGACAAGACACTAATTACCAAAATCAGGAATGAAAAAGAAGACACCACTAATCTTAGTTAATATTAAAAGGATTATGAGGGAATACTATAAACAACTTTATGCCAATCGTATCAGACAATTTACATGAAATGGGCAAATTTCTATAGGTTACCATAAATAATGAAAGAAAAAACAGGAACTCTGAATAAACCTATCCTATAACAAAAAAGAGTTGAATTAGTAATTAAAATTTACCCACAGGAAAGCTCCAGTCCAGATGGCTTCACTGGGAAATTCTAGGAAACATTCAAAGAAGAAGTAATACAAATACCATACATACTCTTCCAGAATACAGAGGAGTAGGATATACTTCCCAACCCATTTATAAGGTCTAATACCTAAGGGAGCTCTGGTACCATAGTGGCTAAGGCACTTGACTGCTAACCAGAAGGCTGGCGGTTCAAACCCACCAGCCACTCCTCGGAAGGAAGGTTGGGCAATCCTA
>NW_006921739.1:112567-124280 GCF_000298275.1 Orycteropus afer afer | reverse complement strand
TAGTGATACTGCCTCGGAAACCCAAGGAGGGGTCGCTATGAGACGGGGCCGACTCGACGGCACATAACAACAACAACAACAATACCAAAACCAGACAAAGATCAAAAGGTAACTATAGATCAATACCCTTCACTACACTGACAGAAAAATCCTTATAAAAATATTAGCAAAACTAATCCAACAATATATAAATACGGTTATCCACCATGACCAAGAAGGACTTATCTCAGGAAAGCAAGATTAGTTTAACACAAAAAAATCAATTAACAGGAACACACCATATTAATAAAACCATATAATCACCCCAATAGACTCAAAAGAAGCATTCCACAAAAACCAACAGCCACTATAAAACTTTTGAATGAACTAAGACTAGAAGGAACTTCAACTTGATAAAAGACATTTAAAGGAAATTAAAAAAACCCAAACCTATAGCTTACATTATATTAATGGTGACAGACTGGATACTTTTCCCCTAAGGCTCGAAGTGAGGCAAGTATGTCTGCACTCACCCTCTTTATACCACTTTGTACTACAGTTTCTAGCCAGGGCAAAGAGATAAGGCAAAGAAAAAAAGTAAAATGCATACAGATTAGTAAGGAAAAAGTAAACTGTCTTTATTTAGACAATATGATTCTGTATGCAGAAAATTCTGAAGAACTGACAAAGAAATTGCTAGAACTAATGAATTTAGAAACATTATAGAATAAAAATCAATAGAATTTTTATGTATTAGCAATAAGCAATAAAAAAAAAATAAAGAAATAATTCCATCCACAATATATCAACAGAAATAAAACACTTTGGAATCATGTTAACAAAGGAAGTACCAAGGTTAAACACTGAATAATGGGAATATTGCTGAGAGAATTAAAGAACATCTAAATAAATGAAGAGGCATTTCAAGTTCTCAAAGAGTCAATATTGTTAAGATAGCAATTTCTGCAAACTGATCTACAGGTTCTACATAATCTCAATGAAAACTTCAGCAGAGGCATTTGAATTTTTCTTTTTTTTAAGACACTGATAAGTTGACCCTAAAATTTATATAAAATGCAAACAGAACAGTCAAAACAATTTTGAATAAAAGAAGAAATAAATTGGAGGATTTATACTACTTGATTGCAAAACTTCTTTAAGGTAATAGTAACCAATATAACGTGGTGTTGGCATTAGAATAGACATATGTAGATCCCATTCCAAAGAAAGGTGATCCCACAGAATGTAGAAATTATTGAAGACATTAAAAAGGCACAGTCCTGATGTTACCAAACCACATGGCAGGCCATTAATTTAAGTCCACTCTAAGTCCCAAGGTCAGCAGAGCATGGCAGGCTGCTGAACAATGACACAGCTACATGCAGGGTCCAAGCGTGCCACAGGCTAGAGACCATTCCCCAAGGCATTACTATCATATGCAAATAAAATCTTGAAGATACTTCAAAAATGGTTGCAGCAGTATTTTGACAGGGAACTTCCAGAAATGCAAGCTGTATTTAGAAGAGGGCATGGAATGAGGGATATCATTAGTGATGTTAGATGGGTTGTTCTGGTTACCTACTGCTGCTCTGACAAGAATATATCACAAATGGGATGACCTTAACAGATAGGAGTTTATTCTCTTACAGTTTGGAGACTTTAAAGTCCAAGTTCAAAGTGTCAGGCTCTAGGGGCTGGGTGAAAGCCCCTCAACCTTGGGGTTCAGCTCTGCCTCTTGCTCCTGGCCCACTGGAGCTAGAGGCATTTCTTCACTCAGACAGCTGCTGGCTGCTGAGGCTGGGAAGCCCAAGGTTGACAAGTAAAAAGGCACAGTCCTGATGTTACCAAATCACACGGCAAGCCATTAATTTAAGTCCATTGTAAGTCCCAAGGTTGGCAGAGCATGGCAGGCTGCTGAACAATGACACAGCTACATGCAGGGTCCAAGCGTGCCATAGGCTAGAGACCATTCCCCAAGGCTTCTGCTTATATACAGGAAGCAAACCAAATTCCTTAAGTCAGCTACTCAGATGCTCACAGTAGATTCCGCCATGGAGTTGATTACCAGTCTCATCATGGGGAATACTACTACGTCCAGCTCCCCGGCCACTCACCCAGGCCCAGCCAAGTTAACACACAAACTGAACTACCACATGGATCTTGGCTGAAAGTGAAGAATACCAGAGAGATGTTTACTTGTGTTTTATTGACCATGCAAAAGCATTCAATTATGAGAATCATAACAAATTATGGATAACACTGAGAAGAAAGGGAATTAATTGTGCTCAGGAGGAACCTGTACATAGACCAGGAGGCTTTTGTTCAAACAGAACAAGGCGATACTATATGCTTTAAAATCAGGAAGGCAGTGTGTCAGGGTTGGATCCTTTCACCATACTTATTCAATTGTTATGCTGAGCAAATAATGTGAGAAGCTGGACTATATGAAGAGGAACGTGGCATCAAGATTGGAAGAAGACTCATTAACAATCTGTGATATGCAAATGACACAACCTTCCTTGCTGAAAGTGAAGATGACTTAAAGCACTTACTGATGAAGATGAAAGACTACAGTCTGCAGTATGGATTACACCTCAACATAAAGAAAACAAAAATCTTCAAAACTGGACCAATAAGCACCATCACGAAATTGGAGAAATGACTGAAGTTGTCAAAGGTCTCATATTACCAATCAACACCAATGGAAGCAGCAGATAAGAAATCAGATGACGTATTGCACTGGGCAAATCTGCTGCAAAAGACCTCTTTAAAGCGCTGAAGAGCAAAGATGTCTCTTTGAAGACTAAGGTGTGCCTAATCCAAGCCACAGTGATTTCAATAGCCTCATATGCATATGAAAACTGCACAATTAACAAGGAAGATTGAAGAAGAGTCAATGCTTTTGAGTTGCCCTGTTGGTGAAGAATACTGAAAGTACCATGGACCACTAGAAGAACGAACAAATCTGTCTTGGAAGAAGTACATCAGGAATGCTCCTTGGAAAAAAGAATTGCCAGACTTCGTCTCACCTACTTTGGTCATGTCGTCAGAAGGGACCATTCCCTGAAGAAGAATATCATGCTTGGTAAAGTGGAGGTTCAGTGAAAAAGGGGAAGGCCCTCAACAAGCTGAACTGACACAGTGGCTGCAACAATGGGCTCAGGACTGTGAAGCTAGTGTAGGGCTGGGCAGTGTTTCATTCTGTTGTACACAGGGTTGCTATGAGTTGCAGCTGACTTGACAGCACCTGAGAACAACATGCAGATCACTAGACACAATCTGAAATTCAGAAATAAACTCTTACATTTTTGGTCTATTAATGTTTTATAAAGATGGCAAGACAATTCCATGGGGAAAAGAGTCTCTTCAGCAAATGGTGTTATGCCAATTGGATATCCATATGGGAAAAATATGGATGTTAGAAGAGATTCTGAAACTTGCTCTTGAAGGTAGAGTAGCTAAAGCGAATGGAAGAAATGCTGAAATAAAAGAACTGAACAGAAGATTTCAAAGGGCACCCAGGAAAACAAAGTATTATAATGAAATGTGGAGTTAGAAAACCCAAAGGGAAGAACATGCTTGGCATTTCTCAAGCTGAAAGAACTGAAGAAAAAATTCAAGCCTTGACTTGTAATATTGAAGTATTCAATGGGTAAAATATTGAATGATGCAGGAAACATCAAAAGAAGATGGAAAGAATATACAGTGACAGTATCAAAATGAATTGGTCAATGTCCATCTATTTCAGGAGGTAGCATATGACTAAGAACTTATGGTACTGAAGGAAGAAGTCCAAGCTGCACTGAAGGAATTTTTGAAAGACAAAGGTCTAGAAATTGACAGAATACCCATTGAGATGCTTCAACAAATGTATGCAGCACTGGAGGTGCTTACTCACTTTTGTCAGGAAATTTGAAAGATAGCTACCTGGCCAACTGACTGGAAGAGATCCATATTTGTGCTCATCCCAAAGAAAGGTGATCCAACAGAATAGGGAAATTATTGAACAATTTCATTGATATCACATGCAAATAAATTTTTACTGAAGATAATTAAAAAATGGTTGCAATAGTGTATTGACAGGGAACTTCCAGAAATTCAAGCTGGATTCAGAAGAGGATGTGGAACCAGGGATATCACTGTTGATGTCAGTTGGATCTTGGCTGAAGGGCAACCACCATAAAAACGTCTACCTGCACTTTATTGACTTTGCAAAGGCATTCGACTGTTTGGGTCTGTTCTGGTTACCTAGTGCTGCTCTAAAGGAATATACCACAAATGGGATGGCTTGAAGAAACAGGAATTTATGCTTTTACAGTTTGGAAGCTTGAAGTCTGAGTTCAAAGTGCAGGGTTCTAGGGGCTGGGTGAAAGCCCCTTAGCCTTGGGCTTCTGCTCTGCCTCCTGTTCCTGGCCCACTGAAACTAGAGGCTTTTCTTCACTCAGACAGCTGCTGGCTGCTGAGGTTGACAAACCCAAGGTTGACAAGTAAAAAGGCACAGTCCTGATGTTACAAAACCACATGGCAGGCCATTAATTCAAGTCCATTGAAAGTCCCAAGGTTGGCAGAGAATGGCAGGCTGCTGAACAACACCACCACTATATGCAGTGTTCAAGCATGCCATAAGCTAGAAACTATCCCCAAGGCTTCTCCTTATATTCAGGAAGCGACCACTTCCCAAAGGCAGCTACTCAGCTGCTTGTGGTAGATCCCCCCATGGAGTTGATTATCAGTCTCATCATGGGGAATACTACCTCCAGCTGCCCAGCCACTCAACCAGGCCCAGACAAGTTGACACACAAACTGAACTACCACAGTATCATAATAAATTATGGATAACATGGAGAAGAATGGGAATTCCAGAACACTGCATTGTGCTCATGATGAACCTGTATATAGACCAGAACAAGGGGATATTGCATCATTTAAAATCAGGAAGGGTGCACACTAAGGTTTTATCCTTTCACCATACTTATTCAATCTATATGCTGAGCAAGTAATCCAAGAAGCTGTACTATATGAAGAACAATGTGTTATCAGGGTTGAAGGAAGAATCATTAACAACCTGAGATATGCAGACGATACAACTTTGCTTGCTGAAAGTGAAGATGGCTTGAGAACTTACTGATGGAGATCAAAGTCTTCAGTATGGATTACACCTCAACATAAAGAAAAGGAAAATCTTCACAACTGGACCAATAAGCAACATCATGATAAATGGAGAAAAGATCAAAGTTGTTAGGGATTTCATCTTACTTGGCTCCACAGTCAACACCCATGGAAGTAGTAGTCAGGAAATCAAGGTATTGTATTGCACTGGGAAAATCTGCTGCAAAGGATTTCTTTAAAGTGTTAAGAAGCAAAGATGTCACTTTGAAGACTAAGGTGCACCTGACCCAAGTCATGGTATTTTAATCACCTCACATGCATGTAAAAAAGCTGGATAATGGATAAGGGAGATCAAAAAAGAATTGATGCCTTTGAATTCTGGTGTTTGCAAAGAATACTGAAAATACCATGGAATGCCAGAAGAATGAACAAATCTGTCCTAGAAGAAGGGCAGCTGGAATGTTCCTTGGAAGCAAGAATGGTCAGACTTTGTCTCACCTACTGTGGTCATGTTGTCAGAGGCACCATTCCCTGGAGAAGGATATCATGGTTGGTTAAGTAGAAGGTTAGCTAAGAAGGGAAGACCCTCAAAGAGATAGATTAACAGTGGCTGCAATGATGGACTCAAATACACCAAGTCTTGTGGGATGGTGCAGGACTGGCAGGACTGGGCAGTTTTTCATCTTGTTGTACACAGGGTCACTATGAGTCAGAACTGACTTGACAGCACCTAACAACAACATGGAAAAAAAGAGAGAACTTGATCCATACCTCACACCATATACAATACTTAAATCAAAATGTATTTCTAGAAGTGCATAGAATAAAATCTTCATTATCTTGGGTTAGGCAAAGAGTTCTTAAGATTTGGCACCAAACTTCATTCTATTAAAAAAAATTAATTGGACTTCATCATAATTTAAAACTTGCTTTTCAAAGACATCACTTAAGAAATGAGACAAACCACAGACTGGGAGAAAATATTTGTAAATCATAGCTTGTGTTTAGAATACATAAAGAACTCTTAACACTTAATAATAAAACAAACAACTGAAGGCAATATGCAATAAGGGAGAGGTCAGCACAAAATGATCAAGGCAAAGGAAGATACTGGGAGGAGCACAAGAGTTAATTGGAACAGAGATAAATACTATAATAGTCCTTCAATAATAATAATACCAATAATCTATGAGTGGATACATAGACACACAAACTGAACAGGTGTGGGAAGGCAAATGAGACTACACCAAAAATATATAAAGGTTTGACAGAGGATATTTCTACATGTGTATTTACATATGCTGCAAACATATTCATGTATACAGTAGAGCATAAAAGGGGTAAAGATATGAAAATTTCTTTTCCATAACAAAACACCTTGAGGGAATGAGTCACTGGGCTTGGGGCTTAGGACCTTACACTCAGGGGACATTAATGTAAATTAGCACAACATAGCCCACAAGTAAAATATTCTACATCCTACTCTGGTGAGTAGCAATGGAGGTCTTAAAGGATTGTGAATTTTAAAAAGTTATAAAAATCTTAAAAGCTAAGGTGTAACTATTGGTCTCTTCCCTCTGGAGAGAAGAAGAGTGAAGAAAATCAAAGATGCATGGAGACAATTAGTCTAAAGGACTAATGGAACTTGTGAACCCAGCCTCTACAACCCTTCAACTGAAGAGCTAGATGGTACCCATCTACCACTACCAACTGCTCTAAAAGGGATCACATTAGAAGGTCCTGGATAGAATGGCAGAAAAATGTGGACCAAAACTCAGAATCATAAAAACGACCTGGCTCACTGGTCAGACAGGGACTGGTGGGTTCTCTGATACTATAGCTTTATAGTCATTCTTCAAGCCTGAACTGAACTCATCCCTGTGATTCAACTTTCAGTCAAACTATAGACAGGTCAAAAAAAGTGAACAATAACACGAAGGAGATACCCACTTCTTAGAACAATCAATCACTCGAGATCAAAGGGGCAGCATTTTTTCAAGGACAAAGCTCAAAAGACAAGAACAGATAGGAAAGACGAATGGAAACAGTAAACACAGGGAGGAAGTGGGAAGAGTGGTCTTACACTGTGTGTCAATGGCAGGAAACAAAATGTGTACAAATTGTTGAGTGGAAAACTGACTTGCTTTTTAAACCTTCACCTATTAATAACAATAAAATTTTTTTAGAAAAGACAAAATACTTAATTTGGAGAATGGACAAAAGATTTGAATATACATTTCACTAAAGAAGATAAATGATTGGCTTATAACATGGAAAATATGTTCAACGTCATCAGTCATTAGGGAAATACAAACTGAAACCAAAATGAAATACGTATTTACACATGACAGAATGTCTATAATCAAAAAGACTTATGATACCAATTACTGATGAGGATGTGGAGAAATTGAACCCTTTCATATTGCTGGTGAGAATGTAAAAAAAGTATAGCCAGACACCTTGGAAAGTATTTAGCAGTTTCCTAAAAAGTTAAACATAAACTCACCATATGATTTAGCAATTCCACTTCTAGATGGCTATTCATGATAATGACTTGTATACAAATGTTCATAGCAGCATTATCCAAATACTTAAAAACTGGAAACAACCTTATGTTCTTAAATTGCTGAATGAATAAACAAAATGAACAACAAAAAAAATGAATATACCCAGAAAGCATAGAGTAATTCAGCAATTACTCTATTTTCTGAATAAAAAAGGAACCAAATACTGATATATTTTACAACATGGATGAACCTCAAAAACATTATACTAAGTGAAAGAAGCCAGAAATTATAGATTAAATATTGTAGTACACTATTCTATTTATAAAATATCCAGCAAAGGAAATCTACAGAGTGTTTGTCTGAGGTTAGAGTGAAAGGGGATTGACAGCAGAAGAGTACAAAAGGGTACAGAGAAACTTTTAGGGGTACTGAAAGGGTTCTAAAACTGAATCATGGTGATGTTGCCCAACTCTATAAATTTACTAATAATCATTGAATTTTATACTTATAATGTGTAAGTTTTATGGTATACAACTCATACCTCAATTAACATAAAAGTTCAACTGCTTTTCTACGTAAGTAGAGACAGATCTTTGTGGTGGAAGAATCACTTCCAAGGACAACTTAATTATGTAAATGTAAGACTAGCAGGCATCCGTTACCTTGAGGGAATAATGTAACAAAAACACTTGGACCTCACAGATATACTTCTCAATACCCTGTGGTAGACAGAGCCAATTAAAGGGAAGAAGAAAAGGAGATCTGCATAAAGAATAAAACAGGAATTCTGGAAAAAAAAAAAAAAAGGATCAAATCTAGATCCTACCCCTTCTGAGGTTCAGAGTTAACCAGAACGTCTTCCATGAATTTTAGCAATACTACCTGTCATCCTAGGTACTCTGGTGGCACAGCAGTTAAGGTATCTGGCTGCTAACCAAAAGGTCAGTGGTTTGAACCCACCAACCACTCTGCAGAAGAAAGATGAGGTTGTCTGTTTCTGTAAAGATTTTACGGCCTTAAAACCTCCATGGGGGAAATACTACTCTGTCCTATAGGCCACTGTGAGTCAGAATTGGCTCAAAGGCAGTGGTTTGAGTCTTTCTGTTTTTGTTTTTCTTTCTTTCTTTTTTTCCCCTCAAATCTGTCATCATTAAGTAGGATGGCACACTAAAAAGGTTTTATCACAGAGGAAAGAAGCTGGGCTTGTGTTTTAGGTTTAATATCACAGCCTAGATCGAAGTTCTGTATATCAAGTTCAAGCGCCTACAGAGGTCAGACAGGTATGAAAATATGAAGTAGTGAAGGCTAGAGCAAACCAGACAGTATACATAAAGAATAAAGATGACAGTAATTCTATGTTGCCCATCTGTTCTCACATGGGAATAAGAGACCAGTGAAAACTAGTTATTTTAACTTGTTCTACTGGTTCCTCAACTTCGGACCTTTTTAACTGGAAAGAATTATGTTGATTTGCATGTTTTGTACCAATGTATTCAAAATGTTTCTATTTCCTTAGAAACTGTAGCAAACTCTATCTCTCATAGGACTTCTGCCCTACAAACTGAAATTAGCTCTATCCATACTATGGTGCTCCAAAATCCAGCTGCTTTAAGTCTCATGTTGGCAATACATGGATGAGTTTGTATATTCATCAATGACACCTGATGCTCATTGGTCAATGCTTTAGGGGAAACAGAACAGACCAACAAACTATCCTTTGAACCATCCATAAGTTGCAGCTGGACCAACTTACCATACAGCAACAACTAACTCCCATCTTTGGAGTGGATTTTACTTGGCTCATGTCCTGGCTTCCCAACCTCAGGTGGCTAAAATCCTTGTTTGTTATGATATTTCCTATGTTAGTACTGGTACTTGGTATATGATGTTGCCTTCAGTCCTTGCCCACTTAAATTTCTACTTTCAGGGCCACAAAACTCAAAACTACCTTATAATAACAGCCTCCTTTCATATCCACTCCCTGTAGCATGGTCAAGAGATTTTAGGAGCTAAACATACCCCTTAAGAATATATAGATAGCTCAACAAAGCACTATTGCAAAAGAAGAACAAAGCAGGTCTCACACGTCCAGATCTCAAAACTTACTATACAGCCAGAGTAGTCAAAATAGCCTGAAACTGGTACAACAGCAGACATATAGACCAGTGGAATAGAATAGAGAACCCAGAAATAGATCCATCCACCTATGGTCAGCTATCTTTGACAAAGGGCTGAAATCCATTAAACAAGGAAAACATTGTCTGTTCAACAAATGGTGCTGGCAAAACTGGATATCCACCTGCAGAAAAATGAAACAAGATCTGTTCCTCACACCATAAGCAAAAACTAACTCCAGATGGATCAAAGACTTAAATGTGAGACCTGAAACTATAAAGTTCTTCAAGGAAAAAACTGGGGCAAATTTAGGGTCTCTTATATATGGCATAAATAGACTATTAAACATAATTCAAAATGCACAAACAGTAGCAGATAAAAATAGATGAATGGGACCTTCTAAAAATCAAATTTTCATGTGCTTCAAAAGACTTCTCCAAAAGGGTGAAAAGGGAACCTACAGACTTGGAAAAAAATACTTGGCAATGACATACCTGACAAGGGACCTATGTCTAAAATTTGTAGAAAACTCTAATACTTCAACACCAAAAAGACAAACAATCCAATTAAAAAATGGGCAGAAGACATGAATAAACACTTCACCAAAAAGGACATTCAGGCGGCCAGCAAACACATGAAGAAATGTTCACAATCACTAGCCATTAGAGAGATGCAAATCAAAATAATAATGAGATACCTTATCCTGCCCCGGCACTAATAGCAAAGTTCAACAAGACAGAAATTAACAAACGCTGGTGAGGATGTGGAAAGATTGGGACTGCTGATCAGACTGTAAAATGATACAACCACTGTGAAAAGCAGTATGGTGATTCCTTAAAAATTTGGAATTAGAAATATCATTTGACCCAGCAATCCCATTATTAGGTATATACCCTAAAGAAGTGAGAGCCAGGATAAGAACAGATATATGCACACCCATGTTCATTACAGCATTATTTACAATAGTAAAAAGATGGAAAGAACCTAGGTGCCCATCAACAGAAGAATGGATGACCAATCTATGGTACATACACACAATTGGAATACTATGCAGCCCTAAAGAACAATGTAGAATCTGCAAAACACCACATAACATGGATGAACTTGTAGGATATTATGCTGAGTAAAATAAGTCAGTCACAGAAGGACAAATATTGTATTAGTTCATTATTGTAAAAAGTCAAGAAAAGGTTGAAATGAACAATGAAACTTTCATTGTTGGTTACCAGGGGTGGGAACACTGTTAGACAGGCAGAGACAAGTATTGATTTGGGTGAACGGAAGGGCAATGCACCAAAAGTGACTGATCAACACAGTGGCACTGAGGAAGAGGAAGACATAGAGAGGTACATGGGAGATACAGACTACAAAGATGAAGCCTTTTGCACATATAATACTGTGTTGTCAGTGATGGCAAACACTGATCTATAGGTGGATAGATGGGTGGACAGGCTGAATGGTCAGGTATTTCTAGGCAGGGGTGAGTGTGCCCATGACCATGTATAGGGTAGGGAGACAATGTTTCTACAAGCATATTTGTATGTTCTGTAAGAATGTCCAGATATATAGTGGAGCTGGGAAGGGATGAGGTTGTGGTGACATCTTGGCCACAGCCAGCTACCCAGAGGGATCAAGAGTTGGACCTGTGGGGTTGGGACCATAGTCCCAGGGGACATCAAGCTCAACTGGCATAATATACTACACAAAAACATTATTCCACATCCTACTTTGTTGAGTAGTGACTGGGATCTTAAAAGCTTGCAAGCAGCCATCTAGATGCAATGATGGGTCTCTCCTCATCCAGAACAAACAAAAATGAAGAAAATCAAAGATGCATGGAAACAATTAGTCCAAGGGATTGGGAGACCATGCAATCCTTAGTCAATATGACCACAAGACCAGAAGAACTAGATGGTGCCACTGTCAACCACTCAGAGGAGGATCTGTGTAGGAGATCCTGGATAGAGTGGAAGAATAATGTGGTACAAAACTCAAAATTATAT
>NW_006921739.1:86898-112467 GCF_000298275.1 Orycteropus afer afer | reverse complement strand
AAAAAAAAAGACCAGGTTTGCTGATCTGATAGAGCCTGGTGAAATCCTCAAGATTTCACCCTGGCTGCTCTTCAGGTCTGGAATTGAACTCACTCCTGTGGCTTCTAGCCAAATAAAAGACCAACATATGGACAGAACATTTACATCAGGTAGATACACTCCTTGGAGAGATCAATCATGGGAGAACAGAAGGGCAGTGTATGCACAAGGAGACCACTTGAGGGGCAGGAGTCAGGAGAGGGAAGGACACAGGAAAGAGGTAACTATGGGGAGGGAGTGGGTAGAAAGCTGTTACATTGTGGGAAACTGAAGTCAATTTCATGAGACAAAATGTATATGAACTGCTGTATGGAAAATGAATTTTCTCTGTGAATTTTCACCCAAATCACAATAAAAATTATAAAAAAAAAAAAAAGAAGAAGAAGAATACATATATAGCTCAAACATGAGCTTCGGCCAAGCTAAAGGAGGAAATTGTGGCAGCCTGGACAATCAACTTCCGTAGTGATACTTCCCAAGGAAGGGTCGCTATGAGTTGGGTCCAATTCGACGGCAGTGCATTTGGTTTTAGTACATTCCTCATGGTGTTAGGTACTGATCAGCCTGAGGCCTCTCCGCACATTCCTTAAGATTATATGTAAGAGCTGACCTTCTTGTACAAAATGGAAGAAAAAATTAACAAGAAGCGAGCAAAAGGTATTATAGGATAAGAGCCAGGTACAACTGGCAGAATTGCTTCTGCTTAGCCACACAGTCAGAGTGTGGAAAACCTTTATGTGAAAGTGAACTTTTGATGTCATAGGCCAAAAATCATACCCCCTAGTGGCCATGATACTGCACCCCCTGTGTACCCCCACCAACGTTAATCGGCTCTTGGAATGCAAATATTTTCCATGTAATCCAATGTATATGCATGACTTAATTTGTTTCAAAGTATATAAAAATGGAAGCAACCTGTTGTTTGGGGAACTAGATTTGAGGTGGAGATGTTCAAGTTCCTTGCCTGGGCACTTCAATTACTGAACTTCACTCTCCTCACCTTGGTATTCTCCTTACTGACTCAGGACACACACTAGACAAGACCCTCTTGCAGCGTTTTTCTGCAACAGTTCAAGAAAGCTGAAGGGTAGATATTTATATGAAATCTTTTGATTTATTTAAAAATACCATGTGGTCTAATGAAACACATTTGTGAGCTGCATTTGGGTCCCAGATACAACTTTACTATCCCTGGACTAAATGCTCAAGAAAGGATGTTCTTGCAGAGTGTGCAGATGGGTTGGTCCAACCTAGCATGGAGGCCAGGATGACTAAGCATGAGTATAAATTAGAGAATCAAAATCCTGTGGCATAACTTTTTTTCTGTGTGTGTGATTTGGGTGAAAGTTTACAGAGCAAATTCACTTTCCATATAGCAGTTCACATATACTTTGTCTCATGACATTGACTACAATTTACCCCAATGCAACAGCTCCCCTCCCACTTACTCCCCATAGTTACCTCTTCCCTGTGTCCATCCCTCCATGTACTCCTGTCCCCTGAGCTGTCTCCCTGTCCATACACAGCCCTCTATTTTCCCATGATTGTTCTCTCCAAGGAGTGGATCTACCTGAGGCAAATGTTCAACTCATATGCCTGTCTTTTGTTTGGCTGGAAGCCACAGGTGTGGGCTCAATTCCAGACCTAAAGGGCAGCTAAGGGCCATAGTCTCAGTGGTTCCACAAGGTGCTATCAGACTAGCAAACCTGGTCCTCCCCTTTTTTTTTTTTCCCAAATGATTTTGAGTTTTGTTCCACATTGTTCTCCCTCTCTATAAATCCTGTGGCATAACTTTTGAATGAGGATAACACTGGTAAGAGTGAGCTCATCCTCCCATTAAGAGTCACTGAAATCTCTGCACAAATCAGTTGTATCCCATCAACCAGTAGCAAAGATACATCCAATTATTTGGGACCAACCAAAACATACGTGATGCAGCAAAAGCAGTGCTCAAGGGGAAAGTCATAGAAATAAATTCCTACATTAAACAAGAAGAAAGATCCCAAATCAATAGCTTAATTCTACAACTTGAGGAATTAGAAAGAGAAGAGTAAATCAAGCCCAAAGTTACCATAAAAAAGAAAATAATAAAGATCAGAGAAGAAATAAGTGAAATGAAGAAGAGAAAAACAACAGAGAGAATCAATGAAACCAGAAATTGGTTCTTTGCAAAGATCAATAAAATTGAAAAATCACTGGCTATACTGACAAAGGAAAAAAAGAAGTTGCAAAAATCTAAAATTAGAGATGAAAGTGGGAATATTACAACTGATGTTACATTATAACAGAAATAAAAAAGATTGTAAAGGAATGCCATAAATAGCTGTATGCCAACAAATTATGTAATTTAGAAGAAATGGACAAATTTCTTGAAATATATAAACTCCCTACGTAGCATAGTGCCTAAGGCACTTGATTGCTCACCAGAAGGCTGGCGGTTCAAACCCACCAGCCACTCCTCGGAAGGAAGGTTGGGCAATCCTACTTCCGTAGTGATACTGCCTCGGAAACCCAAGGAGGGGTCGCTATGAGTCAGGGCCGATTCTACGGCAAACAACGACAACAACAACAACCTTGAATGAAGATATAATGAAGCCTAACAGACCCATAACAAACAATGGAATTGAATCAGTAATCAAAACTCTTCCCAAAGAGAAAAGTCCTGGACCAGATGTTTTCACAGGGAAATTCTATCAAACATTAATAAAAGAAGTACCTACAAAAAAAAAAAAAAAAAACAGAGGAGGAGGGAACATTACCACTCATTTTATGAGGTGAGCATTACACTGATCCCAAAACCAGATAAAGATACAAGGAAAGAAAACTACAGACCAATATCTCTAGTGAATATAAATGCAAAAATTCTCAGCAAAATATTAACAAACTGAATCTAAAAACATACTGAAAGAATTATATGCCTTGATCAAGTGGCATTTATCAGAGGAATGTAAGGGTGGCTCAACATTAGAAAATCAATTGATGTAATACACCACATTAATAAAACAAAGAAAAAGAAACACATGATCATCTCGATCCAGAAAAGGAATGTGATAAAACTCAACTCCTTTTAAAGATAAAAACCATCAAAAGGATAGGGATAAAAAGGAAATTCCTCACTATAATAAAAAGCAACTATGAAAAACCCACAGCTAATAGCATGCTCAGCGGCGAATGATTGAGAGTGTTCCCATGAAGTTTAGAACAAGAGAAGGATGCCCACTCTCACCACTACTACTGTACATCATTCTGGAAGTTTTAGCCAGAACAATTAAGTTAGGGAAAAACGACGTATCCAAATTGGGAAGAAGAAAGTAAAACTATCCCTTTTGCAGACAATGTGATACTATACACAGAAAACTCCAAAGAATACAAAAGAAAGCTATCAGAACTAATAAATGAATTCAGCAGAGTGGCAGAGTATGAGGTCAACACACCAAAATCTATTAGGTTTCCACATATAAACAATGAGAAAGCTGAAAAAGAAATCAAAGAAAAATTATCATTTACAATAGCACCTAAAAAAACAGAATACACAAGAATAAATTTAACTAGGGAGGTGGAAGATCTATATACAGAAAACTATAAAAAAAATTACAAAATGAAAACTATAAAATATTACTAAATAAATGGAAGGACATTCTATGTTCATGGACTGGAAGGCTTAATATAATTAAAATGTCTTACCCAAAGCAATTTATAAATTCAATATAATTCCCATCAAAATTCCAAGAGCCTTCTGCACAGAAATGGAAAGCAAACCCTCAAATTTATATGGAAAGAGAAGGGACCCTTAATAGCTAAAGCAATCTTAAAGAAGAAGAATAAAGTAGGACTCACGCTTCCTCACTTCAAAACATACTATAAGGCTACAGTCTGAGTTACAAACACTGGACTTGAATGTTTGACTTACAGACAACTCCTATTGTCGTTATTGTTGTTAGGTGCTGTCGAGTCAGCTCCAACTAATAGCAACCCTATGTGCAACAGAATGAAATACTGCCTGGTCCTACACCAGCCTCAAAATCCTTGCTATACATGAACCCATCATTGCAGCTACTGTGTCAATCCATCTCGTTAAGGGCCTTGCCCTCTTTCATTGACCCTCCACTTTACCAAACATGATATCCTTCTCCAGGGAATGGTCCCTTCTGACAATATGACCAAAGTAGGTGAGACAAAGTCTGGTCATTCTCTCTTCCAAGGAACATTCTGGTTGCACTTCTTCCAAGACAGATTTGTTAGTTCTTCTGGCAGTACATGGTACTTTCAGTATTCTTTGCCAACACCACAACTCAAAACCATCAACTCTTCTTCAAGTCTTCCTTATTCATTGTCCAGCTTTCACATGCATACGAGGCGAATGAAAATACCATGGCTTGGGTTACGCACACCTTAGTGTTCAAAACAACACCTTTACTCTTTAACACTTAAAAGAGGTCCTTTGCAGCAGATTTTGCCAATGCAATATGGTATCTGATTTCCCGACTACTACTTCCATAGGTGTTGACTGTGGAGCCAAGTAAAATGAAATCCCTGACAACTTCAATCTTTTCTCTGTTTATCATGATGTTGCTTATTGGTCCAGTTGTGAGGATTTTTGTTTTATGTTAAGATGTAATCCTATTGAAAACTTTGATCTCCATCAGTAAGTTCTTCAAGCCATCTTCATTTTCAGCAAGCAAAGTTGTGTCTGCATATCCAGGTTGTTAATGGTTCTTCCTTAAACCCTGATACCACATTCTTCTTCATATAGTACAGCTTCTCGGATTACTTGCTCAGCATATAGACTGAATAAGTAAGGTGAAAGGATAAACCCTTAGCGTATACCCTTCATGATTTTAAATGATGCAATATTCCCTTGTTCTGTTTGAATGACAGCCTCTTGGTCTATGTACAGGTTCCTAATGAGCACAATGCAGCGTTCTGGAATTCCCATTCTTCTCAATGTTATCCATTATTCGTTATGACCCACACATAGTCAATAAAGCACAGGTAGACATCTTTCTGGTATTTTCTGCTTTCAGCCAAGAACCATCTGACATCAGCAATGACATCCCTGGTTCCATGTCCTCTTCTGAATCCAGCTTGCATTTCTGGAAGTTCTCTGCCAAGATACTGCTGCAACTGTTTTTGAATTATCTTCAGTAAGATTTTACTTGTGTGTGATATTAATGATATTATTTGATAATTTTCACATTCTGTGGGATTACCTTTCTTTGGAATGGGTACACATATGGATCTCTTCCAGTCAGTTGGCCAGGTAGCTGTCTTACAAATTTCTTGGCATAGATGAATGAGTACCTCCTGCACAGCATCTGTTCGCTGAAACATATCAATGGGTATTCCGTCAATTTCTGGAGCCTTGCTTTCTGGCCAATTCCTTGAGTGCAGCTTCAACTTCTTCCTTCAATACCTTTGGTTCTGGATCATATGCCACCTCCTTAAATGGATGAACATTGACCAATTCTTTTTGGTACAGTGACTCTGTGTATTCCTTCCATCTTTTCTTGATGTTTCCTGCATCATTCAATATATTGCCCATAGAATCTTTCAATATTGCAGCTTAAGGCTTGATTTTTTCTTCAGTTCTTTCAGCTTGAGAAATGCCAAGTGTATTCTTCCCTTTTGGTTTTCTAACTCCAAGTCTTTGCACATTTTCATTATAATAATTGACCTTTTCTTCTAGAGCTGCTCTCTGAAATCTTCTGTTCAGCTCTTTCATCTTGTCATTCCTTCCATCTTCTTTAGTTACTCTCCATTCAAGAGCAAGTTTCAGAGTCTCTTCTGACATCCATTTTGGTCTTTTCTTCCTTTCCTGTCTTTTTAATGACCTTTTGCTTTCTTGTTGTGGTCTCTGTGGTACAATTGGTTAGCACGTTCAGCTGTTAACCGAAAGGCTAGTGGTTCGAGCCCACCCAGGGACCACTTTCTCATTTGGGTAGCACAGCACCTAAGGCATTTGACTGCTAACCAGAAGGCTGGAAGTTCAAACCAACCAGCCATTCCTCGGAAGGAAGGTGGGGCAATCTACTTCTGTAGTGATACTGCCTTGGAAACCCAAGGAGGGGTCACTGTGAGTCGGATTCAACTCATTGGCAGTGGGTTTTGCTTTCTTCATGGATGATGTCCTTGATATCATTCCACAATTCCTCTGGTTTTCGGTCACTGGAGTTCAATGCGTCAAATCTATTCTTTCGATGGTCTCTAAATTCAGGAGGGATGTAATCAAGGTCATATTCTGGCTCTTGTGGACTTGTTTTAATTGTCTTCAGCTTGAACTTGCATATGAGCAGTTGATGTTCTACAGTCAGCTTCTGGCCTTGTTTTGGCTCAAGATATTGAGGTTCTTCATCGCCTCTTTCCACAGATGTAGTTGATCTGATTCCTGTGTGCTCCATCTGGTGAAGTCCACATGTATAGCCACTGTTTATATTGTTGAAAAACTGTATTGCAATGAGTAAGTCATTGGTTTGGCAGAATTCTATCATGCAATCTGCAGCATCATTTCTATCACCAAGGCTATATTTTCCAACTACTGGAGATTCTTCCTTGTTTTCCAACTTTTGCATTCCAATCAACAGTGATAATCAACACATCCTGAATGCATGTTTGGTCAATTTCAGACTGCAGAAGTTGATAAAAAAAAATCTTCCATTTCCTCGCCTCGTCTTTGGCCTTGGGATTGGTGCATAAATTTGAACAACAGTAGTATTAACTGGTCTTCCTTGGAGGCATACAGATATTATCCTATCACTGACAATATTGTACTTCAGGATAGATCTTAAAACATTCTTTGTGACAATGAATGCTACGCCATTCCTCTTCATTTTGTCATTCCCAGCATAGTAGATCATACAGCTTTCTGATTCAAAATGGCCAAATCCCATCCATTTCAGCTCACTAAATGCCTAGGATATCAATCCCAATGCATTCCATTTCACTTGTGACAACTTCCAATTTTCCTAGATTCGTACATCGTACATTCCATATTCTGGTGGATGTTTGCAGCTATTTCTTCTTATTTTGAATCTTGCCACATCAGTAAATTGAGGTCCTGAAAGTGTTACTCCATTCATATCATTAAGATCAAGTCTACTTTGAGGAGGCAGCTCTTCTCCAGTCATATTATGAGTGCCTTCTGACCTCAGGGGCTCATCTTCCAACACTATATTGGACAATATTTCAGGAGAATTCATAATGTTTTCCAATAATATATCAGATAGTGTTTTACTGCTATTCATAAGGTTTTCACTGGCCAAGTCTTTGACAAGTGGATGGCTCCTTCCTTCTGAGTCTGTCTTAGTCTGGAAGCTCCACTGAAACCTGTTCACCATCGGTGACCCTACTGGTATCTGAAATACTGGTGGCATAGTCTTCTGCCTCACAGCAACATGCAAGCCACCACAGTATGACAAACTGACAGATGAGTGGTGGATGGACAACTCCTACTTGTCCTTTAATGTTATGCAAATTTTCCCTCACTTTGAAATGAGTGAACTCCTACTTGCAACAAATTCATCACAATCATTTTCATTTATGCACATTCAGCTTTTACATCATTGAAAAGGCACAAATTGGCACATAAAAACACCAAACCCACTGCCATCAAGTTCATCTCAACTCATAGGGACATGGTAGGACAGAGTAGAACTGCCCCCAAAGAGTTTCCAAGGCTGTAAATCTTTATGGAAGCACACTGCCTCATCTTTCTTCTGCAGAGTGGCTGGTGGGTTTGAACTGTTGACCTTCTGATAAGCAGTCAAATTCTTTAACCACTGCACCACCAGAGCTCCTTTTTTTGTGCTAAAGTCAGGCTAAATAAGAAGTGTTTTGACTCATCTACAAATTCCACTTAAAGACTTGAAGACACAGTTAAGAACAGATTTTGTTTGTAATCTGGGGACTGACTATAATTAAAACAACCAGGTCCTGTATAATAACAAACATACAGACCAATGGAATAGAACTGATAAGCTAGAAATAAATATACACATTTAGGGTCAGCTGATTTTCAACAAGGGTGCTAAATCCATCCAATGGGGAAGGAAGATATGCTCATTCAGAAGAATGAATCAGGATCCAAGCCTTATACCATACACACACACACACACACACACACACACAAAATGGATTAAAGACCTAAATGAGAAATCCCAAACCCTAAAATTCTTAGAAAAAAATTACAGATGAACAGGTGGGACCTATATTTCTGATAGTTGGGATATCAGATATGACAACAAAAGCATGAGCAACTCAAGACAAAAACAGGCAGTTGGTAGGACTACTGTGGAAAACAGTTTGACAGTTCCTCAAGTAACTGAACAAAGAACTACCTTATCATCCAGCAATTCTATTCTTAGGCATATACCCAAAAAAATCTGAAAGGAGAAATGCAAACAGACACACACACATCAATGTTCATTGCAATACTATTCACAATAGCTAAAATGTGGAAATAACCAAAATGTTTATCAATGGATGAATGGATAAACAAAATATAGTGTATAAATACAATGGAATATTATTCAGCTTTAAAGAAGAACATAGTCCTGATGCGTGCCACAATATGGATGAACCTAGAAGTCATTATGCTGAGTGAAATAAATCAGACACAAAAGGATGAATATTATATGTTATCACTTATATGAAATAATCTATTATATAATAACCAAAAGTAATTAGTGGTTACCAAGGATAGGAGGGAGATGGAAAGAAGGAAGTTTTGCTTAGAAAACACTGAATGTATGTTAATGGTGGTGACACAGTTTTGAAAAAGATAGCAAGAATGGTTGCACAACTTGAACGTAATCATTGTGTCACTGCACTGTACATGTAGAAAATGATGAAGTACTCTATGTTCTGTTGAGTGTATGTCAGTAAAATTAAAAAAAAAAAAAAAGGGAGAGGGAAGAAAATAAGAAAAATTGTTCAGGATCAGTTTTAAACCAAGAAACCATGTGTTGTTGCTGTTGCTGTTAGTTGCTGATAAATCATTTCCAACTCATGGTGTCCCTACATGTGTCAGAGCAGAACTGCATTCCACAGAGTTTTCAAGCTACGACCTTTCAGAAGCAGCTAGCAAGCCCTTTCTTCTGAGGATCCTCTGGGTGGGTTCAACCTGTCACCCTTTTGGCTAGATGGTAGTTAGGCACTTAACTGTTTGTGGCACCAAATGACTACATGGAACCATGTAGCTGTGGCAAAATCAAGAACAGCTGAAAATAAGATCATTGATTTCTATAAGTACTAATCAAAATCTCCATTTCTTTCTTCATCTAACCTTTGGAAAGATCAGCCTCTGGGGAATGTGTAAACCCTGAGAAGTTTAGCAAAGCATGAAGGGACTTGGGAGATGACACCAAAAAATAAGCTATTTATAAATCCTGCTAATTTGAGTACATGGTGTAAGAATGATTAATTTGAATATTTAAAAAATAAAACCTTATGGGCCATACTTGTTATATAACCATAACCAGATCTCAGAGCTAAAAGTTGCCATTTTTTTTAGGACTTGCAAGTAAATCGCTCTCCCTCAAAAAACTTTTATCCAGTTTCAATTATTACCTTACTTGGATGCCATATTACTTTCAAAGTTCCTTGACTAACTTATCGGTTTTCTGGATCTTCATTCTAACTCTTTCTGTATCCACCAGGAAACTTCAGACACAAATCTATGCTTTAGAAGCCCAAGGTCTTTTGTCTTGCTTTGTTTTTATACACATATACAAAGGTTTCATAGAATAGTTATTAAGAGCACAGTCTTTGGAGCCACACTATCTGGGTTCAAATTTCATTGTAGTAACCTCCTTACTGTTATTGTGGTGGTGGTGGTGGTGGTTAGGTGCTGTCAAGTTAATTTTCGATTCATAGTGAACCCATGCGATAAAGTAGAACTCAGAGGGTTTTCTGAGCTATTTTATGAAAGCAGAAAGCCAGGTCTTTCTCCCAAGAGTCCCTGGTGGATTCAAACCATCACTTTTCTGTTAGTAGCTGAGCACATAACAATTGCACCATCAGAGTTCCTTTTAAGGGGGTTACTTGAAAATGTGTACAGTCTTTTCAACCATAAGTTGTGAATACACTATTATTACACAAATAACACATGTCTTATATGTTTGTTGCCCCCAAAACTGTTCAACTCCTTCAGATATTAGTTTCTGGTAGCATAGTGCCTAAGGCACTTGACTGCTAACCAGGAGGCTGGCAGTTCAAACCCACCAGCCACTCCTCGGAAGGAAGGCTGGGCAATCCTACTTCTGTTGTGATAATTGCCTCGGAAACCCAAGAAGGGGTCGCTAGGAGTCGTGGCTGACTCGATGGCAAATAACAACAACAACAACAACATGTGCACTATGAGGAGCTCTGGTAGCACAGTGCCTAAGGCACTTGACTGCTAACCAGAAGGCTGGCTGTTGAACCCCACCAGCCACTCCTTGGAAGGAAGGTCGAGCAATCTACTTCTGTAGTGATACTGCCTTGACAACCCAAGGAGGGGTCGCTATGAGTTGGGGCCAACTCGACGGCACATAACAACAACAACAACAACATGTGCACTATGCACATTATATGTGTGTGCTTGAAAGTGGGCTCATGATATGCGAAAGCATGGTAAAAATCATACATATCTTATGAGGTTTTCCAAAGGATTACATAAATTGTTCAATGTGCTTAGAACAACGTCTGACAGACAGTAAACAAATGTTGCATGTGATAAGGTTTATGACAATATCCCAATCAGGGAACTTGGGAGTCGGGTGATAGGAGAGTCACTGCTATATCGCACAATTAGAATTATAGGATGCACTTTAGAATATGCTCTATTCAGCATTTAGACCATTTGCTACTATTAACTGAGCAATTTTAAAAAGTGGGGAAAATCTTTGGTAAATACTACTAATAAAGCAGAAAATGTGGCACGCTTGATATGCCAGGATATTATACTACAAATTTAAACACCTAATATGATAGTTACTCTTCGCTGGTGAAACAAATTTAATTACATGCATATCTATGAAGCAATTAAATTAATGCAAAAGCCTTAAAATGGTCATAACAGTTCTTTACATTTGTCCTGTAAAATATAAAAATAATTTTGGATATACACAATTATCTAAATACAAAAATGGCTATAACAGCATTTTTTTTACATAATTGTAAAAAATTTACAACAACCTAATTACAGTGCATCCTTATGACTGAATATAAGTCTCCCCAAAACTATTGCTATTGAGTTGATTTTGACTCATAGTGACACTATAGTCAGAACAGATCTGTCCCATTGAGTTTCCAAGGCTGTAAATCTGTCCAGAAGCATACTGCTACATCTTTCCCTCACAGAGCAGCTAGCAGGTTTGAACTGCTGACCTTTCAGTTAGCAGCCAAGCACTTTAACCACTGTACTACCAGGCCTCCTTGATTGTATGCACAGCAGCCATCTAAAAAGATATTGTAGTACAACTCTTTATGATAAGGAAAAATGTTATGAAATAGTGTGTATAGAAAGATCTACTTTAAGGGCTGGTGGAAATTTGTGTATTTATGCACAAAATAATTACATATATGTATATACACACACATGCGGAGCTCTGGTAGCATAGCGCCTAAGGCACTTGACTGCTAACCAGAAGAATGGCAGTTCAAACCCACCAGCCACTCTTCGGAAGGAAGGCTGGGCAATCTACTTCCATAGTGATACCACCTCAGAAACCCAAGGAGGGGTCGCTATGAGTCTGACTTAACGGCACATAACAACAACATATACACATGTGTGGTTATCTTTTGGTAGGATCATGTCTGATTTTTACTTTTTAGTTTGTCCTTTTCTATGGTTTTCAAATTTTCTCCAATGAAGACATATTATTTTGTAATCAGATTAAAATATTCTTATGGAAAAAGTGTTTCTCAAACTCTAATGGCATACAAATGAGCTGGGGAAACCCGTTGAAATGCAGATTCTGACTCAGTAAGTGTGGGGAAGGGCCTGAAATTCTGTCTTTCTAACAAGTTTTTGTTGTTGTTGTTGTTACTTGCCATCGTGTCAGCCCCGACTCCTAGCGACCCCTCCTTGGGTTTCCGAGGCAGTTATCACTACTGAAGTAGGATTGCCCAACCTTCCTTCCGAGGAGTGGCTGGTGGGTTTGAACCGCCAGCCTTCTGGTTAGCCGTCAAGTGCCTTAGGCACTATGCTACCAGAGCTCCCAACAAGTTCTTAGGTGATGTTAATGTTGCTACACTATACTTTCAGCAGTGAGACACTACCTAAGAGAGAGAGAATTTCTGCCATCAAGTCGAATCCGACTCATAGCAACCCATCCTTGGGTTTCTGAGGCAGTATTACTATGGAAGTAGATTGCCCAATCTTCCTTTTGAGAGTGGCCAGTGGGTTTGAACCACCAGCCTTCTGGTTAGCAGTCAAATGCCTTAGGCACTATGCCACCAGAGCTCTGCCTTCTTCTCTAACCCTATAGTATAGCTGTTATTGAAAAATAAACCAAGTACAAGCTTTTTACTCCCTGGAAGGAAGTTTGGGCAAACTACTTCTGTAGTGATACTGCCTTGGAAACCCAAGGAGGGGTCGCTATGACTCAGATCTGACTCAACAGCAGTGGGTTTAGTACCCTTGATATAGTACTTGGCATTGCTGAACACTAATGAAAACATTTTCTAATTTCAAATAATTGAATATCCTAAAAAACTTTAGCTTTTCTATAAAGTCTGCCAATTTCTCAACTTTTTAAAATATGATTAAAAAAAACCATAGGTAACACTGAAAAGTTCATTGCCTCTGGGATGTGCTTTTTACTAGGGTGAGGTGACCATTTTACTGTTTTTGGTTAATGGCCACAGCCTTTAAAATAAATTTCAAAGATCACAATAGAAATTTCAAAGATCACAATTAGAGTGAGCTGGTTAGTGTAAAACTGTAGTGATATTTAATGTTAATCTAAAAATAAAAATTAAGAACTATGCAGGTGATACAAAAATAAACCAGACAAGTTCAAAATCACACAGGGAAGATAGCTTAAGAACAAATAGTATAATGTCAACACTACAATGTAAATCGTAATAAAAATGAGTATAAGTGATGTGAGGATATTAAGAAGGAAATCATGAATTCTAATAAGAATGAAGGATAAAGGAATAAAATGACTTGATAATCTTTTTCACAGAGATGATAATTGAACAGAGCCTTAAAGTATGAGCAAATTTCATCATTACTAGAAGTAGGGAAATGGAATTCCAAGTACAAAAATCATCCCAAACAAGCAATTATTACTAAAGGAATCCATAATCTATTTGTTGCCATGCCAAGTTCATTGTAGTAACTAAATGCACTAGTTCTAATCAAGTACCCAGCAAAAAAAAAAAAAAAAAGAGGTTGTAGCTATACACATTTCCCTGTAGTAGAATAAACAAGGTAATCTCCTCCTCCTGTATTTGTTGATTAAAATTAAGTTTATTTACGTTCTTTTTAACAAAGTTTGCATTGTGTTATTCTCTTCTTTAAAAAAAAAAAAAAAAACTGCACTGGGTACCCACTGTTAATTAGAATGTACTCTGACATTTTGGATATCTAATAGAAAGATTTCGGAGATCACATCTACAAGCTACCATTCTAGACACTATTTTACCATATGTTGTTTGCTGTTAGGTGCTGTTGAGTTGCTTCCAACTCATAACTACCCTATGTACAACAGAACTAAATATTGCCACCCTCATAGTTGTTGCTATGCTTGAGCCCATCATTGCAGACACTGTGTCAATCCATATCATTGAGGGTCTTCCCCTTTTTCTTTGACCCTCTACTTTACCAAGCATGATATCCTTCTCCAGAGATTGGTCCCTTATGACAACATGACCAAAGTAGGTGAGATGAAGTCTGGCCATGCTCGCTTCTAAGGAGCATTCTGGCTATATGTCCTCCAGGATGGATTTGCTCATTCTTCTAGCAATCCCTGGTATATTCAATATTCTTTACCAACACCACAACTGAAGTGCATCAATCCTTCCACAGTCGTCCTTATTCACCGTCCAGTTCTCACATGCATATGAGGTTACTGAAAATACCACAGCGTGGGTCAGGTGCATCTTAGTCTTCAAAGTGATATCTTTGCCCTCAAACACTTTAGAGAGGTCTTTACCATATATTTTAAGTAAACTCTAAGTTTTCATATTGTTGTGCACACTATTTTCTTATAATAACTTCTTCCTCTTACCCTGGGTCTCAAAATTCTATTTACTATTCAACATTCCTGAAGGTCTCATCTTCTCTTTAGTATTAATTTCTCCTTCCACTATTACACTAAGTTCCCACAGTAATCTACATACACATTTTTAAGCAACTATTCCATTATGTCTTAAATATTATGCTGCATGTGTATTTATTTGTTCTACTTACTTTTGTTTTTGAGGGTAAGAACTAGACCTTATTTCTCCCCACAGTCTTATTTACAAACTATCATAGAGTAAATACTCAAAAGTTTTGTCAAATGAATAAAAAGTAATTACTACCAAGAAGTTTATGAAATAGTTGCAGATGGAAAAAGGATATAAATAATAATATGGAAAATCTTTTAGCTTACAAGTTAAAACGACACAGATTCAGTTGACTAAGAAATAGCTTGGAAATGAATTGTCTTAAAGATTGTATGAGTTTTGGAAAGGTAAAAGTGACTAGATAAAAACCAGAAAAAACAAACGCACCACTGTTGAGTCCTTGAGTCGGATCCGACTCATAGCGACCCCTCCTTGGGATTCCAAGGCAGTATCACTATAGAAGTAGATTGCCCAACCCTCCTTCTGAGGAGTGGCTAGTGGGTTTGAATCACCAGCCTTCTGGTTAGCAGTCAAGTGCCTTAGGCACTATGCCACCAGAGCTCCCTGATTAGATAAAGTAGTCCATTATAACCACTTTAGCTACCCTTATAGACCTGAATAAATCTATAACAAAAATGTTTATTTTCACAAGATAGTATTTAAATATAAAATTCATTAATATGGATTTGTATTGCCAGAGAAATAGCCTGTCAAATCATCAGAAAGAAGGATAGGTAGAGAGTTTGATGGTATTGACCTATTTAGTTCTTAAAATGTTATAGTTGGACTTTCATTCCTGTATAAAGTCAACTACCTAAATTTGTGAAACTCCTGTCAAATTCATCAAAAGCTAACCATAATAAATTCACTAGAAAGAGAATCCAATGAACGTAAATATTCCCATTCATTCTAAGTCAGAGCAAAAAGCAGAATTCCTCCATGGCTTTCCCTTGAGCATGACATACTTACATGCACAAGGAATCAGCTGTTAATTATCTGTTACAAAACAAGAATTCCTGTTACTTAATTTAGTAGTAGTAAATGGTGGAACACATTAAAGGCATCTGGAAACCACTATGTGTTTGGCCATTATTCTGTTATCTCTTCCTATATATATTGTCCTTGGAAAAGAAAGAACGTTGGACTAATGCTTGTTACTATTTCATATCTGCCTAAATTGGTAATGAATCTTGACTCAACAGTCCATGAACTTACTTTGTTTTTCTTAAAAAAAGTTACATACAGTTTCTGTGCTTAGTGGATTTCTTAAAATAGCACTTTTGGAACAAGCATATTCAGAGTGTTTATCACCAAGAGATACTGCATTCCTTTTCCTTGTCAAACAAGTCATGCAAGTAAAATGTTTTAAGTACCTTTAAAAATGTGGTTTGTATGCAAATTTTGTACAGTCAAAACTCCTTTCATATCTCACATTATGAGATAAAAAATGAAAAATATTAGTGTTTTCACCACAAAGATAAACCTTTGAATTGTAAAATAATAGGATTTCTTTGTTTCTTCACTATCCGTGCTTTCTCTTCCATACCAACACAGTTCATAATAGGAAACTAGAGCTCCTCCTTTATACTCGCTCTTCCCCAAAACAAACAAACAAAAATCAAACTCTGTTGACTCAAATTCCAACTCATAGTGACCCTATAGGACAGGGCAGAACTGCCCCATAAAGTTTCCAAAGCTATAAATCTTTACTGAAGCAGATTGCTGTATCTTTCTCCCATGGAGCAGCTGGTGGGTTCCAACCACTAACTTTATGTTAGCAGCTGAGTGCTTAATCACTGTGCCACTAGAGCTCCTATACTTGTCCATATATATATATATATATATATATATACAGGGAGCTCTGGTAGCATAATGGCTAAGACACTTGCCTGCTAACCAGACGGCTGGTGGTTCAAACCTACCTGCCACTCCTCAGAAGGAAGGTTGGGCCATCCTACTTCTGTAGTGATACTGCCTCGGAAACCCAAGGAGGGGTCGCTATGAGTTGGGTTTGACTCGACGGCACATAACAACAACAACAACAATATATATACAATTGCTGTTTTAATTATGATCTGTTAGGATATGAAAGGAGGAAGAAAGTGGAAGAATACTTGACTAGTGAGCATTCAGTTACTCAAAGTATTTCCTACACTATACCTATTATTATGAGTTGGAATTAACTCAATTGCAATCAAGTTTTTTGGGGGTATATGCCTATTTATTTGCAGAGCTACAAGATTTGCACCTAATTTTACTTGTGAACAAGGATCCTATTTATGTTATATTTTGACTTTATAGAAAGAAAAAGCTTTAACAGCATATTATCAGTATGCATGTTTTTTTTCCAGAAGAAATCATGGTTCATGATACTATCTCCCATTGCTCGAATTTAAAATGTGTATCAGAAAACATCACTTGTATATTTAAAAAAAATGGTGAGAGTATAGTTCAAACATAACTTTTAATGATTAAAAGCCCACAACCACTCTTCTGAGATACATTTATTAAACACCTATCATGGAGAACAGTATTAATGAAACGAATTAACTTAATACTATCCTCGATGCTCATTTACCTTTAGATTAAAAGATTTTTGAAATGCATAAAATGATTTACAAAAGGGCAGGAGAGAGCAATTTTAAAAAAACAGGGCAAGTAGAGTGAATAACAAACTTCAGTTACATAATAAATTTTAATAATGTGCTATTAAGTATTTGATCAGTCATTAATTTGGATATATTGAAATTCCTCGTCAATTTCCTATATAGTAAGGACTAACAATAAAGAATCATAATGTTGGAAGTGAAAAAAATTTTCACAAAAATATGTTTTCATTCATTTTCTCACTTAAATTGCTTGAAGAAAGTAAGAAAAAAAATGCAGTAAAAAATCATTCAAATAGCTTTGACAGAAGTATGAATGTACTATACAAACCAAGGAGTAAATTTTTGAAACTGCTCTTTTTTTCCCATTTGTTTTAAACTGAGTTATCTTGCTTAACTGCTATAGTATATATACATAAAAGAGGTAAACTACTGCTACTTTATGATCAAATACACAATAACAAGGGCAAGAGTACCAAGGGTAATTCTACTGTTCTTTTAATCAGAATGACAAAAATACTTGAGGCAGGATCCAAGGTGAAATGTGGAATGGAGGCACTGGTATTGTTTATATGTGAAATTAATCTTTAAAATGCATAACACCAAAAATGGTTTCATATCCCCATTTCAGCAAAGAAGTAATTCCAAATGTTTTAACAAGCGTAAAAAATGTGATGCATGTATAAAGAACTCATTTTTCCCTTTTAGCCATAATTATAAATTATATAAAATATAATGATGAAAGATTTTTATATTCATAATATTATAAATGTGAAATTTTACATAGAATCATACTATGCTTTCATTTTAAAGAAACTCCTGCATGTTAAACATATGAAATAACTTTCACATGTGCATTTAAAAATAAAAGATAGCAAGCATAACAGAAATTTAATTATGAATTCAAGAGTCTTCTCACCTCTTTTGAGGTTTATTAATCTAAGAACTTTAAAAAGTAAACTAGCCATCTTTTCTAAAATTTAAGCATTTCATTTTTATATAAGACCAAAAACAAAAAAAATACTAACACATTCTAGAAATGTTAAGAATTTTGAAGAAAATTTTCCAAATGATAATCAACTTAAATAGCCATATATAAAAGAAAACAATGAACTACATACATGAGTCAACTCAACTTATAGTAAAATTTAAAGTTATTCTTTCAACTTCATCTTGAAGAATGTCCTATGTAAACCATTAAAAGACAGACAAAACAGTTTTTAAGTTTGTTCTAAAATGCCACTTACTGTTTCAGCTGCTACTTATAATGTATCACTTAAAAAAAAAAAAACAACTTACTTGATTTGTCCCATAAAGCAGTATGTTCAGAGAAATGAAGGCTGTCATTTTCCAAAGCTGTTTTCTGATCATGTGCAGCACCTTTAGAGTGTCTATGAAATAATCGGCTAGCAAAACCTTCCAATTTCTGAAGAGCAGTAGTTGTACCTGTATACTGGTTACAAGGTAGTTCTCTATAAGCTGCCATTCATGTGCATTTACACTTTTCTTAAAGTAACTGAAAATATTTCCAGAAGGAGCTCAACAACTTCTTACACAGAAGCTAAGAGCTACGCATATGTCAAACTTCCTGTTTGCAGCGTATTCAAATAATTACTGCTGTTCTGTTTCCTGTTAATATAAAACAGTACATTACTAAGCTTTTCTTAGCAAAATTCTTTTCATCTCACCTAGAGATGGTGATTTAAAACTTGCAATATCATTCTAAATGTATAAAACAAAATAACGCCTATACTTAACAGTGTTTTAGTACTAATCTGTTAATGAGAGCATTAAGTATAAAGCCTTACACATATAGTAGGCTGAAAATAATGAAAAAAGAAAACTAGTTAAATATGTATTACAACTCTACAACAATTTAGGGCCAAAGCATCCTTGTATTATAACATGTTCAAAAGAAAATTTTTATTTTTCCAGGAAATCAGCTAATTTACAGATTCTAGGCATCCTTGTCAGCAGGTAAATTTTCATTGACACTGGTATTGGAATAGTTATGACAAAGCTCTCACAAAACAAATTTATAACACACATGTTATAACTAAGGAAAAATCTGAACTAGCACTTAAAAAAAAAGAACTGAATATTGCTAACTCATTCATTTAAGCCTAACAGACACAGGAACTAAAGAAAATATGTCAATATTGTTTATCAAATTTATAATTTGCTGACAAGTGACTATCAGGAGTATTTTTTAAAAATATTCTAAAATTTGGAAAAAGAAGATATTTAAGATTTAAAATCAATTATAGCAAGAAATTTCATTTGGGAGAAAAATAAATCCTTTAGTTAAGTGAGACATATTTATTTTAAAAACTTAACACTTGACAACTACTCTTACCTTATCCCTGATTTAGTGGTCTCATTTAGAAACATTTCCTTCTACTAAAAGTAAATAAAATTTGCCATTGTCCATTTGCAGAAAAACAAAAGCAGCTGGGCATTTAACAATGATTTGGAGTACTTGTCTTCTGAGACTAACAAATTAAAGGATGAGAAATTTGTGTGCTTTTGTTTTCAAAAGTTCTAAATAAGGACTATAAAAAGAAAAGAACAAAAAATAGTTTTTTAAAAAATACATTAGTCCAGATTTCCTGCCAACTGCTTGAGAAATACAATAAATAGGAACAATAATGACAAATAGAATAGGAACAAGAATATAATCAAATTATGCGCGCCCCCCCCCACAGGAAACAATCACTAATAAATCTGCCAAACAACAGCTTATTTGTGTCAACTTTTTTACATAATAAAATTAGTATCAGTCTAAAAAATAGGCAACAATATCTATAAGACTTCTTAAATCTGTAGCTCTTTGTATAAATATTGTATGTGTAATACATAACTTGCTTGTTCATGTCTAACAGTGTCTTACACAAAACAGACATTGAGTAAGGGTTTGCAAACTTGAATCAACATCTACCCAGCCTCTACATAGTATGTGCAGACTCTGTATGTGCAGAAGTGGATAAAATTCCTGACTTCCTTTGACTTGTTCTCCTGGGGGTAATTCATCCTCAAGGCTCACCACAAATGTTACCTACCCTGCAATATCTTCTACATACTTCCCAGATAAATAAAATGCTCTCTTCTCTGTTTACACTGATCTTACCATTTCTGTTAAAATTGGATGTTTATAAATTTATGTCTTCCTAAATTCTGAGTTACTTGAATTCATAAATGCAATGCATGTATTATATACTCAATAAATTTAGGTATTTAGGAAATCAATCAAATATATATTGAATGAAAAAGTATAAGTCTATTTTTAACATTTCAAAACACAATCAAGCATTTGAAAATGTTTTAGTTTTCTTTATAATAGTATCATATTTGTAAATAATGCAGCAAGTATTAAATTCCTCCTATATAGAAACTATAGAAACAGAAGTTAATATCATTCAACTTACCCTTTTATTCTATATTCAACCAGTTACTAATTCTTAATCATTCTGAGTTCCATTTTCACTAATTTTTATTAGAGCAAAAGTGGATCTTTTAAAATTATCCCTTACCTTACAGTCTCCCTCTTCAATCATTCATGCCACACTGATCTTTCCAAACTATTTGTTCATGTTATTCCCTTGCCAATTGCACAAACTAGTTCTAATATTTCAGCCTCTCCTATTCATTTATAACACAAAATAGCTAGACAAGACTTGTACTGAGTTGCCTTATAACACAAAATAGCTAGACAAGACTTGTATTGAGTTGCCTGAGTTGTTGTTGTTATGTGCCATCAAGTCGGATCCGACTCATAGTGACCCCTCCTTGGGTTTCCAAGGCAGTATCACTACGGAAGTTGATTGCCCAACCTTCCTTCCGAGGAGTGGCTGGTGGGTTTGAACCACCAGCCTCCTGGTTAGCAGTCAAGTGCCTTAGGCGCTACACTAAATTCCAGATTCCTACTTAGTACTAAGGAGCTCTGGTAGTGTAATGCCTAAGGTATTTGACTGCTAACCAGAAGGCTGATGGTTCAAACCCACCAGCCACTCCTCGGAAGGAAGACTGGGTGATCTACTTTAGTAGTGATACCACCTCAGAAACCCAAGGAGGGGTAGGTATGAGTGGGATCCGACTTGACGGCAGTGGATTTTGTTTTTTGGTTTAACTAGAACTAAGATTATTTAAAATAACTTATAAGCTTTACAACAAAAGCAACTTCAATAGCCAAAAAAAAGTAATTTCAACAGAAAGAAAAATTTACTAGATAAGTATCTCTAAGACTACATGTGAAATTGGTCCATCTTTGTTAGTAAGACTGTTTCCATTTATTACAAAGTTCTTAAGGAAAGTAGAATATTAAGCCCTCAGAGTAATGTTTCTATATATGGTACTGTAACTAGGAAGCTGTTGCTGTGGAAGTCCTTAGGCAATTTTAATTTTATTTTTTGAAAAAACAAAGCACTCTACTGGCATCTACTGCTAGAAGGAAACAACTACAGTTTTAATTAAAACTATGACTCCTTCATAATTCAAATTATTCTTAAGTATATTACTTGACATTCTTCCTACTGGTATTTTTCAGGACATTAATTTGTATTAAAACATCTATCTATATGCCCAAAGTTTGTTGCAATAGCAAAGTTATTAACAGAGTTTGATTAAATAATGTATGATTTTTACCAATGGAGAGTAATCAACTTCAAGGGTACACATTCCTCATTATTCATACTGCATTAATTGTAAATATTATGGCAATTTTAACAGATAAATCTGCTTTGACTGACGTAAGATATCACAAAATATGGTTTGTTTCTATATTTAATAACAGTAATGGTCACTTCCATTTGCCAAACTCTCTTTATAACATATAAAGTGGTGTCCATAGGCTTATCAGATCCTCATAAGTGAAGTAAGCAAGACAGGTGTTATTATCGTTATTTTAAGATGAGAAAACAGACAGATATTAAGTGACTTGCCCAAAGTGACCCAGGCCTTCTAAACTCCTAGATCAGGACTCCTTGTATTGCACAATATTGATAACCACAAGAAAAAGTAAGTATTTTTTCAATGGCAATATTTTTCAAACAATGGTGGGAGAGTGGCAGTGACAGTGAAAGGAGGGAAATCAGTATTTGAATATACTGTTGCGGGTCTAAGAACGTCTTGTGAAAATGTTTTGATTCAGATAGTCCCAACTTCAAAACATATTACAAAACACACCTACAGTAATTAGAACATCCTGTTGTTGTTGGGTTCCACCAAGTCATTTCCAACTCATAGTGACTCTATGCACAGCAGAACAAAACACCGCCAGCTCCATGATTCTTGCTATACTTGAGCCCATTGCCACTGCCACCGTGTCAATCAATCTCGTTTAGGGCCTTCCCCTCTGTGGTGGTTATGTTTGTGTGTCAACTTGGCTGGGCCTGGTTGAGTGGCTGGGCAGCTGGTGGTAGTTATTCCCCATGATGAGACTGGCAATCAACTCCATGGTGAGATCTACCACAAGCAGCTGAGTAGCTGCTCTGGGTATGTGGTCTGCTTCCCGTATATAAGAAACAGCTTTGCGAATGGTCTCCTTATGGCACACTTGGACCCTGCATGTAGCTGTGTCATTGTTCAGCAGCCTGCCATGCTCTGCCAACCTTGGGACTTACAATGGACTTAAATTAATGGCCTGCCATGTGGTTTGGTAACATCGGGACTGTGCCTTTTACTTGTCAACCTTGAGTTTATCAGCCTCAGCAGCCAGCAGCTGTCTGAGTGAAGAAAAGCCTCCAGCTTCAGTGGGCCGAGAGCTGGAGGCAGAGCTGAAGCCCAAGGCTGAGGGCTTCACCCAGCCCCTAGAGCCTGGCACTTTGAACTTGGACTTCCAGCCTCCTGAACTGTAAGAGAATAAACTCCTATTTGTCACAGCCATCCCATTTGTGGTATATTCCTGTCAGAGCGGTACTAGGTAACCAGAACACCCTCTTTCATCAACCCTTCACCTTACCAAGCACGACATCCTTCTCCAGGGAATGGTCCCTTCTGACAACATGATCAAAGTATGTGAGATGAAGTCTGGCCATTCTCGCCTCCAAGGAACATTCTGGCTGCACTTCCTCCAGGTCAGACCTGTTAGTTTTTTTAGTAGTCTATGGTCCTTTCAGCATTTTTCACCAACACCACATTTCAAAGGCATTGATTCTTCTTCAGTCTCCCTTATTCATTGTCCAGCTTTCACATGCATATGAGGCAACTTCATAGCTTGTGTCAGGCACAAGGTAGTCCTCAAGGAGACATCTTTGCTCTTCAGCACTTGAAAGAGGTCCTTTGCCGCCAATCTGCCCAGTGCTAAACGTTGTCTGATGTCCTGACTGCTGCTTCCATTGGTGTTGATTGTAGAACTAAGCAATGTGAAGTCACATCCTGGTACAGAACATCCTGGTACTGGCTTAATGATAGACACCCAGACCAATGGAATTGAATTAGAAACCCAGAAATAAATCCAAACATGCATGCTCAGTTGATTTTGACAAAGGACCCAACTCTATTCAATAGGAAAGGATGAGTCTCTTTAACAAATGGTGCTGGGAAAAATGGTGCTGCAGATTTCCACCTGCAGAAAAAATGAAGCAAGATTCATACCTCATGCCACATACAAAAACTAGTTCAAAATGGGTCAAGCACCTAAATGTTATATCTAAAGCCATAACATTATTGGAAGAAAATACAGGAGCAAAGCTATGGATTTAACTTTTTCAGTGATAGATAATCAAACACAATGAATGCATGAGAAGCAGAAAACGTGCATGTGAAAGCTAGACAATGAATAAGGAAGACCAAAGAAGACTGTATTTGAATTGTGGTGTTGGCAAAGAATATTGAATATACCACGAACTGCCAAAGAAAAGAACAAATCTTTCTTGGAAGTATACTTGGAATGCTCTTTAGAAGTGAGAATGGCCAGATTCTGTCTTTCCTACTTTGGTCATGTTATCAGGAGGGCACAGTCCCTAGAGAAAGATATTATAGTTGGTAAAGTAGAGGGTCAGTGAAAAGGGGAAGATGTTCAATGAGGTGGATTGACTCAATGGCTGCAACGATGAGCTCAAACATAGCAATGAGTGATTGTGAAGATGACCCGGGACTGGGCAGTGTTTCCTTCTGTTGAGCACAGGATCACTGTGAACTGAAACCAACTCAACGGCATGTAACAACAACATATAAAACTTCTACAACTTAACAACAAGACAAATAATCCAATAAAAATGAGCAAAGCAGATGAACAGACACTTCACTGATGGATATTCAAATGGCCAATAAAAACAGGAAAAGATGTTCCATGTCATAAGTCATCAGAGAAATGAAAATCAAAACTACAAGGAGGTATCATTATACACCCAGTAGGAGTCACTCCCACCCATCTGTCAGTTTGTCATACTGCAGTGGCTCCTTTGAGGCTGTGACACTGGAAGCTATGCCACTGGTATTTCAAATACCACCAGGGCCCCAGGAGGACAGGTTTTAGTGGAGGGTCCAAATTAAAACTACTAGGATGAAGGTCCTGGAAATCTACTTCTGACAAAACTTACCAGTAAAAATTTTATGACTAGCAGTGGAACACTGTTTAATATAGTGCAGGAAGATGAGCCCCTCAGGTTGGAAGGCACTCAAAATACGACTAGGGAAGAACTACATTCTCAAAGTACAATCAACCTTAATGACGTGGATGGAGTAAACTTTTGGGACCTTCTTTTGCTGATATGGCATGACTCAAAATGAGAAGAAACAGCTGCAAACATCTATTAAAGGCAATCCTGATCCAGATTTTATTAACTTTCTTTAAAAAGATGGAAAACTGATCACCAAATTTATATGCCAATGAAAGAGATCTTGGATAAGTAAAGCACTACTGAAGAAGAAGAACAAAGTAGGAACCTCACACTCTCCGATCTCAAAACCTACTACATAGCCATAATAGTTAACACAGTCTTGTACTGGTACAATGACAGACATATAGAATAGACCAATAGAACAGAATTGAGAACTCAGAAGTAAATTCAACACCCATGGAAAGTTGATCTTTGACAAAGGGCCAAAACTCATTAAATGGGGTAGAAATGGTCTCTTTAAGCAATGCTGTTGACAAAACTAGGTATCCATTTGCAAAAAAATGAAGCATGATCCATATCTTACACAAAAGATATACATACCATATAAAAAAATGAACCATATACACCACACCATATACAAAAACGGACTCAAGTAGGAACAAAGACCTGCATGTAACCTAAAATCATAAAGACCATCAAAGAAAAAATAGGGACAAATTTTGGAGCCTTAATTCAGGGCATAAAAACACTTATCATGTATGATTAAAAACATTCAAACACCTGAAGATAAAATAGATGACAGTGTCATTCTAAAAATCAGACACTTATGTATATCAAAAGATTTCACCAAAGAGTAAAAAGAGATCCCACAGATAAGGGACTAATCTCTAAAATTTACAGAAAATGTCAACACTTTAAAAACAAAAAGACAAATAATCCAATTGAAAAATGGACAGAGGACATGAACAGACACTTCACCAAAGAACAGGCAGCCAACAACCACATGAAGAAATGCTCGCAACAATTAGCCATTAAAAAAAAAAAAAAAA
>NW_006921739.1:80382-86616 GCF_000298275.1 Orycteropus afer afer | reverse complement strand
GGGTTTGAACCGCCAGCCTTCTGATTAGCAGTCAAGTGCCTTAGGCACTACACTATCACAGCTCCCAATTAGAGAGCTGTAAATCAAAACGAGATAACATCTCACCTCAGCACTAATAGCAAAGTTTAAAAAACAGAAAACAACAAATGTTGGTGAGGGTATGGAGAGATTAGAACCCTAATACACTGCTGGTGGGACTTCAAAATTGTGCAACCATCATGGAAAACAGTATGGCACTTCCTTAAAAAGTTGGGAATAGAAATACCATATGATCCAGCAATCCCACTACTAGGTATATATACTAGAGAAAGAAGAGCTATTACACTAAAAAATATATGCACACCCATGTTCACCACAGCACTATTCACAATAGCAAAAATATGGAAACTACCTAAACGCTATCATTGGAGGAATAGGTCAACAAACTATGGTACATTCACACAATGAATATTATGCAACATTAAAAAGCAATAAATCTGTGATACATCTCATAACATGGATGAACTCAGAGCTCATTAAGCTGAGTGAAATTAAATTAGTCAATCACAAAAAGACAAATATTGTATGAAACCACTACTGTAAAAGTAAAGAAAAGGGTTTTACCTAAAAAAAAAAATAAAAATAATAATAATAAATTGGCAGTAACCAAGGATGGTTGTGGAAGGGAGGGTAAACCAACTAGAGAGTAGACTCATACTAATTTGGGTGAAGGAAAAATAAAGAAAGACAATTTATCAGCACTAACATGATGTAGAAGATATTCCAAATAAACAAGGCATAGACAAGGGCCATTCTGAACTTAAATGTCTTAGCCACTTGGCTCAGCAAAGCACTATATGATTATTTGACATTCCTGACAAAGTACATCCATCATTCATCATATTAAGATAGAATCGAATTATAAATTTACAGTGACCTAAAACTTAGACACAAACCACAAAAAAAAAAAAAAAATTCACTGCCATCAAGTCAATTCTGACTCATAGCGACCCCCTTTGGGTTTCCAAGACAGCAAATCTTTATGGAAGTAGACTGTCCAGTCTTCCTTCCATGGAGTGGCTGGTGGGTTTGAACCACCAACCTTCTGGTTAGCAGTCAAATGCGTTAGGCACTGTGCCACCAGAGCTCCTTCATATTATTCAAAATAAATGCCATTATAGTTCAGAGTTCTGGTAGGAACACTACAAGATTTACCATGAAGGACATGGTAGTTCGTTTCTATAACAGAGACTTCAAATATGTTGTCTGTTCTTCAAACTTCCTCAAACTTTCCTATATTCCACCAAATACTCTTTGAAACCAACTCTGACCTCCCTATTCTTAGTAAACTGGAATTAACCACACTATCTATAATTAACATGTTGTTCTCATTATTATGTGCCATAGAGTTGGCTCCAACTCATAGCAACCCTACGTACAAGAGAATGAAACACTGCCTGGTCCTGTGCCAGCCTCACAATCCTTGCCATACCTAAGCCCATGGTTATAGCCACTGTGTCAATCCATTTCATTGAGGGCCTTCCCCTTTTTTGTTGACCCTCCCCTTTACCAAGCATGATATTCTTCTCCAGGGGGGTGCCCTTCTGACAGCATGACCAAAACAGGTGAGATGAAGTCTGGCCATTCTCACTTCCAAGGAACATTCCAGCTGCACTTCTTCCAAGGCAGATTTGTTAGTTCTTCTGGCAGTCCAGTATTCTTTGCCAATACCACAACTTGAAAGCACCAACTCTCCTTATTCAATGTCCAGCTCTCACATGCATATGAGGTGACTGAAAATACCAGGGCTTTTGTTAGGCGCACCTTAGCCTTCAAGGAGACATTTTTCCTCTTCAGCATTTTAAAGAGGTCTTTTGCAGCAGATTTGCTCAGTGCAATATGTTCTCTGATCTCCTGACTGCTGCTTCCACTGGTGTTGACTGTGGAACCAAATAATATGAAATCTTTGACAACTTCAATCTTTTCTCCAGTTATTGTCATGCTGCTTTTTGGCCCAGTTGTGAAGATTTTCATTTCTTTTTAATGAGATGTAATCCATACTGCAAACTGTAGTTTTTAATCTTCAGTTTGTCATACTGTGGTGGCTTGAGTGTTGCTCTGAGGCTGGAGACTATGCTACTGGTATTTCAAATACCAGCAGGGTCACTCATGGTAGACAGGTTTTAGCAGAGCTTCCAGACTAAGACAGACTTGGAAGAAGGAAGGGGCCATCCACTTCTCAAATAACTGGCCAGTAAAAACCTCATAAAGTGCAGTAAAACATTATCTGATATATTACTAATTAATATAGACTTCATGAAATACCACATGTCGTATATCTATATCTATATATGTATGTGTGTGTGTGTGTGTATAGCTATAATTTACCAAAGTATCATCTCTAAGACTAGACTCAACAGATTATTTAAATTCATATCTGTCTCCCAAAGATGCAGGTCTCACTCCAGTGCTTTCAGCATCTACTGAGTACCTGTTAACTGGTGGGCACTGCTTGGTCACAAAATTTCTAGGCTTTGCAGTACATATATAATTTTAGTCAATGCCACTATTAAGATAAGAATTCCTGATTGATTTGTTTAGTTTTATTATGTACCAATTATGAATCATCCTGAAGGTTCATGAGGGTAACCAAAAAATTGGAAATGGAATGTATGAAGTGAGAAACTAGGAAAACTGAAAGTCGCCAGAAATGAAAGGGAATGCATAAAGATCAAAATTGTAAGCACTAATGAGCTGAAACCGACTGATATTGGTCATCTTGAATCAGATAACCAGATAGGCTACTATGCCAGGAATGACAAATTGAAGAACAGTGTTAAATGCATCATCAAAAAGAAAATATCAAGATAATCCTAAGGTACAATTCTGTCAGTGATAGCATAATATTTATACACTTACAAGGAAGACCAGTTAGTACAAGTATTATTCAAATTTGTGCATCAAGTTTAATTTCAAAGATGAAGAAATTGAAGATATTTACCAACTCTACAGTCTAAACTTGATCAAACATAAAATCAAGATGCATTGATAATTACTGGTGATTGAAATATGAAAGTTGTATCCTCTCACAATACATATTCAATCTGTATGCTAACCAAATAATCCGAGAAGTTGGACTACATGAAGAGAAATGAGGAAAAATACATTAACATCTTGCAATATACAGATGACACAATCCCGCTTGCTAAAATGAAGAGGATTTGAAGCACTTACTGATGAAGATCAAAGACTAGAGCCCTCAGTATGGATTCCCTTCAACATAAAGGAAACAAAACTCCTCCTACCAGCACTAATAATTTTACTTGGATCCACAATCAATGCCCATGAAAGCAGCAGTCAAGAAATCAAATGATGTACGACATTGGGCAAATCTGCTGCAAAAGACCTATTTAAAGTGTTCAAAAGCAGAGATGTCACTTTGAGGACTAAGGTGCCTGACCCAAATAATGGTATTTTTAATTGCCTCATATGCATGCAAAGTTGGACAATAAATAAGAAAGACTGAAGAAGAACTGATGCCTTTGAATTACTTCTGTTGGTGAAGAATAGAGAATATATTGACTGCCAAAAGAATGAAGAAATCTGTCTTGAAGAAGTACAGCCAGAATGCCCCTTGAAAACAAGGATGGTGAGACTTTGTCACATACTGTGGACATGTTACCAGGAGGGACCATCCCTGGAGAAGAACATGATGCTTGGTAAAGTAGAGAGTCAGCAAAAAAGAAGACCTTCAATGAGATGGATTGACACAGTGACTGTAGCAATGGGCTCAAGCACAGCAACTATTGTAAGGATGGTGCAGAACCAGGCAGTGTTTCATTCTGTTGTACATAAGGTTGTTATGAGTCAAACCTGGCTATGTGTTCCATGGGTTCAAACAATTGTGAAGATGTTGCAGAGCTGGGCTGTTTCATTCTGTTTTACACAGGATCACTGAGTCAGAACTGACTTGATGGCACCTAACAACAACAGTGCGGTGTAGTAAATTACCTGGTATGGCTTTTCTAGCCATAAGTCTTTGTAAACTCTGTGGTGGAATTTGCTGTGAGCAACTGAGGAGCTCCTGATTGTAAAAGTTATCCACCTGGGGTATTTCTGTTGGGAGGGGCACTAGAGCAATGTTCTGGGAAGTTCGCTCTCTCTCAGGTGCTTAGGATTCTGAAGTTATGATTGGCTAGTATGGCCACTCCGTCAGGCTCAAAAGGAGGCCTCCTAAGAGGCAGAGGGCTCTCTGACTACTGGGTGAGAAGGACGTACTGCTGAGAAGGAATGCGCTCCTGAGAGACACATGCTGCTGGGAAAGAGACACAAGAGACACACATTGCTGAGAGAGACACCAAGGGACATGCAAGAGAGACTGTGAGAGACTGTTGGCTGAGAGATGGCAGGCTGGAAGAGAGACTGAATGTTTTTCCTGAACTTGAATTGTAGCCTGGTGCTTCCCTAATAAACCCCATAATCTGTGAGTTCTGTGTGGCCACTGCGGTGAATTATCTAACCCTGAGCAGAAAGGTGTGTGATGCAGGGGGAACGGTTGATGTCAGGGTTGGTGAAAGGGCTGGAGGGAGGTAGCATGCCTGGCATTACAGTAATGGGCCTTGGGCTACTGATAGTGATTCTGTTTTCTTCTTGTGCAGTTAGAGGAGGTCAGAAGATGTGGCCTCCCTGCCTTTTTAGCAAACAGATAAAAAAACAAAAACAAAAAATTTTTTTTTTTTAAATAGAAAATAGCAAATGTTGGCAAGATGTGGTGAAACTGGAACCCTCATACATTGCTGTTGGAAAAGCAAAGTGGTACAGCCATTGTCAAAGACAATCTGGAGGTTCCTCAAAAATATTGAAAATAGATCTCCCATATTATCCAGCAACTCACTCCTAGGTGTAGACCCTAGAAATCTATCAGAAGTGACACAACCAGATGTATGCACATCTATGTCCACTGTACCACTATATAAACCAAACCAAACTCACTGCTGCCAAGTAAGATCTGACTCATAGCAACCTCTCCTTGGGTTTCTGAGGCAGTATCACTATGGAAGTAGATTGCCCAATCTTCCTCTGAGGAGTGGCTAGAGGGTTTGAACCACCAGCCTTCTGATTAGCAGTCAAATGCCTTAGGCACTATGTCCCCAGAGCTATGGCTATAGCAAAAAGCTGGAAACAACCTACAGGACCATCAATGGGTGAACTGTTGTTGTTACGTGCTGTTGAGTCGGCCCTGACTCATAGTGACCCCTCCTTTGGTTTCCGAGGCAGTATCGCTACAGAAGTAGATTGCCCAACCTTCCTTTGGAGGAGTGGCTGGTGGGTTTGAACCGCCAGCCTTCTGGTTAGCAGTCAAGTGCCCTAGGCACTACGCTACAAAATGTGGTACATACAAACGATGTAAAACTAGTGAGTGATAAATAAAAATGAGTTCCAGAAACATCTAACAATGTAGTTGAAACAAACAAACAAACAAACTCACTACCATAGAGTTGGATCTGACTCATAGCAACTCACTGTTGGGTTTCTGAGGCAGTATCACTACAGAAGTAGATTGCCCAACCTTCCCTCCAAGAAGTGGCTGGTGAATTTGAACCACCAGCCTTTTGGTTAGCAGTCAAATGCTTTAGGCAGTGCACCACCAGAGGTCCCACAATGTAACTGAACTCAGAGGATATTATAATGAGCAAAATTATCAATCACAAAAAGAGAAATGGTGTATTTCTCATTTTTATGAAATAACAAGAATAGGTAAATATATAGAGACTATTAGGGATGCTACGAATAAGAATCTACTCAATGGTAGACAACAACATTCACTGAAAGAGACCTGATGTTGCAGTATTTAAGCACTCACTGTGAACCTAGGGAATACAATGACATTCATTGGTGGTTACTGGGGGTTGGGGGTGGTGAGTGTAAAGTATTACCTTGGTAAGAGTTACTTTTTGTTTATGGGGATGGGAAAGGTAGCACCAAATGTGGGTGAAGTTGACACAGCTTGACTAATATTCTTGTAATGGTAGCCTTCTAGTAAGTCTTAAATCTGACAGTGTGATTCTTCCAACTTTGTTTTTCTTTTTGAAACTTGTTTTGACTATTATAGATTATTTACCTTTCATATAAATTTTAAAATCAGTTTGTCTCTGTCTACAAAAATAATCTGCTGGGATAAAATAGCGGGGCAAGATGGTGGACTAGGCAGAAGGATTGCACAGACACTCTTCAACAAAGAAAAGGGAAACCAAT
>NW_006921739.1:72154-75827 GCF_000298275.1 Orycteropus afer afer | reverse complement strand
AATAATAATAATAATAATAATAATCTGCTGGGATTTTATTGGGATTGTGTTTTCTATTTTCAACAAACAGATCCTGAACATATTTTGTTTGATTTATATCTAAGTTTAAAAAAAAAAACACTGGAGCTATTGTAAATGTTAGGAGCTCTAGTGGCATATGTGCCTAAGGCATTTGACTGCTAACCAGAAGCTGGCGGTTCAAACCCTCCAGCCACTTCTTGGAGGGAAGGTTGGGCAATCTACTTCTGTTTGGTTTGTTACTGTAAATATTACTATAAAAGAAAATGTTTTTCAACTGTGCATTGCTATTATATAGAAATGCAACTAATTATTATATTTTGACCTTATATCTTGCAGACTTGTTAAATTCACTTGTTAGTTTTAGGGTTTGTTTGTGTTTCAGTAAGGTTGTTGGAATATTTTATGTATGCACTCCTGACCTGTGAACAGATACAGTTTTATTTCTTCCTTTCTTATTTGTATGCCTTTATTTTTCTTTCTGTATTACACTGACTAGAACTTCTAGTACAATCTTGAACAAGAGTGATAAGAGTGAACATCCTTGCCTTGGTCCAAATTTTAGGAAGAAAGCATTCACTTTTTATCGATAACTATGATTAACTATGATCTATCAGGAGCTCTGGTAGCGTAGTGCCTAAGGCACTTGACTGCTAACCAGAAGACTGGAGGTTCAAACCCACCAGCCACTCCTCGGAAGGAAGGTTGGGCAATCTCCTTCCATAGCAATACTGCCTCAGAAACCCAAGGAGGGGTCGGTCGCTATGAGTTGGACTCAATGGCACATAACAACAACAACATGATGCTATCTGTACATTTTTTTGGTAAATGTTCCTTACTGGAATAAGGACGTTTCTTTTTATTACCAGTTTTTTTGAGAGTTTTTATCTTGAATGGATGTTGAATTTTATCTAATGTGTCCCCCCCGCCAGCATCTGTTGACACAGTCATGTGGTTTTCATCTTTGTTGTTGCTAACTGTTGTTGAGTCACTTCTGATTCATGGTGACCCCATGGATGCAGAGTGCTTTTGAGGATTCCCAATGTTGTGGCCTTTCAGAAGCAGATCACCAGGCCTATTTCCCAAGGCTCCTCTGGGTGTGGGTTCAAGCACCAACTTTTTAACAAGCAGTCAAGCACTTCACAGTGTCTGTGCCACCCCCAGGGACTTCTCTTCTATACTCTGCTAATATGATGGATTATATTGATTAATTTTTAATATTGAACTAGGCTTGAATTCCTAACACCACTTTGTTGGTCTGGCTAGAGCATTAGAGATTTTACTAAACTATTAAAAAAAACAGCTTTTCTTTTCATTGATTTTCTCCTTTAAATTTTATTTATTCCTGCTCTTATATTTATCTGCTTTCTTCTAATTTCTTTGGGTTTATTCTCTTTTTCTAATTTCATAATGTAGGAGATTAAACCATTATATTAAAACTTCTTTTCTAATATATGAATTCCATTTTATACAGTTTCCTTAGAACAATGGTTTAAGTGCATTTGACAAAGTTTTTGTTACTATTTTTAATATACTTTATATTTTAGAGCAATTTTATGTTTACAGAAAATTGCACAGGAAAATAGAGTTCCTATATACTCCCTTTCTTCCCCTTCACATTGTTTCTACTATTATCAACTGAAGTTCATAGTTTTCATTAGGGCTCATTCTTTTGTGTCCTGTAGTACTATGAGTTTGACAAATGTATAATGTCATGTATCTACTACTACAATATGATGGAAAATGGTTCATTAATCTTAAAATGTCTGAGTTTCATCCTTCCTAAGCTCCCTTGGCAACCAATGATCTTTTCACTGTCTAGATAATTTTGCCTTTCCAGAATGTCTTATAGTTGAAATCATACAATACAGTTTTTTCAGACTGGTTTCTTTCACTGTTGTTGTTGTTGTTATGTACCGTTGAGTCGGCCCCGACTCATAGTGACCCCTCCTTGGGTTTCCGAGGCGGTATCACTATGGAAGTAGATTGCCCAACCTTCCTTCCGAGGAGTGGCTGATGGGTTTGCACCAGCCTTCTGGTTAGCAGTCAAGTGCTTTAGGCACTATGCTACCAGAGCTCCCTTCTTTTACTTAGCAATATGCATTTCAGATTCCTCCATGTCTTTTTATAACTACATAGGCTCATTTCTTTTTATTGCTGAGTAAATATTATATTTACCTAGATAATTATAATACCAGTTTCTTCATCCATTCTTTCATCAAACCACTCTGTGTTCAACACTGTAGCTTTACAGTAAGTCTTGAAATCAGGTACTGTGGATCCTCCAACTTTATTCTTTAGTATTGTAGTGGCTATTCTAGCTATATAAACTTTAGAACCAGTTTTCAATAACTACAAAACAGCTTGCTGAAACTGCAGTGAATCTACAGATCAAGATGGAAAGAAATGACTTCTTAAAAAGTATTGAGTCTTCCAATATATGAACATGGATTATTTCTTCGTTTATGTAGATCTTTGATTTCTTTCATCAGTGTTTTGTAGTTTTCCACATATAGCTCCTGTGCACATGTTGTTAGCTTTATACCAAAGTATTTAATTTTTCAATGCTATTATAAATGGTATTTTAAGAAAATTTCAGATTCCAATTGTTCTTTCCCAGTAAAAAGGAAAACAAATTATTCTCCCATATTAACCTTATATCCTATGATCTTGCTATACTAACTTATTAGTGTCAGGAGTTTTTCTCCAATTCTTTGGGAGTTTCTTCATATACAATCATTTCTTTTGAAAATAAACACAGTTTTATCTCTTCCTTTTCAATCTCCACTGTAACTCTGGAATTACAGTTTTCACTAGATTTGCAGGTTTGCCCGGCAATCTCAGTTCTCTAATGAGTCCAAGACAAAATTACTAATTTTCAGTTTGCTCACATCTGGGTTGTTGTAAGAACAGGAGTGATGACTTCCAAGTTCTCTGCATGTCAGGGCTCTTTCCTTTGTTCTTCATTACTCTGTTTCCCATTTCTTGCCTTCTTCTGGATTGTCTGGATATCTGCATATTTGCATAGTTGGCTGTGTGTATATGTGTGTGTGTGTGTTGTATTCTTTACTTTTCAGTCTATTTAGTATAAAAATTTTAACACTTCAGTTGAAAATCATAAAATTTACAAATTTATAATCCCCTTTAAACTCCTTCCCCTTTATGTTGCAGGTGTCATGTGAACTGGGACTATCCTGGAAACCACACCAAACAATGGTATAATTCTTACTTTCAACTATCATACATTTTTGAGTAAGTCTAAGAGGAGAAAATGGGGATAGTGGTGGTACAGTGGTAGAATTCTCACTTTCTCTGTGGGATACTTGGGCTCAACTCTCAGCTGTGCACCTGATGCATAGCACCACCTGTCTGCCGGTGGAGGCTTGCATGTTGCTATGATTCTGAACAGATTTCAGTGGAGCTTTCAGACTATGATGGACTGGGAAAAAAGAACTGGTAATCTACTTCTAAAAATCAATCCGTGAAAACCCTATGGATCACAATGGCTCGATCATGGAGAAAGAGTACAACAGGACTGCATTCTGTGCCATTGGGCTTGAGGTCACCATGAGTTGGGGGACCAACTCAATGGCAGTTAACAGTAATAAAAACTAAAAACCAAACTCACTGTTGTCAAGTCAGATTCCACACACAG
>NW_006921739.1:65590-71919 GCF_000298275.1 Orycteropus afer afer | reverse complement strand
TCTGCTAATATTTCCGTTCTGCTTGAATAGCTTTCTTTAGCATTTCTTTTAAAGCAGGATTGAGAGTCATGAATTCCCTCTGATTTTCAGTAATTCAATTATGATGTAGTTGACTGAGTGTGGTCTTCTTGCACTTCACTGAGCTTCTTGGATCTCTAAACTTATGTTTTTTGCTAAATGGGTGTCTTAGTTATTCAAAAAAAGGTTTTTTTTTTTTTTTTTCTATCAGTATCTTTCTTCTCCTTCTGTGACTTCAATGGCATGTATGTTATGCCTTTTGACATTGTCCCACATGTTCCCAAGGCTCTGTTCCTTTTTATAAACTTGTTTTCTGGTTGTTCAGATTAGAAAATTTTTACTGTTCCATTTTAATCCATTGACTCTTTCCTCTGTCATCTCCATTCTCTCTCAGAGTCGCCACCACCACCACTACGTACAGGTGTAGGACTATGCTTTGCCTTGAGGTAGGACCAGGAGAAAAACAAACTAATGGTATTTCCCTCACTTTTTCCTTCCTACAGGAGCCTCCATTCTAAGGCCTCTAACCAGAAAGGAAGAGTTTCGCTTGCAGCATTAATTGCACAGTTCTGGGATTCAGGCTGTCTTGAGTCTACACTGGGAAATATAGGAAGAAATTAAAAAACAAAACAAAACAGGAAACTCACTACTGATACCCATTTTTCTTCGAATTTTGATTTCTCTTCCCAACCTGTCTACTATTCTGCTTTTCAAGGGCCTTCCATAGATACTTTACATATTTTGTTTGAAGATTTTAGGTGCAATCAGTGGGAGATAAAGGGTAATGTGTGCTTATTTCAACTTAATTGGAACTAAAAGCCAATTCCATTGTTTCTTATATTGATAATTTAATAATAGGTTTAGAAATAAAGTTTTTAAAAATTTGACCTTTAATATGCTCTACCTTAATCTGTTTGAAAATAACACTCATTTCTCTAAAGAAGTGCATGGTAAATTTGTAGTACTTTTGTCATAGCACAAAATATGACAAAAAAGTTACAAGCACATATATTTCTTTGAAAAGTGGAATTTTGATACAAAATGTAATGATTACTACAATAACACAAATGATATCATTAATATGGAAGTGACTGCTTTGTACTTGGCAAATTGATATACTTCCAAATATATAAAAAGTTTTCATAAAAATATTTCTTATTTTTCATCCTCAGACTCTCCATATTGCCTCAAATAATAAATTAAACACCAAACACACTGCCATTGAGTCGATTCTGACTCATAGCACCCTACAGGACCTACTAGAACTGTCTCATAGGGTTTCCAAGGCTGTAAATCTTTATGGAAGCCGACTGCCTTATCTTTCTCTCACAGAGTAACTGGTGGGTTCAATGCGCTAACCTCTAGGTTAGCAGCCAGTGCCTTAACAACTGCATCACCAGAGCTCCTTCATAAAATAATACATAGTAATAAATCTCAAAATATAAAAATCTAAAAAACTTTATGTTCTCAGTAGACACTAAGGAATGATATAAATTTATAAAATACACAAAAATAGCATCTTACCAGTGTCCTGGAATCTTAACACAATTCTCATGTAAACAACTGTATTAATTGCTCAAAACGTTTATTCTACATCAAGAGAGAAATATTCTGCAATTTACCAGTTGCTGTCGATTCTACCTCATTGTGACCCTATGTAATTCAGCGTAAACTTGCACACAGGATTTTTAATGGCTGTAATATTTTGGAAGTAGCTCACCTGGCCCTTCTGAGGTGTCTCGGAATTGAACTGTCTGGAATTGAACTGCCAGTCTTTCAGTTAGTAGCCCAGTGCTCAACTATTTATGTCACCCAGGGACTCTTGTTTCTGCATTCTACAATTACCCCCTTCAAAATTTTAAATTACTTCATTCAAATGTTCCAGTTTGGAGTACACTGTCCAATATGGTTGCCACTGGCCATATGTGACTATTAAAAGGAATGAAAATTAAATAAAATAGAAAATTCAGTTCCTTAGTCACATTTCAAGTGCCTTATATGGCTAGTGGCTACCTTTTAGACAGTACAGATATAGAATATTTCCATCGGGTTATCTTTGACAGCAGTGGGCAATAGGAACATCCTGAGAGTGTTACAGGCCACAACTTTGTTGCTCTTTGTAACAATAACAACAAAAAAAAATTGGTTGATGTTGAATCATTTCAGGAGGCAGCATATGATTAAGAAGAAATGGTACTGAAGGAAGATGTCCAAGATGCACTGAAGGAATCGGTGAAAAATAAGGGCCCAGGAATTCATGGAATGCCCAATGAAATATTTCAACAAATGGATGACATTCTCAAAGTGCTTACTCATCTATGCCAGGAAATTTGGAAGACAGCTACCTGGTCAACCAACTGGAAGACATCCGTATTTGTGCCCATTCCAAAGAAAGGTGATACAACAGAATGTGGAAATTATCAAACAATATCATTAATATCGCATGCAAGTAAAATTTTGGTGAAGATAATTCAAAAATTGCTGCAGCAGTATATTGACAAGGAACTTCCAGAAATGAAAGTTGGATTCAGAAGAGGATGTGGAATGAGGTATATCATTGCTAATGTCAGATGGATCTTAGGTGAAAGCAAAGAATTACCAGAAAGATGTTTCCTTGTGTTTTATTGACTATGAAAAGGCATTTGCCTGTGTGGATCATAACAAATTATGGAAAACATTTCAAAGAATGGGAATTGCAGAACATTTCATTGTGCTCATGAGGAACTTGTATATAGGCCAAGAGGCAGCTGGTTTAAACAGAACAGGGGGATACTGCATAGTTTAAAATAGGGAAAGGTGTGTGTCAGGGTTGTATCCTTTCACCATACTTATTCAATCTGTATGCCGAGCAAACAATTCATGATGCTAGACTACATGAAGAAGAATGTAGCATCAGGATTGGAGGAAGACTCATTAACAACCTGTGATATGCAGATGACACAACCTTGCTTGCTGAAAGTGAAGAGGACTTGAAGCATTTATTGATGAAGATCAAAGACTACAGTCCTCAGTATGGATTACACCTCAACATAAAAAATACAAAAAAATCCTCAGAACTGGACCATTAAGCAACATCATAATAAATGGACAAAAGATTGAAGTTGTCAAAGATTTCCTTTCTTGGATCCACAATCAACACTCATGGAAGCAGGAGTCAAGAAGCTGATGTGGTATTATTGCACTGGGCAAATCTGCTGCAAAAGACCTTTTGAAGTGCTGAAGAGCAAAGATGTCACTTTGAAGACCAAAGTTCACCTAACCCAAGCCATGGTATTTTCTATCGCCTCATACTCATGTGAAAGCTGGACAATGAATAAGGAAGACCGAAGAAGAACTGATGACTTTGAATTGTGTGTTGGTGAAAAATACTGCCAGAACAGACAAATCTATCCTGGAAGAAGGATAGCTGGAATGCTCTCTAGAAGCGAGAATGGCCAGACTTTGTCTCACCTACTTTGGTCATGTTGTCAGAAAGGACCACTGACTGGAGATGGATACCATGCTTGGTAAAGTGGAGGGTCAGATAAAATGGGGAAGGCTCGCAACAAGATAGATTGACACAGTGGCTGCCAACAATGGGCTCATGCACAGCAAGGATTGTAAGAATGGTGCAAGACTGGGCAATTTTTCATTCTTTTGTGTATAGGGCCGCTATGAGTCAGAATTGACTTGACAACAGCTAGTAACAACAACACAACATGTTAGCCCTTATTAGTATATATTTGTAATGAAAAAAAACTTACTCATTTTTTTATTTTGTTTTTTAATACTTAAAAATGTTTCAGAGTTACAAGTATTTTCAGGAGTTACTGTATAATATTATTAACTATAACTTGTGATTTCATCAAGATATATATTTGACTCAAAACTTATTGAGGAGACACAGGATGATTCAGATAAAAAATTACTAGGGAAAAAAGTAAAAACAGAAAACTGACTGATAAATACAGAGGACCTAAAGATATAGAAAATAAAAATGTCATTGTAGAGTGTATTATCTTGGTTGATTATCCACGTACTCACTGAATAATAATGGGCATATTGGTAATATTAAATAATGGTTACTTCTTATCTAAATTCAAACTATATTTTAGGTATGAATCCATGAATATGTTAAAAAAAAAGAGTAACAATCCATGAAAACCACAAATTCAAAATTCTGCTTCACAATTAAAACTAAACTGCTAAATATATATTGTTGCTGTTGTTGTTGTTATTTGCCATCGAGTCGGCCCCGACTCATAGTGACCCCTCCTTGGGTTTCTGAGGCAGTATCACTACGGAAGTAGGAATGCCCAACCTTCCTTCCAAGAAGTGGCTGGTGGGTTTGAACCACCAGCCTTCTGGTTAGCAGTCAAGTGCCTTAGGCACTATGCTACCAGAGCTCCTAAATATATATTAGTTTTCTTAAAATACTTCTGAATAATTTGAAGAAATCATTGTAAGTGTGAAGAACTGTGCAGATAAGAATTCAAAAATTATTTAATTCTATGACTTAATTGTCTCTTTGCACACTGAGTATTTTAGAGGACCTAGAATTGGTTACAATGATAGATGGGTTTATACCACTTTTTAACTAATCAGGTACCTCCATCATCCTTAGGTTCCTCTTCTGCAAAACAAGATCATTATTACCTTTCCTCACTATATCACTGATTTTGGATGTGGGTTAAAGAAGATAATACAAGTGAAATTGTTTTCTAAACTGCAAATATTACTATTACATTATTACATTAACACATCTGATTAATAATTGTTGTTGTTGTTATTATGTGCCATCGAGTCAGACTCAACACATAGCGACCCCTCCTTGGATTTCCAAGGCAGTATCACTACAGAAGTAGACTGCCCAACCTTCCTTCTGAGGAGTAGCTGGTGGGTTTGAACTGCCAGCCTTCTGGTTAGCAGTCAAGCGCCTTAAGCACTACACTACCAGAGCTCCTAATTAATAATTATATAGCTGTTATTTATTTAAAAACCAAAGTACACTTCAATATCATTTTTTAAAACCTAGGTACTGAAAGCATCCAACAACCAAACTGTACAAACAAGATTTTTAAAAAACATGTTAATATTGGAAAGTGTATCTAAAAGGAAGTGGTGATTGTGCCCTAACAGCCACTGCTACAGATTCTAATGGCAATCCCAGTGACATCAAAGCAGTACTATTCTGAAAGCATGAAGTTAGTTCTCTGTGACCTATATTGTCTAATATATCTTGTATATTTTTAATAATACATTTTTGGCAGCTAAGGTATCTATATTCTGAAAATAAATTTAATAAATAGATTAGATTCTGAACAACCCTACCCTTTTCCTGCATTAATACAAAAATTTGCAAATAAACTTTCTTTAAATAAAAGTTATTCTTAAGTATATATTTATCTTTAACATAATTTTGTAAGTTGTTGTTGTTGTTACGTGCTGTCGAGTTGCACCCGACTCATAGTGACCCTTCCTTGGGTTTCTGAGGCATTATCACTACGGAAGTAGATTGCCCAACCTTCCTTCTGAGCAGTAGCTGATGGGTTTGAACCACCAGCCTTCTGGTTAGCAGTCAAGTGCCTTAGGCACTATGCTACCAGAACTCCTAATTTTATAACAGAATAGGAAATATTTTATTTAAAATTTAAAACGTATGACCCAGATACACTTATTCTAGCATTTACCTGAAATATTTTTAAAAACAAACTTGTTGTTATGTGCTGTCGAGTCAGACCCGACTCATAGTGACCCCTCCTTGGGTTTCCGAGGCAGTATCACTATGGAACTAGATTGCCCAAACTGTCTTCCAAGGAAGTGGCTGGTGAGTTTGAACTGCCAGCCTTCCGATTAGCAGTCAAGTGCCTTAGGCACTATGCTACCAGAGCTCCCAAAACAAACTAGTGTGGTAGTTAAATTTGTTTGTCAACTTGCCTGGGCCTGATTGAGTAGCTGGGCAGCTGGTGATAGTTATTCCCCATGATAAGACTGGTAATCAACTCCATGGTGGGATCTACTGGGAGCAGCTGAGTAGCTGCCTTAGGGATTGTGGTCTGCTTCCTATATATAACCAGAAGCCTTGGGAATGGTCTCTTGCCTGTGGCACGCTCAGACCCTGCATGTAGCCGTGTCATTGTTTAGCAGCCTGCTATGCTCTGCAGATCTTGGGACTTAACAATGGACTTAATGGCCTTCCGTGTGGTTCGGTAACATTGGGACTGTGCCTTTTACTTGTCAACCTTGGGCTTCTCAGCCTCAGCAGCCAGCAGCTGTCTGAGTGAAGAAATGCCTCTAGCTCCAGTGGGCTGGGAGCAGAAGGCAGAGCTGGA
>NW_006921739.1:60562-65490 GCF_000298275.1 Orycteropus afer afer | reverse complement strand
TCTGCTTATTAAGGCCATCCCATTTGTGGTATGTTCTTGTCAGAGTGGCAGTAGGTAACCAGAACAACTAGTAAATCTCTAAATAAGAAAATAGCCAGTATATACAATTGAAGGTGTTCTCAAAATAACTTTTCAAAAGTCAGAGTCCAGCAAGGAATAAGAACTAATTTTTCTGCCTATACCAAACCAAACTCACTGCCATCAAGTTGATTCTGACTTAAAGCAACCCCCACTGGCATTCCAAGGCTGTAAATCTTTATGGAAGCAGACTACCACATCTTTCTTCCATGAAGCTGCAGGTAGGTTTGAACTATTGACTGCTGGGTTAGCGGCCAAATGCTTTAACCACTAGCCTACCCAAGCTCCTATAGCTAACACATATAGGAAAAGGAAGGAAAAACACAAAATTCTAATATTCTTCATGTTGTTGTGTGTTGTTGGGTGCTGCTGAGTTGGTTTCGAGTCTTAGCAACCCTATGCACAACAAAACAAAACACTGCCTCGTCCTGCACCATCCCAACAATCATTTGTCAAGCTTAAGCCCAATGTTGCAGCCACTGTCATCTCACTGAGGGTTTGCCCCTTTTTTACTGTCCCTCTACTTTACCTAGCCAGTTATCCTTCTCCAAGCACTGGTCCCTTCTGACAACATGACTACAGTAATGAGAGATGAAGACTGGCCATTCTCACTTCTACAGAGCACTTTTTCATTCTTCTAGAAGTCCATACTAACACTTCAATTCAAGAGTCAATTCTTCTTTGGTCTTCCTTTATTCATTGTCCAGCTTTCGCATGTACATGAGGCTATTAAAATTACCATGACCTTTATTCTTCAGAGAGTAAGGCTCACCTTACTCTTCAGATTTGAAGGGGTGTTTTGGAGACTTTCCCAATGCAATATGTTGTTTGATTTCTTGACTGCTGCTTCTATGGGCATTTATTGTGGATCAAAGTAAAATGAAATCCATGACAATTTCAGTCTTTTCTCCTTTTATCATGATGTTGCTTAATGGTCCAGTAGTGAAGATTTTTATTTCCTTCTGTTTAAGTGGGGAGCTCTGGTGGCATAGTGCCTAAGGCATTTAACTGCTAACCAGAAGGCTGGCAGTTCAAACCCACCAGCCACTCCTCAGAAGGAAGGTTGAGCAACCTACTTCCATAGTGATATCCCTTTGGAAACCCAAGGAGGGGTTGCTATGAGTTGGATCCGACTCAATGGCAGTGGGTTTGGTTTTGCTTTTGTTTAAGTGTACTCCATGCTGAAGGTCATAGTCTTTTATCTCCATCACTAATTGATGGACTTTAAGTCTTCATTTTCAGCAAGCAAGGTTGTGTCACCTGCATAGTGCAGGCTGTTAATGAGTCTTCCTCCAACGCTGATGCTACATTCTCCTTACTATAATTCAGCTTCCTGGATTATTTGCTTAGCATGCAGATTGAATAAGCATGATGAAAGGATATAACCCTGACACACATGTACCTTGTTCTGTTCAAACAACTGCCTATTGGTCTACGTACAGAGTCCTCATGAACACAATTAAGTGTTCTGTAATTCCCATTCTTTGCAATGTTATCCATAATTTGTTATGACCCACACAATCAAATGTTTTTCCATACTCAATAAAACACAGGTAAACATCTTTCTGGTATTCTTTGCTTTCAGCCAAGATTCATCTGACATCAGCAATGATATCCCTCATTCCACGTCCTCTTCTGAATCCAGCTTCAACTGCTGGCAGTTCCCTGTTGATGTACTGCTGCAACCATTTCTGAATTATCTTCATCAAGATTTTAATTGTGTGTGATATGAATGATATTGTTCAATAATTTCTACATTATGTTGGATGACCTTTCTTTGGAATGGGCACAAATATGGATCTCTTTGACAGTTGGCTAGGTAGCTGTCTTCCAACATCTGTCAGTTTGTCATGCAGTGGTGGCATGTGTGTTGTTGTGAGGCTGGAGGCTACACCACTGGTCTTTCGAATGCCAGCAGGATTACCCATGGTGGAGAGGTTTCAGTGGAGCTTCCAGACTAAGACAGACTTGGAAGAAGGAAGGGGCCACCCACTTCTCAAAGAATTGGCCAGTGAAAACTTTATGAATAGCAGTGAAACACTGTCTGATATAAAAGCTCATTGCCGACAATTCAGATCTGACTCATAGTGACCCCTCCTTGGGTTTCTGAGGCAGTATCACTATGAAAGTAGATTGCCCAATCTTACTTCCAAGGAGTGGCTGGTGGGTTTGAACCACCAGCCTTCTGGTTAGCAGTTAAATGCCTTAGACACTATGCCACCAGAGCTCCCAATTGGCATAACATACTACACAAAAGTATTGTTCCACACCCTACTTTGGAAAGTAGCAACTGAGATTTTAAAAGCTTGCAAGCAGCCATCTAGATGCAATGATGGGTCTCTCTTCATCTAGAGCAAAGTAGAACGAAGAAAACCAAAGACACATGGAAACAATTAGTCCAAGTGACTGGTACATCACAGCGCTCCCATCTGATATATTACTGGAAAACCTAATGCATAGCCCTGAAACATTGTCTGATATAGTGCCGGAAGATGAGTCCCCTCAGGTTGGAAGGCACTCAAAATACAACTGGGGAAGGCTGCCTCCTCAGAGTAGAGTCAACCTTAATGATGTGGATGGAGTAAAGCTTTTGGGACCTCCATTTGCTGATGTGGCATGACTCAAAATGAGAAGAAACAGCTGCAAACATTTAATTCATAGACACAGTAAAAAAAACTACAGTAAATATGCCAGGAATAAGTGAACATTTATAACAAACAGTTAATTGTTCTGAGCTCACATAGTTTATCTAATTAAATGCAACTACTAGGAAGTACAGCCAGAATGCTCCTTAGAAGGGAGAAGGGCCAGATATCGCCCTTCATATTTTTGGTCAGGTTGTCAGAAGGGACCTATTATGCTAGGTAAAGTAGAGAGTCAGTGAAAAAGGGGAAGACTCTCAGTGAGATGGCTGTGATAATGGGCTCAAGCATGGCAAACATTCTGAGGATGATACAGGACCAGGCAGTGTTTCATTCCATTGTACATAAGATTGCTATGGGTCAAAACTAACTTGATGACACCTAACAACAACACTAGTAATACCAGCAAGCAAATTAATTTCATTCTTTTTTTCTGGAAAGATAGATTTTTAATATAGATACAGTTGAGTATACCTCTAGCCAAATTTAATAGAGCATATTTTTGTTTTCAGTTTTTGTTCTTCCTTCCAACAAAAGAAGAAATGTCCAGCTTAATGTTTTACAGGTGCTTTTAAGGAGCTCTGGTAGCGTAGTGCCTAAGGCACTTGACTGCTAACCAGAAGGCTGGCGGTTCAAACCCACCAGCCACTCCTCGGAAGGAAGATGAGGCAATCTACTTCTGTAGTGATACTGCCTCGGAAACCCAAGGAGGGGTTGCTATGAGTCGGGTCCGACTCGACAGCACATAACAACAACAACAAACAACAATAATATATTTACATCACATTTCAGATTTTATTTCCTGGATCATTGCTTTCTAACTGTTCAACTTAATGTATTCTACAGTTGAGCTTTCTTCTCCTTATTTATCTTCTGCTCATGTGCAAATGTATACATTTTACAATGTATCTCAGGTATAACAAATTGTGGACAACAATGCAAAGAATGGTAATTCCAGAACACTTAATTGTGCTCTTGAAGAACCTGTACATCAATCAAAAGATAATTCTTCCAACAGAGTAAGGGGATATTATGTGGTTTAAAGTCAGGAAAGGTGTGCATCAGGGTTGTATCTTCACCATACTATTCAGTCTATTTGCTGAGAAAATAATCTGAGAAGCTAGACTACATGACTACCTGAAGAAGGCATCAGGATTGGAGGAAGACTCATTAACAACCTGTGAGATGCAGATGATAATCTTTGCTTGCTGAAAGCAAAGAACACATGAAGGACTTACTAATGAAGACCAAAGACTATAGCCTTCGGTGCAGAAACACCACAACATGAAGAAAAAAATCCTCACAACTGGACCAATAAGCAACATCAATGGAGAAAAGACTGAAGTTGTCAAGGACTTCCTATTCATATTGGATCTACAATCAACACCTATGAAAGCAGCAGTCAAAAAATCAGATGACATAATGCATAGTACATATCTGATGCAAAAGACCTCTTTAAGTGTTCAAAAGCAAAGATATCATTCTGAGGACTAAAGTATGCCTGACTCAAGCCATGGTATTTTCAATCGCCTCCTATGCATACAAAATCTGAACAAAGAACAAGGAAGTTCAAAGAAGAACTGATGCATTTGAATTATGATGTCAATGAAGAATATTAAATAAATCATAGACTGCCAAAAGAACAAACAAATCTGTCTTGGAAGAAGTACAGCCAGAATGCTATAGAAGCAAGGCTATCAAGACTGTCTTATCTACTTTGGTCATGTTGTCAGAAGGGACCAGTCCCTGAAGAAGGACATCATGCTTGGTAAAGTAGAGGGTCAGTGAAAAAGACGAAGACCCTCAATGAGATAGACTGACACAGTGGCTTCAACAATGGGGTCAAACAAAGCAACAACTGTAAGGATGGCACAGGACCAGGCAGTGTTTCATTCTGTTGTACTTCAGGTTGCTGTGAGTCATAACTACTCAACAATACCTAATAACAATATCTCAGATAACACATATTAGTGGAGTTTGTTGTTTCCCTATATCCACTCAAATAGGACATAATGCTTATTATGTGTTGAATGTGTAAAGTTATACTAGTGAATATTTTATTCCTTGGAAGACTGGCAGATATTTTGACTAATGAATTAACTTTATTAAACCTTCAGAAAATGTTTTTGGTATTGGTATAATGAATTTATTTGGAGGTTTAATCCAAAGAACTTTAGCTATTATAATGGAACTGTATACATATATATA
>NW_006921739.1:39340-60462 GCF_000298275.1 Orycteropus afer afer | reverse complement strand
AACAAAGTAAGAAATAGAGAATGTCCAAACTTATTGCTGTCAAGTCAATTCTAACTCATCATGACCCTGTAGGACAGAGCACAACTGCCCCATAGGGTTTCTAAAGCTGTAGTCTTTATGGAAACAGATTGCCACATCTTTCTCCCATGGAGTGGCTGGTGAGTTTGAAATGCCAATCTTCTGGATAGTAGCTGAACACTCAACCACTGTAACACCAGTGCTCCTTAGGGAATATCTGACCACCTATAAAATACATGCTCTCAACAATGAACTCAAGCATATCAGTGATTGTGAAGATCGTATAGCACCAGGTAATGTTTTGTTTTGGTATACATAGTGTTGCCACAAATTGGAGCCAACTTGATGGCAACTAACAACACATAATCAAATACTTAATTGCAGAATAAAGGTAAACATGTCTACAATTAAAAACATTTTTTTTTTTCAGAAAATAATCCTACCAATATACTAACCCAAATATGTCAGTGAAATATTTCTCACATACCAAAGAATTCCAGCCACTTGGTCTACACAGAAGATACCACAGCAAATTTTTTTAAAAAAAGTTTGGCCATTTTAGATGCTTAGCGTTCCTAACTATTAGCATTTTCTGCTTAAAGGACTTTAAAGTCCCAAAAGCTATACAGAGGAAAAAGGGGACTTCACAGCATACTAGTTATTAAGGAATATGTGCAATTTGAGAAGAGTCTTCGGTTATAGGTGGGATTCAGATCAGAAAAAGTAACAAGGGCAATTCATGAAGGTGAAAGTCTAGGAATGAAGACCTGAAGATAAGAATAAATAAGATGACTGAAGAACAGAGAAGAAAGCCTTCTAAAAAACTAGAATTAGTTAAATGAGGCCAGATTATGATTCTATATGAACCAATCATTCCTTTGGGATGCTTTTCCTGACATGTGCTTTTAAAATAAAATTACAGTGAAACCTGGGAGAGCCAGAACTTGAGAAGGTTTCCTTATTTTTCCAAAGTTTTCTAACTTTGACAGGATGCAGTCATTACCATTTTTCTATTACTTGTATTAGTGGAATATGTTTATTTTTCTTCTCTGACAGGTGCCCACCTTACCCAGTTTCTGTCTTTCACAGGTTTTATAGTGTAAGTATTGCTTTATGAAAATAGAAAGAGTTCCTTTACCCATGACACTAAAGGTCCTCGTTAAATGTTAAAAACCTAAGTATTTTGTAGTCATAAAATAATCTTTAATGGCTTTAGCAATGCTTCAAACTATAACTTTAAAAGTAATTTGTTTGTTTTCCTCATAATTGTATCAAAGTGATCAGGCTTACTGAAACCAGAGAGGCTGGTTCCACTATTTATAGACTTTAACTTAAAACTTTTTCTTTCAAAATACAGTCAAAGATTAATAAACATGTCCTCTCTTCAAGACTCTAGAGGTCTCATAACCATGGCTCAATGATCTTGTAACTTTCTTGTAACTATTTAGCAAAGCTTCTATTTAAACTTTGATAACTGTTGAACACATGCTGCTCTCTTATAAGATTTATGTCTTCTAACATAATTGTCAACCAATCAAATATTTCATCAAAGTTGCTGATAAAATTGTGTATAATAAGCACTCTGAAAATATTAATTACTTGGAGTGCTGATCTGCTCAGTAGTAAAGTGTTGCTCAATTTGCAAATTCTGTGTTAATGGTGTTCTGAGATGTTTATTTCTGACACCCTTTCCTCACTCATTCTCCTTTTTGGATTAAGAAGTGTAAAGGAGACAATAACAGAAGATATGATAGCAAGTAATTTAAGGGAAGAGGGCTACATGATATACCAACAGAAAACATCAAACCAAACCCACTGCTATCGAGTCACTTTTGACTCACAGCAACCCTATGGGACAAAGTAGAACTGCCCTATAGGATTTCCCAGACTATAAATCTTTATTTTATGAACACAGACTGCCTCATCTTTTTCCTGCAGAATGGCTGGTGGGTTTGAACTTCTGACTTTTTAGTTAGCAGTCAAATGCTTTAACTACTATGTCCTTTATAGGGTAGTCTAAAATATGTGCGAGGAAAATGACGTTTCTTCAAGTTAAGATCTGAAGTGCAAAAAGAAAAAGAATAGGACAAGGGAAGAGGTGGAAGAAGAGTGTGTGTACCAGTCAGTGGGAACAGTGAATTAAAGAACTTGAGAAAGGATTAAGGCAGAACACAATCTGGGTTCTTTACCTAATAAAATGCAAGTATTAGTAACACAAGCAGGTAAATTAATTTCATTCTTCTTTCTAGAAAGATAGATTTTTTAACACTGATACCAGGAAAGAGAATGGATTATAAAATGGTCTGTGTAGATTGAGGGTAAGAGTGGAAGGAGAGAAAACAGTTAAAGATCTACTGTAAGGTCCAGTCATGACATGATAGCAACTTGGACTGAGATGGTGATGGAAGAGAGAAATAGACAAATTATATCATAATAATTATTGATAAAAAAAAAAAAAACGGGGGTCCTCATAATACACTGGTTAAGTGCTCAGTTGCCAACCAAAAGGTCTGAAGTTTGATCCACCCAATAGTGCCAAAGGTGAAAGGAACTGGTGATCTGCTGTCGTAAAGATTACAGTTTAGAAAACAATATGGGGCAGTTCATCTCTGTCCCACAGGGTCAATTAGATGTCACACAACAACATATGTATGTGTGTGTGTATACATATATATGTATGTGTGCATATATTCATACTTGGGGTTTTGTTCCAGACCACTGCAATAATTTATATCACACATTTTTTGGTTTCCCAGTGCATATAAAATTTGTTTAGCATAGTGCCTAAGGCACTTGACTGCTAACCAGAAGGCTGGCGGTTCAAACCCATCAGCCACTCCTCAGAAGGATTGGGCAATCTACTTCCGTAGTGATACCGCCTCGGAAACCCAAGGAGGGGTCGCTATGAGTTGGGACTGACTTGACAGCACATAACAACAACAAGAACAACATACTGCAGTCTATTAAGTATATAACAGCATTATGACAAAGTTTGAACAATTGTAAGAATTACCAAAATGACACAGAGACAAATTTTTCAACATGTTAGAAAAATGGAGGTGATAGATTTGCTTGATGCAGGGTTGCCACAAACTTTCAATTGGGGGGGGGGGGCAGGAAGCAATAGCTACAAAGCACAATAAAGCAAGATATATCTATGTGTGTGTATATGTATCTATGTGTGTGTGTGTATGTATATATTAGAATATATTATCATTTTAAATAAATTGCTTTTTAATAAATACATAAAGTGAAATTAAATGGTTACATAAATACACTAATTCCCATGAATTACAGTATGTCATTATTTTAAATGAATTACATTTTCAAAAGTTTTGAGTGTTTCTCAAAATCTTTTCTGAATAAACAAAAATACACTGAAGTGTCACAAAACCAGGGAAATGAAGTATTAAGATTTTATTACATTCACATATTTTCTTCTTTTATTTTAGAGCACCCATAAGTGATCACAGAACTCAACATTATTAGTTTTTCTTGCAAGGACTTGACAGTGATTTTCCAACTTTATATAACATTCTTGAAATATCTCTCTTATTGTGGCTGTGATAAATATCTAAAAAGTTTGACATCACATCAATAATAGCTAAAAAAAATTTTAGTACTGAAGAGTTAGATGTAGTTAAAATTACATACTCTTAGGGAAAACCCCGTCTATCACAGTATGGCACCTTTTCCAATAAACATATTTAGAACTGAGAATTAAATGTGACCCTAAAGCACTAGAACTACTTTATAGCGTAAACTGATCCCATTTGAAATCTGTTAGGCCCAAAAATAAATAATCTGGTGCCAACTGTGGCATGAACAGACTACACTCAGTTCATAGCACTTTAAGATATGAAGACAGACAGAAGATGGCAGAACGTACAAATTTAAGCTTAACATACAAATTCAGAAAAATCTTGTATTGTCACTACTTTAGGTTTTAGCAGTATTTGAAAAACACAATGTTAGACTCTTAAACAAATGAGAAAGGAGTCCTCATATCTCAGTGGTTAAGTGCTTGGCTGCTAATCAAAAAGATGGTGGTTTGAACCCACCAGCCACAATGTGGGAGAAAAATATGGCAGTCTACTTCTGTAAAGACTGCAGACTTAGAAAGCTTAAGGTGCTGCTCTACTCTGTCCTATTAATTAATTAATTATTAATTGTGTTGAAATCTACTCAATGGCAACACCTTTATTTTTACACAAATAAGAATTTAATGTACTAAAAATATGCAAGAACATTACTTCACATATAACGATCAAACTATAAGTTCTCACACAGACCACTGTACCAGAAACTAATTTCCCATTCTCCTTTTCTCATACATGTTTCCTGTTTGAACACCTTAGAAAAAATATTCTTAAGAATAGATTTGAGAGAGTTCTGGTAAGACGTCAGAATAGGCAGAAAGACTATACAGACCCTCTTCAACAAAGAAAAGGGGAACCAATTAACACAAATACAAGATAACCCTGCAGCCCTGAGCTTTGAAGGGAAGGCTATAGAAGTGTACTAAACTCCAACTAGTAGAAAAAATTTACATGAAAACACCAAAAAGGAGACATATGGAGCTGTAGTCTGGCAATGATCCTGATGACACAGACAGCCTGGATATTGCCGAGTGGTGTTAGGACCTAAGAAATAACCTAAAAATAAGCCCTGCTAGCCAGGGACTGCACAGAGGACTGCACTGGTGGCTGGTGAAAAAAAGGGGAAGCAGTGAAAAGGAAGGTGAGCTGAGCTGTGGACTTTTCCCTGTCCAGAGGGTACAGCCATTTTGAATGTTGACAAGTGGTTTGATCATTTTGGATATTTAAAGTGACAGCATTCTCCCAGATTCCATGGACTTAAGAATAGGCTCCACTTGCTGGGAACCACAAGGACATTCCAGACGCCAACTACTTCAAAGGTAACAGAGATGTAAATACAACGTCAAAATGTCTCGGAGGCCACAGACCATAACAGTACACACAAAAAAGCAAGACAAAGTGGTAGAAACAAGAGAGCAGGATACCGACCCAGAACACATTCCTGAGAAAGCAGCAGCACTGGAACTCCCTGAAAAGGAATTCAAAGAATTATATTTAGGTATCTTCAAAAGATTGAGAGAGAAATGATGGAAAACACTGACAAAATTAAGGAAAAAAAACAAAAAACCCTAGAACAATTTCAGAAGAGAATACAAGAACAAAATGACAAAATAAATAAAAAATTAGAAATGTTAAAAAATCTAATGTGGAAAAATTGCATAGATCCATAACAAAAGAAGATATTGAACAGGTCGTAAAAAAATTACAAAAAAAAAAAAAATCTTGGCCCAGACTGTTTCAATGGAAAATTCTACTGAACATTCAGAAAAGAGCTGACATCAATCCTACTGAAACTATTCCAAAACTTAGAAAAGGATGGAATCCTCCCTAACTCATTTTATGAAGCAAGCATAACCTGATACCAAAACCAGGCAAAGACATCACTCAAAAGGAAAACTACAGACCAATATCCCTCATGAATATAGATGCAAAAATCTTCAACAAAATCCTAGCCAATAGACTGCAACAACATATCAAGAAAATCATTCATTATGACCAAGTGGGGTTCATATCAGGTATGCAAGGATGGTTCAACATTAGAAAAACAATCAACATCCTCCACCACATAAATAAAACAAAGGAGAAGAACCACATGATCATATCAATTCATGCAGAAAAGGCATTTGATAAAATCCAACACCCATTCCTGATCAAAACTCTCAGCAAAATAGGAATAAAAGGAACATTCCTCAACATAATAAAGGGCATCTATATAAAACCAACAGCCAACATTATTGTCAAAGGAGAGAGACTGAAACCATTCCCCTTGTGAACAGGTACCAGACAAGGATGCCCTCTATCACCACTTCTATTCAACATTGTACTGGAAGTCCTAGCCAGGGCAAAAAAGGCAAGAAAGGGAAATCAAAGGCATCCAAGTTGGTAAGGAAGAAGTCAAACAATCTCTATTTGCTGATGATATGATCCTCTACCTAGAAAACCCAAGAGACTCAGTCAAAAATCTACTGGAACTAATTGAGAGATTTAGGATGGTGACAGGATACAAGATCAATATCAGTTGCAAAATCAGTTGCATTCCTCTACACAAGCAAAGAGATTGCTGAAAAAGAAATAAGGAAATCAATACCATTTACAATAGCTACCCAAAAAATAAAATACTTGGGAATAAATACACAAAAGACCTGTACTAAAAAAACTACTTCAAGAAACCATAAGAGATCTACATAAATGGAAGAACATGCCATGCTCGTGAATAGAAGATTAAACATTGTGAAAAGTGTCAATTCTACCCAAAGCAATCTATGCATTCAATGCAATCCCAATCCAGATCCCATCAACATTCTTTAAGGATATGGAAAAACCAATCACTAACTTTATATGGAAAGGAAAGAGGCCTTGCATAAGCAAAGCACTACTGAAGAAAAACAAAGTAGGAGGTCTCACACTGCCAGATCTCAAAACCTACTACACAGCCACAGTAGTCAAAACTGCCTGGTATTAGTAAAATGACAGACACACAGACCAAAGAAATAGAATTGAGAACCCAAAATTAGATCCATCAACCTATGGTCAGCTGATCTTTGACAAACAGCTGAAATCCATTAAATGGGAAAGAGAATGTTTGTTTAATAAATGGTGCTGGCTGGCAAAACTGGAGATCCATTTGCAGAAAAATGAAACAAGGTCTGTACCTCACACCATACACAAAAACGAACTCCAGATGGATCAAAGACTTAAATGTGAAAGCCATATTTGACAAGGGACTTACCTCTAGAATTTATAGAAAACTCCAAAACTTCAGAAAGAAAAAGACAAATAATCCAATTAAAAAATGGGCAGAAGACATGAATAGACACTTTACTAAAGAGGATATTCAGGCGGCCAAGAAACATATGAAGAAATGCTCACGATCATTAGCCATTAGAGGGATGCAAATCAAAATAATAATAATGAGTTATCATCTTGCCCCAGAACTAGCAGCAAAGTTCAACAAGACAGAAAATAACAAATGCTGGTGAGGATACGGAGAGATTGGGACTCTCATACACTGCTGGTGGGACTGTAAAATGATACAACCACTGTGGGAATCAGTATGGCAATCCCTTAAAAAGTTGGAATTAGGAATACCATTTGACCCAGGCATTCCGTTACCAGGTGTATATCCTATAGCAGTGAGAGCCAGGACAAGAACTGACATATGCACACCCGTGTTCATCACAGCACTATTTACAATAGTAAAAAATGGAAACAGTACCAACTAGACACCCAATCTGGGCAGAATGGCCACACTGCCAGGGACAAAATGCTCCAGTGCCTCCTAGCAGGCCTACAGGCTATTTCACATAAGGCTGTTAACTTCGATAAACTGAGGGAGATTACTCATCTCCCTTGCGGTGGTCACTCTTCAGAACAGTAGAGGATTAGACTTACTAACAGCAAAAAAGGGAGGTCTTTGCCTATTTCTGGGAGGGGAATGTTGTTTCTATATAAATCAGTCAGATATAGTACAAGATGCAGCCAAAAGACTCATCGAGAGGGCAACTAATATAGATCAACGTCTATCCACTAACAATGGTCCACCTTTTTCTTCCCTCTTTTTGGACTCCCTACCCTGGCTCCTACCGTTCTTGGGCCCTCTAATCTCCTTCGTGTTGATTGTTACCATCGCCCCCTGTGTTCTGTTTCATTCAATCACAGGTCCGCCAGATATCTACCTAAAATTTTGCAACAGACAGCAAACCAAATGATCCTTCAAGCCAAAGACCTGGAAGAGATTCCCTTGCGCTCGTGGAGACCACCCAACTAATAAGATACCTTGGCCACTTAGGCTCCACTGTTTCCCTGTTCTCGCTTCCCTCCCCTAATCGTTGCAACCCAGCCTGTCTTACAGGTCCCAGAACACCAGACGCCAAACATATCCAGCCAACCCCTGGGAATCGACACCTTTAGAAGCTGCTTCTTCGAGGACCTCTACATACTACAAATCACCAACCAGGCAAAACAACACAGCATCTCTGAAGTTGAAGCAAAATAAAACTGGTTTTGGTACTACAAGAGACAAACTCCAGTGCGTGTATAGACGGAAGGCCCTGCTTCCAAAGACACTGCACCCCTCACCAGCAGGAAGCAGCTCCAGAAGATTGACCTTTGCCCCTTTTCCCACAAAAGTGGGCCCTTCTTTTTATCCTTTTAAAAAACCAAAGAGAGGGGAATGTTAGAGATAAGCCACGCCATCTTGCATGGCTCTTCCGGGTTCTTCTTCATTCCCTGCTGCCCCACCCAAGGTCATAAGTCAGTTAAAGGAAGTCGAAACTGAGCTTCCGGCAAGGTGCGAATTTTAAAAGGCAACTTAGCTTCTGATAGGTTAAGACCCCTTCCTCCAGCTCTGACGTACAACCTCCTAACCCCAGGTCTATAAAAGACCACCCTCTCCCCTGCTTGCTCTCTTCTTCCTCTCTCTTCTGCCTCCTCCTTCTTCCTCTCTCTTCTTCCTCTTCTTCTTCTTCTTCTTTCTCTTCTTCTTCTGTCCTTCCTTCCCACAGGTGCCCTTTTGCCTCTTTAATAAAATCTCCTGTTGGGTAAAAAAAAAATGGAAACAACCTAGATGTCCATCAACTGAAGAATGGATAACCAAATTATGGTACATACACACAACAGAATACTGTGCAACCCTAAACAATAATGTAGAATCTGCAAAACACCATGTAATGTGGATGAACTTGGAGGACGTTATGCTCATTCACAGAAGGGCAAATATTGTATTAGTTCGTTATTGTAAAAAGTCAAGAAAAGGTTTCTATATGGAAGGAAATTTTCTTTGTTGGTTACCAGTGGTGGGAGGAGAGGAGAAAGAACACTGTTAGATAGGTAGAGACAAGTATCGATTTGGGTGAAGAGAAAGGCAATGTACCAAATATGGGTGATCAACATGATGGCATTGAAGAAGAGGAAGACATAGAGAGGAACATGGGAGGTACAGACAACAAAGATGAACCCTTTTGCACATACAGTACTGTGTTGTCAGTGAAGGCAAACATGGATATATGGGTAGACAGATGAGTGGACAGGCTAAACTATTAGGTATATCTATGCAGGGGGGAGTGTGCTCAAGAGCATGTACAGGGTTGGCAGACAATGTTTCTACAAGTGTATTGCTATGTTCTGTAAGAATTCCCAGGTGTATGGTAGAGCTGACAAGGGACAAGGGACAAGGTTGTAGTCACTTCTTGGTCACAGCCAACTACCCAGAGGGAGCAATTAGTTGGACCTGTGGGCTCAGAACCATAGTCACGGGACATCGAGCTCAACCGGCATAACATACTACACAAAACATTGTTCCACTTCCTACTTTGGTGAGTAGTGACTGGGATCTTAAAGACTTGCAAGCAGCCATCTAGATGAAGGGCTCTCCTCATCCAGAGAAAAGAAGAATGAAGAAAACCAAAGATTCGTGGAAACAATTGGTCCAAGTGACTAGTACACCATGCGATCCTAGCCTATACAACTCTGACACCAGAAGAACCAATGGTGTCCAGTTATTACTGTCAACTACTCGGAAGGGGATCTCTGTAGGAGACCCTGGATAGAGAGGGAGAAAATATGGACTCAAAACTCAAATATGGACAAAATTCAAATCATTTGGGGGGAAACAAAAAAGGGGACCAGGTTTGCTGGTCTGATGGAGCCTGATGGAACCACTGAGATTATGGCCCCTACATGCTGTTCAGATCTGGAATTGAACCCCAAGGATTCAGATCAAGTTTGGCTTCTAGCCAAACAAAAGACAGGCATATGAGGTGAACATTTACACTAGGCAGATACACTCCTTGGAGAGATCAATCATGGGAGAATAGAAGAGCTGTGTATGCACAGGGACATAGCTCAGGGGGCAGGAGTGCATGGAGGGAAGGACACAGGGAAGAGGTAACTATGGAGAGGAAGTAGGAGAGGAGCTGTTGCATTGTGGTAAATTGTAGTCAACATCATGAAACAAAGTGTATGTGCTCTGCTGCATGGAAAGTGAATTTGCTCTGTAAACTCTCACCCAAATCAGTTTTAAAAAAAAGATTTGATGCACTGAATATTAATGACTGAAGACCAGACAAGTTATGGGATGACATTGAGGACATCATACATGAAGAACCAAAATGTCATTAATAAAACTGGAAAGAAAGAAAAGACCAAAATGGATGTCAGAAGAGACTGTGAAACTTGCTCTAGAACACAGAGTAACTAAAGCAAATTGAAGAAATGATGAAGTAAAAGAGTAGAACAGAAAACTTCAAAGGTCAGCTCAAAAAGACAATGTAAAATATTATAATGAAAATGTGCAAAGACCTGGAGTTTGAAAGCCAAAAGGAAGAACAACCTCAGCATTTCTCAAGGTAAAAGAACTGAAGAGAAACTTCAAGCCTCGAGTTGCAATACTGAAGGATTCTGTAAGTTTTCTAGAGAAGGAAAATCAGTAAAGTATACACACACAGACACACACACATATAAATCATATGCATATATATAGCATATATGCATACACATATATATATAAAGCATATACATACATACACACTCACACACACAAACATATATATAAAGAAGGAGATCTGGTGATGTAGTGCCTAATGCATTTGAGTACTAAACAGAAGGCTGATGGTTCAAACTCATCAGCCAGTCCGTGGAAGGAAGACTTGGCAATTTATTTCCATAAAGATTTACCACCTGGAAAACTCAATGGGGGTCACTATGAGTCGGAATCAATTCAATGGCAGTGAGATTTTATACACACACACACACACACACACATAGATAGAGAGAAAAATTTATCTCAAGGAAATGGCTCTTGCAGTTGTAGAGGCTGGCAGTTTCCAAATCCATGGGGCAGACGTCAAACTGGAGGCTTCTCCTGACTCACGTTGTTGCAGTGACTGATGAACCCAAGATCAGCAGGCAACACAGCAGGCTGGTGGCCCACAAGCATGATGAATCCAAGATCAGCAGGTAATGTGGCAGACTGTTGGGTCACAGGCTACAAAGGCAACAATCCCAAAATTGGCAGTCAATAGAGCAGGCCAATGGTGTAAGTCCACATGATGATGAGGCAGATGAAGGATTCGGATCAAGCAAAAAGCCAGAGATCTTTGCCAGGATGTCTATATATACTGGAAGCTGGCCACACTCCTGAGAAAATTCCCTTTCAATTGACTGGCTGATAGTAGATCTCATCATAGAGATGATTACATTATATCAGATAAAATCATAGGGATGACTACATCATAAATGTTAAACCACTGAGAATCATGGCCCAGCCAAGTTGATACACAATCACAACTATTACAATGGGCAAAATATTGAATGATGCAGGAAGCATCAAAAGAAGACGGAAGGAATACACTAGATCACTACACCAATAAGAACTAGTCAATATTCTACCATTTCAGGAGGCAGCATATGATCAAGAACTAATGGTACTGAAGGAAGAAGTCCAAGCTGAATAGAAGGCACTAGTGAAAAACAAGGCTCTAGGAATTGACAAAATATCAGTCGAGATGTTTCAACAAATGGATCCAAAGCTGTAAGTGCTTATTCAACCATGCCAAAAAATTTGGGAGACAGCTATCTGGTCAACTGACTGGAAGAGATCCATATTTGTGCTTATTCCAAAGAAAGGTGATTTAACAGAATGTGGAAATTATTGAACAATATCATTATTACAACACACAAGTAAAATTTTGCTGAAGATAATTAAAAAATGGTTGCAGCAGTACATCAACAGGGAGGGGAACTGCCAGAAATTCAAGTTAGATTTAGAACAGGGCTATCATTGCTGATATCAGATCTTGGCTGAAAGCAGAGAATACCAGAAAGATGTTTACCTGTGTTTCACTGACTATGCTAAGGAATTCGACTATGTGGATCATAGCAAATTAAGGGTAACATTGTGAAGAATGGGAGTTCCAGAACACTTAAGTGTGATTAGGTAGGACCTGTACATGGACCAAGAGGCAGTCATTCAAACAGATAAAAGGGACATTCCATGTTTTAAAATCAGGGTTGTATCTTTTCACTTATTTCAATCTGTATTCTGAGCAAATAATCCAAGAAGCTGGACTATATGAAGAAGAATGTAGCATCAGGATTGGAGACTCAACAACCTGCAATACGCAGATGACACAACCTTACTTGCTGATATTGAAGAGGTCGTGAAACTTGAAACACTTACTGATGAAGATCAAAGACTACAGCCTTCAATGTGAATTGTAACTAAATATATATATTTAGATGCCATTTAGATGAGGTTTTATATATATATATATATATATATATATATATATATATATATATATATATATATAAAACCTCACAACTGGATCATTAAGAAACATCACGATAAACAGAAAATACTGAAATTGTCGAGGATTTCATTTTAGTTGGATCCACAATCAATGTCCAACGAAGCAGTAGTCAAGAAATCAAACAACATATTACATTGCCCAAATCTGGTGTAAAAGACCTCTGTGATAGTTAAGTTTGTGTGTCAACTTGGTTGGGCCAGGTTGAGTGGCTGGGCAACTGGATGTAGTTATTCCCCATGGTGAGATTGGTAATTAACTCCATGGTGGAATCCACTGGAGCAGCTAAGTAGCTGCTTTAGGGATGTGATCTGCTTCCCCTATATAAGAAACAGCTTTGAGAATGGTCTCTAGCTTTTTAACACACTTGAACCCTGCATGTAGCTGAGTCTTCATTCAGCAGCCTGCCTTGCTTTGCAGATTTTGGGCCTTTCAATGGACTTGAATCAATGACCTGCTATGTTGTTTGGTAACATCGAGACTGTGCCATTTTATTTGTTGACCTTGGGCCTGTTAGCCTCAGCAGCCAGTAGCTGCCTAAATGAAGTGATGCCTCCAGCTTCAGTGGGTTGGGAGCAAGAGGCAGAACTGAAGCCCAAGGTCCAGGGGCTTTCACCCAGCCCCTAGAGCTCGGCACTTTGAACTTAGAGTTAAAGCCTCCAAATTGTAAGAGAATAAGCTCCTGTTTGTTCAAGCCATCCCATTTGTGGTATATTCCTGTCAGAGAAGCACTAGGTAACCAGAACAACATCTATAAAGTGTTAGGGACTAAAGATGTCACTTTGAGAACTAAGGTTTCCCTGACACAAGTCATGGTATTTTCAATTGCCTCATATGCATACAAAAGCTAAACAATGAATAAGGAAGACTGGAGAAGAATTAATGCCGTTGAATTATGTATTATGTATTTTTAAATGTATGTATTAAATAAGATAGCTGAAGAATATTGAATATATCATGGAATTCCAGAAGTCTTCTCTAAGACAAGGCAAATCTTGTCTTAGAAGTACAACCAGAATGTTCCTTAGAAGCAAGAATGGTGAGACTTTGTTTCGTGTACTCTGCTCATGTTATCAGGAGTGACAAGTCCCTGGAGAAGGACATCATGCTTAGTAGAGTCTCAGTGAAAACAAGGAGGATCCTCAGTGAGATAGAGTGACACACTGGCTACAACAATGGGCTCAAAATAGCAAACACTGTGAGGATGGTGCAGGAAGGGGCAGTGTTTCGTTCTGTTGTACATAGGGTCTCTATAAGTTGGAACCAATTCAATGGCATATAACAATAACATGAAAAAAATAAAGTCCTCCATATCATTCCAATATTACCTTTAAATTTATTACTAATTTTATGGAGATGACTTGTAAATGTTGCATTATGCAATAATTTGGTAAATTCATAGTTAGTATACTATAATAGCAAACTGAAATCCTTAGTAAAATACATAACTTTTAAGCAAACTTTTGTTTAATGGCAGTTTTAGACAATATGATTTATTATATAGCAAACCGATTATATTACTGTTCATATTATATTTGTGTGCTTATAATAGAGCTTTGCATTCCAGTACCTATGATGGAACATAGAATACTTAAGTCCTCAAAAACATTTGCTCAATTGAGAACACATCTCAAGAAAACTAAGTGCTGAAAGCAGTTAAGCAAATACCTAATAAAGCGACCTGTTTTAAAATGGTTTTAATTTTCCATAAAGTGGGATCCTCTTCTTCAACTAGAAACAAAATAATAGGTGCTAAATATCATGAGGTAGGGACTAGGGCACCAACAAGACAAACTAAGGAACAAGCAAACCAGTTCTGCCAGCATTACCCAATTTACATGAGAAGAAGAAAGTAAAGAGTCTAGGAGAGAATTATGGAATATTGTGAGGCATGTCATGCTATGCCATTTAGATGAGGAGGTGTTTCACCTTCACTTCAAATCAAGTGAGAGGTTTTAAGAGACTACTTGGACACTTGATATGCATCCTATCCTCCAGAGTCTACAGTTGATAAGGGCTGTTTTGGGGTCTCACCAAGAGAAATGTAAAGGTACTAACTAGATGGTAGATGAAGCCACTTCTGCCCTTTGGCAGAGTAAAAACAACTGTGTTGAAAGTGAGATCTACTTGCAACATTAGGGAAAATGTATGTATGTATTTCCTATGGACCCTAAAAAGAGAGTATGGGAGAGAGGATTATAAGGTGCCAGCCAGAGGAGAGGCATTCCTTCATGAAGGCAATTGAAATCTGTGGTGCACAGCAAATTTATTGTGAAACTAATGAAGCTTTAACTTCAGAAACCCTCACATACAAGGGACCTTTCTAATACCCTAGAAGAGGGTTTAGAACTGTTGTCACAATGCTTTATGCTTCTGTAAGATTTACAAAAGAAAGACTTTAACTGCAATTGGTTAAATCTCTGTCTCTCTTCACTACAACATTTGTTCTTTCACATTTCCCATTGTGTCTGGTGCTAACGAAGTGCTTGCAGGCATTTTAGAAATTTTGTTAAGAGGAGGTTGAGATGGACATATGCTATTTTTGCTGCAGTTTAGAAAGAAATTTTTGAACTTTTCAACAAAAAGTAAGAAATTATAGGCTCCTGATTTGAATGTATATGAGGAGTATCTCCTTTTTCATCTTTAAATTTATGTATTAAACAAAATAAAAATGATCAAATGTAGATAAAACAGTGGAATATGAAAAAGATGAACCATGAAATCAATAAAAATTACTTTTATATAGAAAAGTGAATTATAACAAAAATTTTTTTCTATATCATCCCAAAGCACTAATCTATTAAAATAGAAAAATTCCAAACAGAATTAATGAATAGGAACTTTGTTTCATACTGAATTAATGAAGATAACAAAAATCATGTGAATTTAATAGAAAAAGATTTACATTTATTGTTGATTTGATACAAGATACTAACATTGGTAAAAATACATAAAATTCATCATAACCACTACAATGAAGACAATGAAGACAATACAGACAGGATGATTAATGAACATTGTTAATTTTACTTATTGCCAACAAAACTTGAAATACCCTGAAATCTTATAGCTTACATATGATAGAAACTTGTTAGAAAATTTCCATCTGTGGTATGGAATCTGAGTCAGCCACTAGTATTTAGGGTTACTTCTTCACTCATAGGAAACATAGATCTGGCAACTAATGGGGTGATGTGGGAATTGCAGACACCACTCCTATTTATTTTATTAAGTATAAAACTATCAATTGTTAAGAATCATTATTATTTTATGCACCCCTATTGAAAATGGTCTGGTAGTGTAGTGTATAAGGCGTCTGATTTCCAACCAGAAGGCTGGCAGTTCAAACTCACCAGCCACTCCTTGGAAGGAAGGTTGGGCAATCTACTTCTGTAGAGATACCGCCTTGGAAACCCAAGGAGGGGTTGCTATGAGTCAAATCAGCTTGATAGCGGTGAGTTTTTGGTTTACTGAAAATAGTAATTAAACTGTGAGATAATGATTTGTTAGTTAGCTTTTAACTTTATTAAAAGAACTATTTTAGACTTACTTAGACATAACTTTTTCTCTTACATTACTCTTACACACACATAAAATGAAAAAATATGTAAGTAAAACAATTGGTTAAGGCATTCCAAAAACTTCTTCAAATTCAGTCTGATTTTCTGAATCATTTTTGACTCACAATAATGACTGTCTGTGGTTTTACACAACTTTTTAATTGTTCTCTACTGGTGTCCCTGAGTGGTGCAAATGGTTAACATACTCATCTGCGAACTGAAAAGTCAGAGGTTCAAGTCTACCTAGAGGTGTCCAGGAAGAAAGGCAGGGCAATCTACTTCTGAAACTCTCCACAGCACAATTCTACTTGGACACAGACGGGGTCACCATGAGTCAGAGATGACTCGATAGCAACTGGTGGTGGTGGGAGTGGCAGACTGTGCTTTATGACATCAAGAATATGGTGGTGTAGTATTTACTGAAGTGCCCCACTACCATCTCCCAGATTTTCTTCCAAGGTGCTGATACCCTTTTTAACATTTATGCATACATACGTAAAGTATGTATGTCACAATACTGAGTAACAATAAGATACCATCAATTTTAGGAAGCATTGTAATTTCAGACATTAAAATGAGGAAAATATATGTGTTAGAATTAAATGAAACATAGTACAGGCAGCCCCCAAATTACAAACCAGTTCTCTCAGTCTGTCTTTAAATCAAATTTGTACAGAAGTCAGACAGGTACAATTTCTAATGTCAGTTAGTCAAATGTTTGTCTTAATGTATAAAGAACTTCCTATGCATAAAAAAAATTAAGGAAACACTTCCAGATACATTAAAATATTTTAATAATACAGTAATAATATTTTGATGTGTGTCACAAAGTAGCACTTGTTCTATTACCATTTGCTAGGAACTACTATAGTGTAGTGCCTAAGGCACTTGACTGCTAACCAGAGGGCTGGTGGTTCAAACCCCCAGCCGCTCCTCAGAAGGAAGGCTGGGCAATCCACTTCCATAGTAATACCATCTCGGAAACCCAAGGAGGGGTCGCTATGAGTCAAGTCCAACTCGACGGCACATAACAACAACAACAACAGGAACCACTGTATGTACCTTGAATTTTTTGTAGCATAGTGCCTAAGGCACTTGACTGCTAACCAGAAGACTGGAGGTTCAAACCCACCAGCCACTCCTCAGAAGAAGGGTTGGGCAATCTACTTCCATAGTGATACTGCCTCGGCAACCCAAGGAGGGGTTGCTATGAGTTGGGGTCAAGTCGATGGCACACAACCACAACATGGGCTGGTTCCGAATGGTTCCTAACTGTGGTTGTATGTAATCTGGACATTCATAACCCAGGAACTGTGTGTATCATATCTAGGAACTGTGGTGGCACAATGGCTAAGCATTTGCCTGCTAACTGAGAGTTTGGTAGCTGGAACAGACTTAGCACCTCCAAGGGAGAAAGACCTGGCAATCTGCTCCCATAGAGATTATAGCCTAGGAAATCCTACAGAGCAGATCTTCTTTGTCATGTAGGGTTACTATGAGTTTGAATCAACTCCATGGCACCTAACCTCAGCAGTATCATATCTAAGGCCAGTTGTGGTAGAATTACCACCTTCCACACAAGAGACCCAGGTTTGATTCCTAGCCAATGTATCTCATGCACAGCCACCATCTGTCAGGTGGCAGCTTGCATGTTGCTATGGTACTGTACAGGTTTCAGTAGAGCTTCCAGAAAAAGACCAACTAGGAAGAAATGTCTAGTGGTCTACTTCTGAAAATCAGCCAGTGAAAACACTATGGATCACAGGGATGCAATCCACAACAAATCATGGGGATGGGGCAGGGCTGGGCAGAGTTTCTTTCTGTTGTACACAAGATAGCCCTGAGTCAAAGACCGACTTGTTGAGAGCTGTTTTGGTTATCTAGTGCTGCACTAACAGAAATACCACAGGAGAATGTTGTATTCCCCACGATGAAACTGATAATCAAGTCCATGGTGGAATCTACTGTGAGCAGCTGAGTAGCTGCCTTAGGGATGTAGTCTGCTCCCCATATGCAAGAAGCTTTAGGAATGAATGGTCTGTAGCTTAAACAAACAGCAGTTTATTCTCTTATAGTTTTGGAGGCTAGAAGTTTGAATTCAAAGTGCCAGGCTTTAAAGGCTTGGTCAAAGCCCCTAACCTTGGGTTTCAGCTCTGCCTCTTGCTCCCAGCCTACTGGAGCTGGAGGTGTCTCTTCACTCAGGCAGCTGTTGGCTGCTGAAGCTAAAAAGCCCAAGGTTGACAAATAAAACGGCACAGTCCCAATATTACCACACAACATGGCAGGCCATTAGTTCAAGTCCAGAAACAGTTCCAAGATAGGCAGGAAACCTGGCAGGCTGCTAAATGAAGACTTGACTACATGCAGCGTTCAAGCATCCCAAAAAGCTACAGACCATTCCTAAAGCTTCTCCTTATGTACTGGGAGCAGACCACATCCCTAAGGCAGCTACTCAGCTGGTCACAGTAGATTCCACCATGGAGTTGTTTACCAGTCTCATTGTGGGGAACACTACATACAGCTGCCCAGCCACTCAAACCAGGCCTAGCCAAGTTGACACAAAATCTTAACTAACACAACAGCTAATGACAACAACAGTATCATATGTAATTATCCATTTGGAAAAATTTCTGCTTCCTAACACTGTAACTGGTGGCACAGTAAAAGCATTTGACTGCTAACCGGAAGGCTGGCGATTCAAAACCCACCAGCCACTCCTTAAAGGAAGATTGGGCAAACTACTTCCGTAGTGATACTGCCTCGGAAACCCAAGGAAGGGTCACTGTGAGTTGGAAACAATTCGATGGCAGTGAGGTTTTTTTTTTTTTTTTTTTTAATCACTATAACTTGGACTCTAATCATTTAGAAATCTTACTACTCCTGAAAAGGACACTTCTACCTGAGGGCATAACACAAACTCACTGAACTGGAAATTCAGTGTCAACTGGGCATTTTGGTCTCTTCACTTCATGGAAATAAGAGGCAAAACAAAAAAATAAATTATTTTGGCTTGGGTGATTAATCCTCATTATCAGTAAATCACAAGTTCCTGGTTATGAACTGAACTGCTTGAATTGTGAATTGAACTGCTCCATGGGTCTTCTTGGCTATAATCTTTATGGAAGATCACCAGGTCTCTCTCCTACAGTGTTGCCAGGTGTGCTCAAACCGCCAACCTTTTGGTTAGCAGTCAAGCACAAACTGTTTGACTACCCAGAAGACTTTAAGCATGAGGAATAGCCAAAGGAGTGGACTGTGACGAATGTTGCAGATTAGCTCATTTAAGATCCTTCCCATTCCCTTCCTATGAGAATATGACAGCCTGAAAGCTATGAAATGTATTCCCCGGACTTACTATGTCTAAAGTTTTAGATGCAAGTAAAGTTCTCCCTATTAGATGTGCTTGTATGAAACACAGAAGAGAAAAGTGAGACCCTTTCTGCATATTTCTGATGGCAAGCACGGTCATGAAAACAAGACTTCCCTGAAAAAATGTTTCAGTGACTTCTAGCTCCATCTTCTGACCAATGGAAAAAATAATATTAATATATAAGACAAAGAGAGAATGAAAATGAGAAGCAGAGAGATAGAGATATAGGAGAAGCAGAACAGTCCAATGACACATTTGAGGCTCTGGACATTGTAATGCCTACAGCTAATTGTAACACTTGAGCTTTCTAATTATTTTAGAATATTAAATCTCCTAGTGTTTCACTTGGGAGCTTTGGTGGCGTAGTACCTAAACACTGACTACTAACCACAAGGCTGGAAGTTCAAACCCACCAGCCACTCCTTGGAAAGAAGACTGAGAAATCTACTTCCATAGGGATACTGCCTTGGAAACCCAAGAAGGGGTTGCTATGAGTCAAACTGACTCGATGGCAATGAGTTTGGTTTATTCGGTTTAATGTTTCACTCAGTTTGAAGTGGGTTCCTAACTCTTGCAATGGAAAGAAACTAAATATATATTCCAAAGATAAACATAATTTTTAAAAAATAACTAATTTTTTACAGAAACCAACTACTTTCTAAAATAATAGCTAAACTACAAGCCGTTAGGTAATGAGAGAAGTGAGTTCCCACCTACAAGTGAAGAACTGAATAATGTTACAAGCAATCTGAAAAACAGTCAAATTTTATAAGCAAAGACTTTTGTTAAGGCTGTAATGAGAAACAGAGGAGGATGAGAAGTATGCCACACATGGGTATAAGATATTCAATGTATGATCATCTAGAAGGTTCTCTAGTAACTTTATGACCCCTGGCCAATAAAATATTGCAATCCCTAAAAGCTCTGAGATTCCAAGCAGAGTCCTAGGTTCTCCTGATGTTGTCACCGATCCTGTTCCAAAGGTCAGTGACTTTGATAAAGAGATATTTTTCCATTCTTACTGCTGTCCTCAGGTCTACTTTGGGTTCACCGGATTACTGTGGCAATTTTTCTTTTTCTTTTTACGTGATAGCTTTATATTTGCTTGTTTCTTAGAATCTTTACTTTTTATTTTCCCATTCTATACCACTATTGATATTGTGGGATATTTACTTCAAGTCCATTTTTGTGTTTATACTTTTTAAAATGCCAAAATTTTGAATACACTATCCATTAGCAATTGGAACATCACAGATGTTCTACTTTATAAAGGCCCTCTTGATTTCTACCCTCATCTTGATTTTACTTTCTTCCCTAAAGGCAACCACTAGTCTGAATTTTCTTGTAGATTTCAAATATCTTGATTACACTTTTAGATACATGTTTCCACAGAAAACACACACACACACACACACACACGTAAATGGTGTCATGCTCTAAGTATCCTTTCGCAACTTACTTTTTTCAAACACACCATATTTTACCTGTTTAAGTAAGTAATTGTTTAGGTTATTTCCAATTTATATTATTACAAAGAATGTGATAATGGACATCACGTTCCTATCTGTCAAACTGTCTTATAGGGTCGCTATGAATTGGAATTGACTCGATGGCAGTGGGTTTTGGTTTAGGACCTATGGAGTCTTAAGTCATGCAGTTTGACAATGAGCTGACATTAAGTTGCTGTGATTTGAATGTCTTTCTCTGGACAGGACTTTGCTTGTTTATGGATGCAGATGCCCAAAGTTCCAAGCAGAACAGAAGATTC
>NW_006921739.1:32512-38862 GCF_000298275.1 Orycteropus afer afer | reverse complement strand
CAAAGGGGTTCATATTTGTTGTTTGTACTGCCCATGTAACTCTCTCGGGGGTGGTTATTCTTAAACTGATTGTGAAGGGGATGTTAATCTCTGACGTATGAAAGGGACAATGGGTAGAAAAGCCAAGGGGTGACCTGTGGTGAAGTGAATTACTTGGTATGGCTTTTCTAGCAATAGTCTTTTTAACTCCAACCAGATTACTGAGTGGGACCATGCAAATAAGATGTGTAGAACTCTGATGTTGGGATTGGTTAGTTTTGTCACTCTGCCAGGCTTAATATGGCCTTCCTAGAGAAAGACAGGGATTTCACTGACATTAAGAGAAAAGAGCTAGAGGTGAAGCAGACTGCATCCTTGGGCCTGAGATCCCTGCACTGGACTCCCTTGGCAGAGACACTTGGCAGAAAGAGATGCCCAGAAGAGAGAGACCCCCAGCTGAGAGAGATGCCAGGCTGAGAGACAGCAGCAGAGGAACCAAGAGGCAGGAGACAGAGCAGCTGGCTTTCTGGCCCATGGAGTGAGAAAGCTGAGTGCTCTTGGGCAGGAAGGCTTACGGACGGAGGGGAGTGCACACAGGTATACCTATTGGCAGAGCTAAAAGAGCTTTGTAATACTTGCCCAAGCAGGGCAGAGGCAGGCCAAGAGGTCAAGGGCTAGAGAGGCAAGCCTGAGGGAGTAGCAGAGGGGAGACTGTCCTGATCGAAGAATTGTATCCTGAGTGTGTTCCTGAATCTGAGATGTAGCCTGTTACTTCCCTAATAAACCCCATAATCATGAGTCTTGTCTGTGAGTTCTGTGTGGCCACTGCAATAAATTACTGAACCAGCAGAAATGTAGTGAGTGCCGTGGGAAGGATGGTTGGTGTCAGAACTGGTAAAAGGCTGGAGAGTGGCAGCATGTCTCACCTCGTAGGAATAAGCACTGGGCTGCTGACATGATTCTATCTTCTTTTTGTGAAGTTAGAGAGGTCAGAAGATGCTGACCCCATGCCCTTTGAGCACAGGATCACCATTAGACAGAACTGAGTTAATGTCAGATTGGACATTTTAATTTTTTTAAAGACCTACATTTGTCGGGGTTGTTAGTTGCAAAATATAAAACAAATACTGACACTAATTAAGTGGAAAGGGAATTTATTAGATGAGCATATTATAAAATAGATATGAAGACTGGAAAGTCAGGTTAAGGCAGGGACCAAGAGAAAAGCCACCATTGAGAAGAAATCGACTTAAGGCATTGTCTGTTGTAAAATGGACACTTGCCTTGAATGCTGATGGCAAAGCTACCAATGGTTATTCACTGCTGCATCACTATACTCTGAATTCTGGGAAGAAAGAGGAAAAAAAAAAAAACTCCATTTGATCTTCTTGTGTCTTTGAGTCAAGCTTATAAGACTCACTTGCAATATTATTTTTCTATTTATATTAGAAGATTACACTTCTAATACAGCAAGTAAATCCTAGCCTGAAGTTGAAGTATACAGCTGTAATGATCTCCAGAGACAAAATGAGTAATACAACCAATTAGATGAGCAGTTCTACTTTGCCCTCTGGTGGTGTAGTGCCCAAGGCATGTGACTGTTAACCAGAAGGCTGGTGGTTTAAACCCACCAGCCACTCCTTGGAAAGAAAACTGGGCAATCTACTTACCTAGAGATACTGCCTCAGAAACCAAAGGAGGAGTTGCTATGAGTCGGGACTGACTCAATGGCAGTGAGTTTGGTTTGGCTTTTTGGACCAATTAGAACTATTTTGGTGTCTTTCTTCTCAATCTTATATTAGAAAATAAATACAAAACAAAGTTTGTAAGCATCAGTTGGCACATTATTCTAGATGGTAAGGTGGAGATTTTTTCACAGTGGTGTTTAAATATATCTACGTTATATAGCTATATTTAAAACAAACATTTCTCTGAAAAATATGTCAGTCTATCTTTCTTTATCAAGAAAATGTATTCACTTATTCTTCAAGTACTTCCTGAGTACCTACTATGTACTAAGTACTGTATTATGTGCTCGATAGTAAAAACAGACATAACAGTTCAGTGGGAAAGACAGATAGATAATCAATAGATCGTATACAGGTGGTTCAAAAAAAACCCAAACTCACTGCCATTGAGCCAGTTCCAATTCATAGTGACCCTTCCTTGGGTTACAAGGTGGGATCGCTATAGAAGTAGATTGTCCAGTCTTCCTTCTGAGGAGTGGCTGGTGAGTTTGAACTGCCAGCCTTCTGGTTTCCAGTCAAATGCCTTAGGCACTACGCCACCAGAGCTCCTACATACGGGTGGTTAATTATATGGAGAAAAAAAAAAAAGTATCCTATTCTATGAAAACCTGTAAGATACCTAAGTCTGATGTGGCAGACCAGAAAGTGCCTTCTTTAACATAAGATGCCTTTTTAAAAAAAGATATGATGATCAAACTGAAATGAGAAAGATGGGAAGGAGGGCTGGCTAGTCAAAAGGGGGACGAGATAGAGTCATCCAGACAGGAAGCAGTTTGTGTCAAGGTCTTATAAAATATGACAGTGAACTTCAGATATTATTGCTTAAAAAAAAGAAAAATAAACATATTTAACTAAGTAAAATATGATCAAGAAATCAGAACTCATGGCTACTATTTATACCCTAGGTTAACTCGATTGAGATGTTTCTATTACACAGAATAATGGAGAGTAGGAATCAGATACAGTAAATCTTCAATAATCCATGCTGATAGAATGCATTAGTAAGATAGATAATCACAATATAATTATTTCGTCTGGAAATAGACAAAGTAATTTTGATTTAGCTTCTAACTTGTTGTTGTTGTTGTGTGCCATTGAGTCGACCCTGACTCATAGCGATCTCTCCTTGGGTTTCCAAGGCAGTATCACTACAGAAGTAGATTGCCCAACCTTCCTTCTGAGGAGTGCTGGTGGGTTTGAACTGCCAGCCTTCTGGTTAGCAGTCAAGTGTCTTAAGCACTATGCTACCAGGGCTCCTAACTAATCCAGTACAATTTTTCCATAGTAGATTGACTTGTTTTGCTCAAACTTATAAAGAGTTGATTTATATTATCTTAGTGAAAGAAAGCTAGCAGTATATAAAGAATCAGTTTGTACTTAGGGTATATTTCTGAATACTTAAATTTTTGGTGTTAAAGTTATATAACACCATGGAATTATATTAATAATATCTTGTCATGTCTTAAAAAGCATCCTTACAAGAGATGCTAAAGAAGTCCTTTGGACAAAAAACCAACAACAGCACACAACAACTGATGATTAACATAATGACTACATAACACAGAAACCAATCCAGTTATAGAAGTATCCAAGGTAAAATAAGCTCACAAAGTTGTAAACAGGGAACCAGTAACATCAATCAGTAACTGAGGATAACTACAAACCAAAAAAAAGGAATAGTGTAGGTACAGAACTTCCAAATGACAAGGAAGTCAAGATAACTGCAAGACAGAACAGAATGTTCTAACTTGGAAAGAAAATTATAAATCTCAGGGTAAACTCAGAGAAAAATAATAAACCTTTGTATCAAAATAAAAAAGAGAAGAGGCACAAATATTTAGCAAACACTAAAACAGCAATGAAGGAAATGATAACACGATTCATTAAAAAAAAAGAATGACCTGTGCACAAAAAATAACATTCTCCTTATGAACTATTGGGTTACAGAAGAAATAAAAAAGAAAATTAAAAATTTCCTTGAATCAAATGAGAATGAGAAAACAACATACCATCTCTTTGGGACACAGCAAAAGCAGTGATCATAGGGCATTTTATAGCAATAAATGCACACATCAAAAAAAAAAGAAAGAGCCACAATCAACACCTTCATCCTACATCTCCAACAATTAGAAAAAGAGCAGCCAAAAAAAAAAAAAAAAAACGCCTACAGTCACCAGAAGAAAAGAAATAATGAAGATCTGAGCAGAAATAAATGGAATAGAAAATAGAAGGACAATAGAAAAAATCAACAAGACTAGAAGTTGGTTCTTCAAAAAAATTAATAAAATCTACAAACCACTGGGTTAACAAAGGAAAAAAGGTAAATAACATGAATATGAGATGAAATGGGATGTCAAACAGAACCAACCAAAATAAAAAGGGCAATAGCAATATGTTATGAAGAACTATACTACAACAAATTTGAACACCTAGAAAAAAAATTGACAAAGTTCTAGAAACTCACTACTTACCTAAACTAACACAGACTGAGGTAGAAAATTTGAAACGACCCATAACAAAAGAAGAAATTAAACAGGTCATCAAAAAATTACCAACAAAAAATGTCCTGACTCAGTTTCACTGGAGAATTCTACCAAACATTCAGAAAAGAGGTGACAATAATCCTACTCAAATTATTCCAGAACATAGAAAAGGATGAGATTCTCCCAAATTCATTTTATGAAGTAAGCATACCATGATACCAAAACACCACTGAAAGGAAAACTACAGATCAATACCTCTCGTGAATATAGACACAAAAATCTTGAACAAAATCCAAACCAACAGACTCCAACAATTTATCAAAAAAATAACACACCATGGGGAGATTCAAAATGGAGTCTCATCAGTAATCACCATGCTGTTTCCCTCTAGCATCTTAGTGCTTGAAAAACTAGGTACAGCAGTTTGAATTAGGGATTCTGGTGCTCTGAACAGCTCACTGAGTCAGAGTGCACCAAACACAGAAGAGCAGAATTAGAGGAAAGGCACAGGGGAAAAATTTAAGGAAGATCTACCCGGCGGAGGGCAGACGGGCAGCGAAAGAGGCCACTGGAAACTTCCCTGGGGCAGTCACTGACTGGCAGACTTGGGCAGCCACCTGAGATCTCTGTGGGCCAAGGAAGAAGAAGACACCCTATATCAACATATCAGCAACCACACCAACAAACATCAGCAAACACCCCAAGGATCTACCTTCACCACCTGATTTTATTGGTAACTTGGGTCAGCTAGGTGCAAATGGGCACATGCAGCACCACTGAAACCCAAGCAGAGAGCTCACTGGTGCTCCAGGAGGGTGAGCTTGCTCCCCACTCAGTAGGTCACTGAGTGGGCTTGGGTCAGCTTGGGAGGCATTGAGAGGTCTGTGCTTGTCTTTGTCACTGATATCAGGACCACAGATTACTAGTAGGCATGCTCCCAACTCCAGCACAGCTGAAATCGCATGCATCTTTGGTGCCACAGGTGGGCAGTATCACAGACAAACTCCCGGGCCTTTCGCCATCTGGGCAGATTGGGCCGGTGCTGCGGGTAGACACGGTGGAGAGAGAGGAATCTGCAGCTGAGTGCAGATCTGGGAATTTGCCTTGGATTGGCTTTCTGGCGCCGAGGGCCCTCAGAAGCAGAGTCTGTGAGTGTGCCTGAGCCTGGCAGAAAGTGGCGGCACCCTAACAACAGGAATCTTTCCTGAAATTGAGCTGCGGGCTTGTAAATAACAGTACGACGTCATCAATAGTGGACAGCGCAAAGCCCTAGAAACCGACCCTAGCAATACCAAGCTTTCCTTCTGCTCCCACCTTCTCTACACCTTCACTCATTCAATAGAAGAAACCATATTCAGCCAATTACCATAAAATCTCCTGGTTTGAACTCTAAACCCTCTTTACAACAAAGAGAAACATATATCCACATTCCACACAGTGATCCCACCACCACAAAGAAAACTGCAGAGCAACCCAGCATACCTGAATCAATAATAAAATAAAATACACCAGCTTCACCTTTTCAAAATATTAAACCATAAAACCAAGACAAAACAAATCAACATACAACCAGCAGTTAGACAACCTCAAAATGTCTAGGAAACAACAGGAAACTCAAATCAAACAAAAAAAACAAGACAAGGCATTAGAAGCAAAACCACATGGAGTAAGAGGAGGCAATAGAATTATCTGAGAAGGAATATAGAAAATATATTTATAGAGCTGTCCAACAGCCTAAGGAAACCCCAAACAGAAACAAGGAGAATACAGACAGTTCCCTGGAGGAACTCAGGAAAATCACTGAGGAACGGAATATCAAGATTAATGCACAATAAAAACTCATACAAAAACAGCAGTTAGAAATGCAGAAGATGTCTATTGATATGCAAACCATGAGCACCAAAATGAAAGAACTATACAACACAGTAGAAGCTCAAAAGAATAAATTAGAACTGGCTGAAGAACACATATCCCAACTAGAAGACAAATCCCTGGACACTAGCCTTTATGAAGAAAAATCAGAACAAAGATTTAAGAGAAATGAAGAGAGCCTAAGAATTATATGCGATGACATGAGATGAAACAATGTAAGACTCATTGGAATTCCAGAACAAGAAGAGGTGAAAAAGACCACTGAGAA
>NW_006921739.1:0-9859 GCF_000298275.1 Orycteropus afer afer | reverse complement strand
TGTGAGAGTGCTGTCTCTTTAAATATTCAAAATAGTCAAGCCACTTTTAGATCTTCAAAATGGCGGCGCCCTCTGGACCAGCAAAAGTCCACAGCTCAGCCCGCCTTTCTCTTCACCTTCTCTGTTTATTCCCCAGCCACCAGAGCAGTCCTCTGTGCAGCTCCTGGCTAGAAGGACTGATTTTTAGGTTAATTCTTAGGTCCTACCAGCACTTGGGAATCTCCAAGCTGTCTGTGCCATCAGGATTGCGCAGGATCGCTGCCAGACCACAGCTCCGTATGTCTCTTTTTTTGGTATCTTCACACAAATTCTTCTGCTAGTTGGGGTTTAGTCCACTTCTATATCCTCCCCTTCAAGGCTCAGGGGTCCAGAATTATCTTCTGTGTCTGTGTTAATTGGTTTCCCTTTTCTTTGTTGAAGAGGGTCTGTGCAGTCTTTCTGCCTAGTCTGCCATCTTGCCCGAACTCAAGAGTCAATGCTTTTGAGTTGTGGTGTTGGCGAAGAATGCTGAAAGTACCATGGACTTCTAAAGAACTAACAAATCTGTCCTGAAAGAAGTACGGCCAGAATTCTCCTTGGAAGTCAGAATGGCCAGACTTTGTCTCACCTACTTTGGTCATGCTGTAAGAAGGGAGCATTCCCTGGAGAAGCATATCATGCTTGGCAAAGTGGAAGGACAACTAAAAAGGGGAAGGCCCTCAATGAGATGGATTGACACAGTGGCTGTAACAATGGCCTTAGGTATAGCAAATATCATGGGGCTGGAACAGGACTGGGCAGTGTTTTGTTCTACTGTACATGAGCTCGCTGTGAATTGGAGACAGCACCTAACAACAACAAAGATAATGTCTTATATCCTAGTCTGGTAAGTAGCATTTGGGGTATTAAAAGCTTGTGTGTGATCATCTAAGAAGTCTCTTCCCACCTGGAGCAAAAGAGAACAAAGAAAAACAAAAACTAAAGGAAGTAATTAGTACAAAGGACTAATAGCTCACATGAACACGGCCTCCTCTAACCTGAGACCAGAAGAACTAGACGGTGCCCAGCTACCACAACCGCCCATTGTAAGACCACAGTAGAAGGTCCTGGTTAGAATGAGAAAAATATGTAGAATAAAAGTCAACGTTAAAAAAAAAAAAACAGGCTTACTGCTTACTGGTCTGCGAGAGACTAGAGGAACCCCCGAGACTACTGTCCCAAGACAATCTTCTAACTTGAAACAGAAGACACTCCTGGAGACCACTTTTCAACCAAATAACAGATGGGAGGATAAAACAAATAATAATACCTGTGAAGAATGTGTACCTCAGAACAATCAACTACATGAAACCAAAAGGGTAACATCTGTCCAGAATCAAAGATGGGAAGACAGGGAGGGAAAGGGAAACTGGACAAATGGAAACAAGAGAACCCAGGAAGAAAATAGGGAGAGTGCTGACACGTAACTGCAACCAACATCGTGAAACAATCTGTGCATGAACTATAGACTGGAAAACTAATTTGCTACGTAAACTTTCACCTAAAGCACACACATACGAAAAAAAGTCATTGGGAATCCCTGGGTGGTACAAACAGTTAATGCACTCCACCGCTAAACAAAAGGTTGGAGGTTTGTGTCTACCCACAGGCATCACAGAAAAAAGGCCTGGTGATCTACTTCTAAAAAATCAGCCATTTGAAAACCCTCTGGCACACATGGGTCGCCATGAGTCAGAATCAATTCAGTGGCGACTGGTTTTACATGTAATAAGGATGGCTGGTTAGCATATGATTACTAGTGCAGGCTATGAAGTTAATACTACCTGAATTTGAATCTCAGTTACATGATCTTGAGCAAATTATTTAATTGCTCTGTGCATCAGTTTCTTCATCTGTAAATGAGGTTAATGAAGGTAGAGTTATCACAGGATTATGAAATGGATTAAATAAAAATATTAAAGCACTTAAAATAATGCCTGGCAACTAATAAGCACTCAAACAATGTTTACTATTATCATTATAATTCCATTTTTGTTAAACAGCACCCACATATTTTAAAAAAAATTATTAAAAAATGCTAATAGTGGTTATCTGGGAATGGTAAGATTATGGTTGAAACTCTTCTTTCTTTCTTATATGTAAGTATAAATTTTTACCTTAACAGTTACGAAAATTCCTTTGTTGAGAAAAACATTCTAATTATTAGTGCCTTGGTGTCAGACTGGGTTTTCTGTGGAAGAAAGCTTGTCTGCATTTTAAGAGGGTAGGGAGGAACTGGATCTTCCACAATAAAGTGTCCAAAATGGAGATGCGACCAGGGTAGAATTCTGGTCTAGAAAATGGTCAAGAAAGAAGACCTCTAGTCAACAACGTGGAGCAAAACCTTAATGTTATGAGGATTAAGTTGCTTACTTTGTGGTAAGTTACATAAACTCACTCCTGAATATCCTTTAAACAATTTTAAGTCAATTGTACTTGATAACTAAATGTTTTTGTCTGAGATTTCTTTTAGGGAATACTCAGAGGATAGAGTCTAATTGGACATTTTTAAACTAAGGAATAGTATCTCAGATTATATTATTACTCTACAATAAAATCAAGAAATCATAGTCAAAATAGCTGCCAAACTATTAAATACAAGGTCCTACATTCCATGGAAAATCTGTTAGTGCAGACAGTCCGTTTACAATGGAAAAGGGTTTCCAGAAAGTCTTCTGAAAACAGTGTGACTAAAGTCATTAAAAGCACTATTTTTACCAGCTCTGTTAAGTTGGGCAGGTGATATAATTTTTCTGTATTTCAATTTCTTCATTTATGTTTCAGTTATTCATTGGCATGTAACAAATCGCAAAACATAGTGGCTTAAAACAACAACCATTTTATTTTTCTCACAATTCTATGTGTCAAGAATTCAGACAAGGCACAGGAGGACTAGTTTACATCTGCTCCACGATAGCTCAATAGCTGAGAGAAGGCTTTAATAGCCCAAATGAGGTCATATATCTGGCGCCTCACTTCTCACAGTTGGCTGAGTCACTCACTCACCTGACTTCAGCTAAAGGATGGACTGACTGAAAGATCCAAGGAAGTTTCACTACCTTGTCTGGTACCTAGGTGGTACTCCACGCTGCCAATCTTTCTCCCTCTCCTAGCACTCACTGCAGTATGGTGGTCTCAACATCTCACACAGCAACTAGCTTCCATGAGAGAGAAGCAGCTTTCAGTCCTCTCAAAGACGCTAAATCTGGTGGCCCAGTATCACATCTATGATTGGTTAAAGCAATCATAAGCCCAGCCCAGATTCAAAGGGATAGAAGAACTGACTATGCCAATAGATGAAAGAGTGGTTAAAGAAGGTGCAGCCATCTTTACTTTGCCACAGCCCATCCTTTAGCTACAGTTTTTTTACATTTTTCTATTTGTAAAATATACTCGCCCCCAAGAAGATCCACAAAAGTTTCATCCCATTAAAAAAATCAGCTCAAAGCTAAGAAACTACTATAAATCAGATGCAGGTACAGATGAGACTGCTCAGATCCATTTTTTGGATGCAGTGCCTTCTCTTAATTTGAAGACCAGTGAACTAAAGAGACGAGTTATCTGCCCAACATACACCTAATATAAATGGTGAAGTAGGGATAAGAAAATTGCTGTAGACATTGCCATTCAAAAATGTGGAAAACAAGAGGCATGTAAAGTCATTATAAAACCAAAAACCCACTGCCATCAAGTTGATTCCAACTCAGAGACTCCCATTGGGTTTCTAAGGCTGTAAATCTTTATGGAAGTATATTTCTTCATCTTCCCCCCATGAGGTAGCTGGTGGGTTTGAACCACTAACCTTCTGGTTAGCAACCAAATGCTTTCCTTACCCACTATGCCAGAGCTTCTTAATAATCACTATGTTGTTATTGTTGATATGTGCCGTCGAGTCAGCCCCGACTCATAGCAACGCCTCCTTGGGTTTCCAAGGCAGTATCGCCTTGGAAGTAGATTGCCCAACCTTCCTTCCAAGGCGTGGCTTCTTATTGTTGTTATTTGCGTCCAGTCGGCCGGACTCATAGTGACCCCTCCTTGGGTTTCCGAGGCAGTATCACTACGGAAGTAGGATTGCCCAACCTTCCTTCCGAGGAGTGGCTGGTGGGTTTGAACCGCCAGCCTTCTGGTTAGCAGTCAAGTGCCTTAGGCACTATGCTACCAGAGCTCCTAAGGCGTGGCTAGTGGGTTTGAATAGCCAGACTTCTGGTGAGCAGTCAAGTGCCTTAGGCACTATGTTAACAGAGCTCCTAATAATCACTATTGTTGTTGTTGTTATGTGCTGTGGAGTCAGCCCTGACTCATAGAGACCCCTCCTTGGGTTTCCGAGGCAGTATCACTACAGAAGTAGATTAATGCCCCATCTTCCTTCCGAGGAGTAGAAATTCTGAAATGCAGTTGGATACTGTTCTGGTTACCTAGTGCTGCTCTGACAAGAATATACCACAAATGGGATGGCCTTAACAAACAGGAGTTTATTCTTACAATTTGGAGGCTTTAAGTCCCAGCTCAAAGTGCCAGGCTCTAGGGGCTGGGTGAAAGCCCCTCAACCTTCGGGTCCAGCTCTGCCTCCTGCTCCTGGCTCACTGGTGCTAGAGGCATTTCTTCAGACAGCTACTAGCTGCTGAGGCTAACAAACCCAAGGTTGACAGGTAAAAAAGCACAGTCCTAATGTTATCAAACCACACGGCAGGCCATTAATTTAAGTCCATTGTAAGTCCCAATGTCAGCAGAGCATAGCAGGCTGCTGAATAATGACACGGCTACATGCAAGGCCCAAGCGTTCCATAAGCTAGCGACCATTCCCAAAGCTGCTGCTTATATACAGGAAGCAGACCAACTACCCAAAGGCAGCTACTCAGCTGCTTGTGGTAGATCCCACCATGGAGTTGATTGCCAGTCTCATCATGGGGAATAGCTACCACCAGCTGCCCAGCCACTCAACCAGGCCCAGACAAGTTGACACACAAACTGAACTACCACAGACACCTGTCAGTCGTCCCTTGATTACAGCCCTGTCTTGGTCCCTGGAAGTGGTTCTCCATGTCTCTTAGCTCCACTATCTAGTTTGTTGGCTTCATTCTCTGAATCAACTTTCATTTTCCATAAGAAAAGACCTATGTTTAGAGCTGAGTAGCTTCTCAGCTTGCTTCCTTCCCATAGGTGGTTAAGGATCTAGAGATTTCTTTTCATTACAAACTGTCTCTGTCCTTTTCCATTTAAACTGATACAAATTCCTTTCAAAATTCAATTTCTTATATATCAAATTATAATCAACTCCAACAGGCAAAGGTCATATCTATATTTCCTTCTCTACTTTGGGCTTCATGTAAAATGTGAAGCTGCTATAGAAAAAATGTCCCTAAGATTTGTAGAAAACTCCTACTGTCTAATTTGGTGAGCCACACAAAAACTCTTATAAGCCTTTACGTCTAGTTCAAGAGTCTATGAGAAATCTCTTTAGATCTTCTGAGGTCTTAACAAATGATCTTACAGCATTTTTGCTGGCAAAGTTATTTAATTTCTCAAAAGAGGATAAAAAGATTAAGCGATGCATAAGAATTTTATGTATTTTACTATTTTAGTAAATAGTAAATTTACTTAAATACTATGTATTTAAGAATTTACTATTTTAAAAAATGTAACTGCAGGCAGTTTTCTAAAGCCCTCCTTCTTAAACCTAGGGATGGGGGTTGGGGTAGACTTCTCTGTATCTTTTATGAAACAGGAATTACCTTATTAATTATGTAGGCCACTCTTTCTTATATTTAAAACAAAAACCAAACTCAACTGCCGTCAAGTTGGATCTGACTCATAGCAACCCCTTTTGAGTTTCCAAGGCAGTATCACTACAGAAGTAGATTGCCCAACCTTCCTTCTGAGGAGTGCTGGTGGGTTCGAACCACCAGCCTTCTGGTTAGCAGTCAAGTGCCTTAGGCATTATGCTATACCTTAAATTCCTATTAGAATCAAATGCTAGTAAAAGGGGTCTATACTACATAACTCTCTTGCCATATACAAAGTGCTAAATTTTATGCTCAAATACAGTTAACTACCATCAACCTAAGTTTTTTGGTTCAACTATTTCTCTACCTTTTGAGGATCTTCTTTATCTTAAAAACTTTGCTTTAAGATCAATATGGCTTAGGTATGTGTCTTCTATTACAAATTACCTGAAATGTTTTTTGGATGTGGTGATGGGATATGAGGAGGTAGCAGGCACAAGAAATAAATAAATGAAGACTGAAAGATGGAAAGGACCATATCTGGCTAGAGAAAATAAAAGGCCCTACTGGGTTTAAAAAAAAAAAAAAAATCCTGCCAAAAATGGTCAGTTTTAAGGGTCAACTTGGTTAGTCTTTAGTTATTTAATCAGACTAATCCAGCTGTTGCCGTGAACTTATTTTGTGAATGTTATTTAAGTCCATAATCAGTTTTCTTAAGTAAATAACCATAATCTGGGTGGGCCTGATTCAATCAGTTGAAAAGTCTCAAAAGCAGAACTGAGTCTTCTTTGAAGAAGAAATTCAGCCTGTGAACTGCAGCTCTAGTTCATGGCTATAACCTCCAGCTTGTTCATCCTGATGGCCTGCCCTGTAGTTTTCAGACTGCCTTAGCCAGCCAACCCCCACAATCACATAAGCCAATTCCTTGTAGTAAATCTCTTAGTATTCTACCAGTTTGTTTCTCTGGTAGAACCCTGATGAATATACTGCCTTGTAGAGTGATGAGCTTTCCATCACTGAAAAATTATTACAAAAGACCTAACTACTCACTGCCATCGAGCCAGATCTGACTCACAGTGACCCCTCCTTGGGTTTCCAAAGCGGTATCACTACGGAAATAGACTGCCCAATCTTCCTTTCGAGGACTGGTTAACAGTCAAACACCTTAGGCACTATGCTACCAGAGCTTCCAAAGAGCTAACTAGGTGGAGTAAAAAATTTACTTTTTTTTTTTTTCAAAGTAGGCAATATGGCGTGGAAATTAAGAGCACAGACTATAGAGTCAGACTGTCTGGATTCAAATCTCAGCTTTACTATTTATTAATAATGCATCTTTAGACAAGTTCAGTTTTACTATTTATTAACCATGTATCTTTAGACAAGTTACTTAACCGCTATGTGCCTCAATTTTCTGACATACAAAATAGGAAAAATTTTAGTTCCTACTTCAAAAGGTTGTCTATTATCTCCATTTTGCACTGTTAGCTTTGATATAATATTTTGTAGTATCTATTACTGCTTCTGTCAGAACACGTTTATTGCTTTCTGAATGTCAACGTGATCCAGAAACCAGGTTAATAATTTTAAGTCACCAGGTAAGTAACTTCTAATAACCTAAGTAGCTAGATTCTAAATTCTCAAAGGGCATTCAGTTAATTAAAAAAAATTAAAAGAAAAAGGAGGGCATGAGTACAAACAATTCTTTTCTCTATTGGATACAATTATAAGTGCTGTTAATAAAAGTTATATTTCCTCAGAGAATAGGAATATATTCCCATTTAACAAATCAAGTATGAAAAGTTTTCAATTTAAGAAGAGATACACATTTTAAATGAAGTATATGTTAATCTACTTCATATATGTTTATATGACACTACTTTGTCTTTGGCTTTATACCATATAAGTGGTAACACTTGTCATTAAAATACATTGAATTTTATTCCCTTTATGTGAAAATTGCATTAATATCAAATTTTAAAAAAGTATTTTGCTATGATTTTTTAGACATTTTACAGAGGCAGTATATGACTATAGAACTTCTTATTACATTTAATTCTAAAAGTAATATTGGGCTATTTGTAGTTCCTTGCCTAAACTTTCAGCCACTTGCCCCTGTCTCATTTTGTCCAGACTTGATTGGCAAAAATCACAACCCTGTGAAATCAAACTCTCTATTCACTCTACATTTGCACCAGTGCAGCTGGATGGAGCTGGAGAAAAACAAAAACTACTCTGAATTGTATCATTTGAAATCCATAACCACAAACCTCAAGTGTATCTCTACTGATGTTTGGCAATCATACATTCAATTGCTCAATCTTCTAGATGACTTTCATATCCTCTCCTCTCTCCTCAAACCTCTAATACCTTTTCCATAATTTTTACTCTCAGCTGATGATGTTGCTTTCTACTTCTGTGAGAAATCTAAACAGATCTAAAGGTGTTACAGAAGACACTGTTAAGAAAGTGAAAAGGAAAGCAATGAAATGGTAGGAGACATTTGTAATACATATCTGAAAAAGGACTTGTATCCAAGATATAAGAACTTAAACAACTCTTTAAAAAATAACAACAAAAAATACCTCCAAAACAGAAGGAGAGGAAAAATACTTTAATGAGCATTTTTACAAAACAGGATATCCAAATGGCCAATGTTGTTATTGGCATCAAGTGCTGTTGTGTTGGTTCCGATTCACAGCAACCCTAGGTAAAACAGAATGAAACAGTGTCTGGTCCTGGGTCATCCTTACAATCATTGCTATGCTTGAGCCCATTCTGCAGCCACTGTGTCAATCCATAAGGATCTCTGGTGGTACAGTGGTTAAAACACTCAGCTGCTAACCAAAAGGTCAGTGGTTTGAACCGACCAGCCACTCTGTGGAAGAAAGTTGAGGCAGAATGCCGTAAAGATTTACAGCCTTGAAACCCAGTGGGGCAGTCCTGTTCTGTTCTATAGGGTCACTACGAGTTGGAACTGACTTGATGGAAAGACATTTGGCTTGGTTTGGTGTCAGTCTACCTTGTTGAAGGTCTTCCTCCTTTTTGCTGACTCACTACTTTACCAAGCATGATGTGCTTCACCAGGGACTGATCCCTCCTGATAACATGTCCAAAGTAATGACACAAAGTCTTATCATTCTCATGTCTAAGGAACATTCTGGCTGTACTTCTTCCAAGATAGATTTATTAGTACTCTCTCTCTCACCTGCGTACACACAAATACATATGTATCTGTGTGTGAGTGTAAATATATAAAGCATATGTTGTTTTTGTTTGTTGTTACGTGCTGTTAAGTTGAACCCGACTCATAGTGACCCCTCTTTGGGTTTCTGAGTCAGTATCAATACAGAAGTAGATTGTCCAACCTTCCTTCTGAGGAGTGGCTGGTGGGTTTGAACAGCCAGACTTCTGGTCAGCAGTCAAGTGCCTTAGGCACTATGCTACCAGAGTTCTTATAAAACATATACTCATCAAATAACATATATTCATCAAATGTACACATATTCAATAGAAAACATACAAGAGTATTGATAGCAAGATAAGTCTTAAACTGGACACAAGCCAAAAATCCATCAATAGCAGAATAAAAAAATTTTGCTATACTCATACAAAGGTATGTATCTGTGAAAATGAACCAAGTCGGCCTGCACAGGAAACAGATAAATCTCACACATATGTTCAGTGAAAGAGGCTGGACATAAAGCAATACATGATGTAGAATTCTACTTACATAAAGTTCAAAACAAGACAAAGCTAAATTAGAATATGGAAGTTAGAATAAATTATCTTTCAAGCCTAGTAGTGATTGGGTAGAGGCAGGAGGGAAGCATCTAGGTTATAAAAAATATTCTATTTCTTTCTTTCTTTTTTTTAATTGTGATTTGGGTGAAGATTTACAGAGAAAATTCACTTTCCATACAGCAGTTCACATTTATTTTGTCTCATGTCATTGACCACAGTTTACCACAATGCAACAGCTCCCCTCCCACTTCCTCCCCATAGTTACCTCCTCCCAGTGTCCATCCCTCCATACTCTCCTGCGCCCTGAGCTATCTCCCTGTGCATAAGCAGCCCTTCCTTCTCCCATGATTGTTCTCTCCAGGGTGTGTGTCTACTTG
>NW_006921738.1:8489627-8490631 GCF_000298275.1 Orycteropus afer afer | reverse complement strand
CTTCAGTCTTCCTAATTCACTGTCCAGCTTTCACATGCATATGACATAATTGAAAATACCATGGCTTGGGTCAGGGACACTTAGTCCACTAGGTGACATATTTGCTTTTTAACATTTTAAAAGGGTCTTTTGCAGCAGATTTGCCTAATGCAATACATCATTTGGTTTTTTGACTGCTGCTTCCATGGACTTTGATTATGAATCCAAGTCAAATGAAAGGTAAACATACACCTACTTAACCATACCTAAATTACATTTCTAGGTATTTACTCAAGGCTGAAGACTTATGTTCAGACAAAGACTTTTACATGAATGTTCATAGCAGCTTTATTCAAAATATTGAAAAATTGGACACAGCTCTTGTGTCAATTAGCCAGTAAAGGGATTAAAAAAGGGCAAATACATTCATACAATGGAATTTCACTAATCAATAAAAAAGAATCAGATACTGATATACACAAAAACATGGATAAATCTCCAAAACATTATGGTGAGCAAAAGAAACCAGGCACAAAAGAATGCACACTGTATGATTTTATTTATATGAAACGCTAGAAAAGCCCTATCTAATCTATAGTGACAAAAAGCAGAGCATTGGTTATCTGGGCCCAGGTGTTTAGGTGAATTGCTTATAAAGGGAAAGGGATATTTTTAGAATGATGGAAATGTTCTAGATCTTGATTTTGGGGATGCTTACAAAATGTATACATTTGTCAAAACTTATTTAGTGATACACATTAAAGACTGCCATTTTATTTACATGAATTACACTGTTAAAATATTGAGGTATAAATCAGTTCACTACATATAAATTGAAAGTCCAAGGGTAATTGTCAGATTCTCTAATTTACCAAAATCTCTTTAATTTTTTAAATATAACAAATGTACAGGATTAGAATTAATTGGAAAGATGATAGAATATGCAAACAAGCAACACAGATCCTTCAGTGGACTGAGAGATGGATCATGGAAAACACTGACAAAATTAAGGAAAACAAAAATCT
>NW_006921738.1:8488307-8489137 GCF_000298275.1 Orycteropus afer afer | reverse complement strand
GCTGCTCTAACAGAAGATACCACAAATGGAATGGCTTGAACAAACAGCAGTCTATTCTCTTACAATTTTGGAAGCTTTTAGTCTGATTTAGGTATCAGGCTCTAGTGGCTGGGTGAAAGCCCTTCAGCCTTGGGCTTCAGCTCTGTCTCCTGTTCCTGCCCCACTGAAGTTGGAGGTTTTTCTTCACTCAGCTGCTGGCTGCTGAGGCTGACAAGCCCAAAGTTGACAAGTAAAAAGGCATGGTCCCAATATTACCAAACAACGTGACAGGCCACTAATTCAAGTCCAGATGAAGTCCCAAGATCAGCAGAGTATGGAAGGCTATTGAACAATGACATGGCTGTGTGCAGGGTTCAAGTGTGCCAAAAGGCTAGAGACCATTTCCAAAGCTGTTTCTTATATACAGGAGGCAGCCCTTATCTCTAAAGCAGCTACTTGGCTGCTCCAATAGATTCCACCATGGAGTTAATTACCAATTTCACCATGGGGAATAACTACATCCAGCTGCCCAGCCACTCAACCAGGCCCAGCCAAGTTGACACACAAACTTAACTACCACAGACACCATCAAGAGGAATAATTGGCTTTCTAGAACAGGAAGAGACAAAACCACAGAGAAAATTGTTGAAGATTTGTCAGAACAGAACATCCCTAATATGATAAAAGATGAGAAGATATGCATTCAAGAAGTTCAACAAACCTCAAACAGGATAGACCTCAAAAGAATATCACCAAGACATATCAAAATCAAACATTCCAAAACCAAAGACAAAGAAGGAATTCTGAAAGCAGCTCAGGAAAAACAAAAAGTTACCTACAAAGAACAACCA
>NW_006921738.1:8486184-8487802 GCF_000298275.1 Orycteropus afer afer | reverse complement strand
CCACAAGATTTTTGAGGCTGAGACCCAGGGCCCAAAGCAGAGATGTTTCAGGTTATTTTGTCAGTGCCACAGATGGGGTCACTGAGTCTTTTTAGAGTCACTGTGGCAAGGAAATTCAGGTCCATGCCTTTCAGATGGGCTTGATTATTCTCAGACTAAAGTTACATAATTCTTTTAAAATTTTAAAAAAATTTTGCCTAATTTCCACCCCTTTGTTAATCTCTACAGAGCTCACTGAATTGACATATGACTTAATAAATATAGGTGTTAACAATAATTTTTCTAGTCATTTAAACTCATCCAAACCTAAATAACTATAGGTAGTCCCCAACTTACCACATGTTTGACTTACAACAAACTGCGCTTATGACTATCTGCTTGTTTTTTTGTACATGTTGTCATTAGTAATATGTACTACATGTAGTGTTGCAGCATATAATTTGCTTATGTTATCATTCTCAGATGTTCAGTGTTATGATTTATAAAGATTGAAAATAAAAGGCAATAATAATGAAAAATAAAAAATAAATATGAGGTAATTGACTTATGTCAGAACAAATTTATGACAGAGTCATAGGAATAGAACCTCTTTGTAAGTCAGGCACTACCTGTGCTGTAAATATGAAATTTATCATGAAAAGATTATATGTAGTATTCAGTATAATTATATATCTAATATCTTCATGATATACTTCTCTTAAACTTTCTTCAGTTAAATAGAAACTCAGCATTACAAATGTTACATTTTCTGTTTACGTTCTTGTAATACTTTACTTACATCTAACATACATATGTACCATTTTTTTAAATTTTGCAAATTGCTCACCCATGTAAATAATCTGCCCACACATATAACACATGGAAATGATTAAGTAAAACGGTTCTGGCATAACATGCCAGTTTTTTGTGTGTGTAAAAATATGGTAGCTACCTTGTCATTGTGTTATATCATATTTACTCCTCTGATTCTTCTACTGACTGAGCTTCTTGAGGACAGGAAATGTGGCTTTTAGCTACTTTTTTAGTCCTAGTGCCTGACATAGAGCCTGGAACTTAATAAACACTTCTTGGTTGACTTAATGAATGAATGAGTGAATAAATGAATGAATTGATATTTGACAACTTGGTAAATAATCTCTCTATATATGTATGTTTGTATATACATTTTTGTGTCTGTATATATAAAAATATATATATAAATTTCCTATTTTGAAGCCTTCAAGTTTAATGCACCCAGTGGATACACTTGATTCAGAAATGGACATAAGCCCTATGAATGACGTTGCGACAGTTACTGAATTAAGAAGCCTTCAGAGAAAGGTCAAATGTCTCCTGTTTGACTGGCTGGATCATTACAGATTTTCATGTGGTCAGTTATTAAATCCATTGCTTTGTTCCACATAATCCCTTCCCATTCTTTAAACTTCAAGAGGATCAATATTAAACACCTCTTTCTTCTAAGGTTCCCAAGGTGCTGAGTTTATAAACTGCAAAGCCTCATACATATAAGCCATACATATACATATATATACATATACATACATATATATATATGTGTATATATATATGTATATATATATGTGTATATATATGTGTATATATATGTGTATATATATGT
>NW_006921738.1:8479765-8484586 GCF_000298275.1 Orycteropus afer afer | reverse complement strand
GGAATGGGTACAAATATGGATCTCTTCCAGTCAGTTGGCCAAGTAGCTGTCTCCCAAATTTCTTGGCATAGATGAGTGAATGCTTCCAGCATGGCATCCATTTGTTGAAACATCTCAATGGGTATTCTGTCAATTCCTGGAGCCTTGTACTTTGCCAATTCCTTCGGTGCAGCTTCTACTTCTTTCTTCAATACCGTTGGTTCTTGATCATATGCCGCCTCTTGAAATGGATGAACATCAATCAACTGTTTTTGGTACAATGACTCTGTGTATTTCTTCCATCTTTTGATGTTTCCTGCCTCATTCAATGTTTTGCCCATAAAATCTTTCAACATTGCAACTCAAGGCTTGAATTTTTTTTTCAGTTCTTTCAGCTTCAGAAATGCTGAGCCTGTTCTTCCCTTTTAGGTTTCTAACTCCAGGTCTTTGCACATTTCATTATAATAATTGATTTTGTTTCCTCAAGTTGTTCTTTGAAACCTTCTGTTCGGTGATTTGGTCTTGTCATTCCTTGTTGTGGTGTTGGTGAAGAATACTGAAAGTACCGTGGACTGCCAAAAGAACTAACAGTACTGTCCTGGAGGAAGTGCAGCCAGAATGCTCCTTCCTGGAAGCAAGAATGGCCAGACTTTGTCTCACTTACTTTGATCATGTTCTAAGAAAGGATCGATCATTCCCTGGAGAAGGATATCATGCTTAGTAAAGTGGAGGGTCAATGAAGAAGGGGAAGGCTTCAACAAGATGGATTGACACAGTGGCTGCAGTGATGGGCTCATGTATAGCAAGGATTGTAAGGCTGTCACAGGATCAGGCAGTGTTTCATTCTGTCGTACATAGGGTCGCAGTGAATCATAGCTGACTCAACAGCACCTAACAGCAGCAACAGCATGGTATATAGCAGATCTTACCAAAGCATATGCCCCAAATATTTTACACAAGCACTGGAAAATGGAACCCTCCAGGCAATCCAACTTGGTTGGGGTAATCAGAAACCAAAACCAAGCCCACTGCCATTGAGTCAATTCTGACTCAAACGGGCCCTATAGGACAGAGTAGAACTGCCTCATAGGGTTTTCAAGGCTGTAAATCTTCATGGAAACAGACTTCCACATCTTTCTCCCCCAGAGCGGTTGGTGGGTTTGAACCACCAACTTTTTGGTTGGCAGATGAGCATTTTAACAACTGTGCCACCAGGGCTTACTGGGGTGATTAGAGCCCCTGGATAGTTGCCTTCACCTGCAATCAGCGCAGTAAATTTACCACAATGTACCATACAAATAACATCACATTTTCTTTTTTATATCATATTTTCTATGAAAGAAGCTCTGTGTGTGTTGTTAAGTACCATTGAGTCAATCCTGATTGATAGTGACCCCATGTAACAAAGTAGAACTGCTTCACAGTGTTTTCCTGCCTGTAACTTTACAGGAGCAAGTTTCTAGGTCTTTCTCCCATGGAGGCTCTGGGTATGTTCAAACCACCAACCTTTCAGTTAGTAGCCAAACACTTAACTATTGCACCACCAGTATGCCTTGCTATATGTATAGGGCTTTACAGTTTAGAATTTTCTAACGGGGTGGGGGGCGGAGAGAGAGAGCGGGGAGAGCACTGGTTTATGGCATGGTGATTAAAAGCATAGTTTTCAGAATCAAATAAACTTGTTCAAATTCTGGTCCTGCCTTTTTGGCTGGGTGAATTTGGGCACATTTTCAGAGGTCTGAACCTCATTTTCCTTGCCTGTGATATTGTGAAAACATGAGTACTCATCTCATGTACTTAATTCAATGAGCTGATACATTTAAATTGCTTGGCACAAATTAAACAACATGTTAATAAGTAACCAATAGTTGAAATCACAAGGAAAATTAGAAAATACTGAGAGAGGAATGAAAATTGTTGTTGTTGTTATTTGCCATAGAGTCGGCCCCAACTCCTAGCGACCCCTCCTTGGGTTTCTGAGGCAGTTATCACTACGGAAGTAGGATTGCCCAACCTTCCTTCCGAGGAGTGGGTGGTGGGTTTGAACCGCCAGCCTCCTGGTTAGCAGTCAAGTGCCTTAGGCACTATGCTACCAGAGCTCCCAGGAATGAAAATAGAAGTAAAAAATACCAAAACTTATGAGATGCAGTGATGGTAATGCTCAGAGGAAAATTTATACCTGTAAGTGCCTTTTGGGTGCTCTGGTAGCATAGTGCCTAAGGCATCTGACTGCTAATCAGAAGGCTGGCGGTTCAAATCCACCAACTACTCCTGGAAAGGAAGATTGGGGAATCTACTTCAGTAGTAATACTGCTTCAGAAACCCAAGGAGGGGTAGCTATGAGTTGGAAGTGACTCAGCAGTAGTGAGTTTGGTTTTTTTGGTAAGTGCCTATTAACAACAACAATAACAACAACAACAACAACAAAAACCCACAAACAAATCAATAACCTGGTTTTATACCTTGAGAAAATAGAAAAGGAAGAGCAAACCAAAGTTAGAAGGAAGAAAATAATAAAGGTTAGGAAGGAGATAAATGAAATTGAGAAGAGAAAAACAATAGAATCAATGAAACCAAAAGGTGGTTCTTTGAAAAGATCAATAAAAATTGACAAGTCTTTAGCTAGACTGACAAAGAGAGAAGATGCAAATCACTGAAATAAGAAATGAATGTGAGACATTACTACAGCTCTCGCAGAAATAAAAAGCATTATAAGAGAATACTCTGAACACTACGTGCCAATAAAGTGGATAATTTAGAAGAAATGGATAAATTCCTAGAAACACACAAATTACTTAAATTGACTCCAGTGCTTGGCATGTTACCTGGCGTAGGCTAAGTACAGAAATCATATTCCTATGGATTAGATTTGTTGTTAGCCTGGATATTTTTCTATTTATTGTATAAATGTCGTATCTCTTAGTTTCCTAATTTCACTTTACCACAATACCCCCTGTGGGTGGACTGAAAGAACAGAGTGTATTTAGCCACAGTTCAGGAGGCTACGAGTCTGAATGCAGGGAGCCAGTTCCGGGGAAGGTTCTGACTCTGTCAGCTTTGGGAGATCTTTGTCTCTTTCACTTTCTGTGGCCCTAGTGTTCCTTGGTTCCTTAGTGATCTTCTGTGTCATCTTTCGTCCCACCACTTATGCTTCCTTCTGTGTGTAATTGCTGTTTTTATAATTCAGATGTGATTAGGTTCAGGACACACCCTGCACGGATATGGCCTCATTAGTATAATAAAGAAATAATAAAGAAAATCTTATTCCAAAGTGGGATCATAGCCTTAGATATAAGGGTTAGGATTCCAACACATGTTTTGGAGGGGACATGATTCAGTCCATAAAACCATGTATCCTCTAAGCCGACCAAGTGCATTTAAAACTAAAGAACTAACACAAGGGAACTTCTGTAAAGGGGCTAAGGAATGTCTGCACTCCTGCTGCCAAATAAACCCACACAGCTCAGCTTTGGTTCACTATGGGTTTTCAGTGGAATTTACTCTTTTTACATTTCAGGACTAGGATCGCTGCACATATGCAAAATGCTCGAGTTACCACAAAAAGTGGTTGGGAAACAAAGAGCCCCATCAGTATATGTTCTGGAACAATGTGAAAAGAAAATAGAGATAGATACAGACAAAGAGTATCTTCAATTTCAAAATACCTTTCTAGAACTGAAGGGTGTCTTAAAGCCTTCGCCCGTTCATTGCATACAGAGGACTCCGGCTAGCAATGAGTCCTACAGGTAACCAGCCTCATGTGTCTTAATAACTCATACTCTAGCTTGTATTTGAAAGAGTTGTAAATGGTCTCATTCAGTCTTTTCACAAATGCTGAGGAAGGCCAGCTGTTAAGTTGCATAACACAAGAGTTCTCTCTAAGGAAGCATGATTAAGGAGCTCTGGTAGCATAGTGGCTAAGACACTTGCCTGCTAACCAGACGGCTGGCGGTTCAAACCCACCAGCCAGTCCTCGGAAGGAAGGTTGGGCAATCCTACTTCCGTAGTGATACTGCCTTGGAGTCGGGCGGACTTGACGGCACATAACAACAACAACAACACTTACAAGCTGGGAGCTCTGATAGCATAGTGCCTAAGGCACTTGACTGCTAACTAGAAGGCTGCTGGCTCAAACCCACCAGCCACTCCTCAGAAGGAAGGTTGGGCAATCTACTTCTATAGTGATACCGCCTCAGAAACCCAAGGAGGGGTCGCTATGAGTTGGGTCCAACTCGATGGCAAATAAAAACAACAACTTAGAAGCTATCAGAGAAAAGTCTTCCCTAAAATTAGGACAAATTTATTGTTGTGCACTGATCTTTTTGCTAGCAGCCCAGTGACTTAACCACAGCACAACTAGAGCTTCTTTTGTTTTCATTAGTATTGAAACCTAGTTCTCTATGCATTTGTTGTTCTCAGAATTGTTGCTAAAAGTTATGCTTCCTACCTCAGGAGAAAGCTCAGGTGTCATCTCCATGCCCAAGTGATGTGATGGAGGGGAGGGGTCACTAGAGGAGTAGCTTGGACTCTACCTTGGGATCTATGCTAGATGGGTAGTATTCCAAAGTCAGGAGAGAGCCATGCCCCCTCCCAGCACATGTTCTGGAAACCACCTGAGCCTGTGTCTGTTGAGACCCCAAGAGCTGAGACTCCCGAGACCTCCCAAACATAATGTTGCTTCAGTAACATTTGGTGAAGGTAATAATTTTTATTTATTTACTTATTTTCATTGTGATTTGGGTGAAAGTTTACAGAGCAAATTCACTTTCCATACAGCAGCTGACATACACTTTGTCTCATGACGTTGACTGTAATTTCCCACAATGCAACAGCTCCTCTCCC
>NW_006921738.1:8477852-8478800 GCF_000298275.1 Orycteropus afer afer | reverse complement strand
GTGTACTTGTGTTGTTGCTCAGCAGCCTGCTATGCTCTGCTGACCTTGGGACTTACAATGGACTTAAGTTAACGGCCTGCATGTGGTTTGGTAACATTGGGACTGTGCCTTTTTACTTGTCAACCTTGGGGCTTCTCAGCCTCAGCAGCCAGCAGCTGTCTGAGTGAAGAAAATCCTCCAGCTTCAGTGGGCCAGGAGCAGGAGGCAGAACTGGACCCCAAGGTTGAGGGGCTTCCACCCAGCCCCTAGAGCCTGGCATTTGAACTTGGACTTAAAGCCTCCAAATGGTAAGAATAAACTCCTGTTTGTTAAGGCCATCCCATTTGTGGTTTATTCTTGTCAGAGCAGTACTAGGTAACCAGAATAGAACTTGGTACTGAAGAGGGTTGCTGCTCTGACAGATACCTAAAATGTGGAAATAGGAGTGGAGGGTATCCTTGAGCTGAGACCCTGGCAGAGAGACCCCGGCATATAGCATGACAGACAGAAGGAGCAGAGCCCAGAGACTGGCATGAGAGATGACAATAGCAGAGCCAAGAGAACTGGCATGAGACAGCGACAGCCTTACAAGCCCATGGAGGGGAAAACTTGATGCCTTTGGGTAGGCGGCTTCCTGGTGGAGTGGGTTGCCTTTGGGCATTAATTGGTAGAAAAGACTGGCATGAAATGGAGTAGCAGGTTGGCCCGCCCACAGAGCAAGAAAGATGAATGTTTTGGGGGCAGGAAGATTTCTGGCAGAGGGGGTTGCCCTCAGGCATTAATCGGCAGAAGTGGAGACCAAGGAAATGGAAGCCGAGCTGCCTCAGCCTGAAAGGGTAAGACCATGGCCTTTGGGGGTGGAATGACCACAGCCCCCTAGGTTTCAAAGAGCCAGGACTTCAAAAACTTGGTTCAGGAGTGTGGGGCTGCTAATTCATGTGAGCTAGTGGGATGGAGCCATAGTTGCTG
>NW_006921738.1:8465530-8476537 GCF_000298275.1 Orycteropus afer afer | reverse complement strand
AGAACTCTAAGCACCTGAGAGAGAACCTCCCATAACATTGCTTTGTGCCACTCCCAACAGAAATAACCCAGGTGGATAACATTTACAATCAGGAGCTCCTCAGTTGCTCATTCCACCACTGAGTTTACAATGACTTATGGGTAGAAAAGCCATACTAATAATTTACTACACTGCAAGGTTTATATGTACAATTCAGTGACATCAATTATCTTTATATTGTTCAACCATCACCACTATCCATTTCCAAAATTTTTCATCACCATGAACAGAAACTCAGTGCTCCTTAAGCAATGCCTTCCCATCCCTCCGTCCTGACCCTGATAACCAACTATTAATCAACTCTGGTCTCTCACATTTGCCTCTCCTGGATATTTCATGTAACTGGGGTCATACACACAATATTTGCCCTTTTTGAACTGACTTCCTTCACTCAGCATGTTTTCAAGGTTCATCCACGTCATGAGTGTATCAGGATTTCATTTTTCTTTATAGCTTAGTAATAATATTGTATTGTATGTATATACCACATTTTGTTTATTCATCTTTTGTGTGTGTGTGTGGTTTTTTTGTTTTGTTTTTACTTGTGATTTGGATAAAAGTTTACAAGCACGTTTGTTTTCCATTCTAAAGTTTACACACACTTTATTTTGGGACATTGACTGGAGTCCCCACAATGTAACAGCACTCCTTGTCCCTCATCCTGTGGTTACCATTTCCATTTATCCTTTTTCCCTATCCATTCCTGCCTTCCAGGCTTTATCCCTGGGCAACTGCTGCACTTTTGATCTCATATGGTTGATTGTTCTAAGGAGTGCTTACCTCTCTGGTGGTGGCGTTCAACTCATAGGTCTGTCTATTGTTTGGCTAAAAGTTGAGCCATGGGAGTGCATTCACTTCTAGGCCCGAAGGCTGGCTAAGGGCCATAGTCTTTATCACTTGTACCAGTCTCTATCAAACCGATAAGCCTTGTCTTTTTTTATGATTTTGAATTTTGGTGCACATTTTTCTTTCACTCTCTCCTAGATCTCCAATTTTCATCCCTTTCACAGTGGTTGGCAGTGACAGTAGCTGGGCTTCTTCTGCTCTCAGGGATGGAGGCTGAGGTTCCCAGGGTCCCCTAGCCCCTGGGACTAATTGTTTCCATGTGTCTTTGATTTTCTTCACTCTTCTTTGCTCCAGATGAGAAGAGACCAATAGTTACATCTTAATACATTCATTTGTTGATAGACACCAGTTGTTTCCACCTTTTGGCAATTGTGAATAGTGCTGAAATGGAAGGAATGGTTAACATATACAGAGTGCTTACAACACACCAGCCACGGCACAGGCACTGTACTTGCAGGATTTCATTTAGCATTCACAGCACACCTAATATGAGAGGTAACTATAACCCTCATGCCCCTCTCCCCTATTACAGCTAAGGAAACTGAGGCTGAGAGAGGTTAAGTAAGTTGCCTGAAAACAGCTAGTGAGCAACAGGAAAGAATTTGAGCAAAGACATGTAGGAGGGAGAATGCAGGCAGATTAGAGGAACCGTAAGTGATTTGGTTTTGCTGGAGCTTAGTCTGTGAACAGGTGTGGAATATAGAGAAGGATGGAAGTGTTGGGACAAGATCATGGAGAGCTTTGACCCCAGGCCAGAATAGTGTTCAAATAATAAATTAACCAAATCTTTAAAAATCCACAGTGATGAAGCAGGCAGGCACTTGACCAGGTAGTTTAGAATGCTTATTCAGACTTTCAGATTTACTCTAAGAATTCAAAACCAAATCAGTTCACATTTAAAATTAAAATTATTTTTATTATTTAGTTATACAAGTACCAGTGACATTTGAAGAGATTAATATTAATGCAATAAGGGCTTCATTTATTTCTGTGAAAAAATTTTTAACTGAAACTTTTAAATCTACGTTGGACTGCTTCACTTAATCCAGTATTCACCTAACTTGTGAATTAAAAATAAACACCATGTGTGAGATGACCCATCTTGCATGCAATCACTCTGGTTTCCATGTTCTGGTTAAATTTCTAGCTAGATCCCACGCGTGACCTTTGGTGGAGGGCAGGCAGATGCCTACATATGCTATAAGATTTTCAACAATCATATACTGCTCCAGGTTTCTGTTTCTTTATCTGTACCAGGCGTGGGGAGGGGGATAGTAATATATACTTCACAAGGTTAGTGTAAGAATTAAACAAGTTGTCAAGTTTTTACCAAGCGTAACTTCTCAATTCAGGTAGTTAATGTTATATTTAGACATAATGCTATTTTATCATGCACTTAGACATTCAGATTGGCCTTCTATACCTTTGGGTATGTTGAGAGACTTGATACTTCCCCCCTAAATTTTTATGCTTTGTTTCTAATTTTTAAAGATAATGCATATTTTTTGAAATAGTATTTTGTATTTTTGATGAAAGTGTACACAGCAAAACAGGTTCCCATTCAACAGTTTCTACACAAGTTATTTAGTGACATTGGTTACTTTCTTCCCACTGTCTCAACATTCTCAATATTTTGATTTTAGTTCTATTCTCATGAACCAACTCTCACATCCCTGCAACCTTCTCATGTATGCTTTAGAGTATTTGTTGACCATTTTGGTCTCATATAGATACTTTTTTTTTTTAAAGAGTGCAATACTCAAGGATGGTTGTTGTTGTTGTTGTATGCCGTCGAGTCAGCCCCGACTCATAGCGACCCCTCCTTGGGTTTCCGAGGCAGTATCACTACGGAAGTAGGATTGCCCAACCTTCCTTCCGAGGAGTGGCTGGTGGGTATGAACCACCAGCCTTCTGGTTAGCAGTCAAGTGCCTTAGGCACTATGCTACCAGTAGTCATTACTTAATGAACTAATGTGCTACTTAGCTAAAAGGTGACTTGAGAGGATAGTTTTGCTCAAGGCTTACAGAATAGCTCAGGTAATAGTTTCACAGGGATAGATTGCCTAATAAGCAAGGATAGCACAGGGTTACTTGTGCTTATTTAATAATCTGTAGTAACAGTTGAACATGTTTTTTGGCACATCAAATAAACCCATGCTTATCTTGGTTGCTGGGTACTCCATCCCTGTCAGGAATTATAAATTTGAAATGAGGCTTTGATTCTGTAGGAAGGTACTGTGGGATTGGGAGAGAGACAGATACTTGCCATACCTAGAATCAGAATCATTGATGTGGTGAAGAAGTGTGAAATTGTTCCTCACAATGTGAGTAGTCTCAGGGATTCCTCCTGTGTCAGTGAGTCCAGTCAGTCTGAATTATTTGAGAATTTGAAGTTCTGTTTTACGTTTTTCTCCATTTCTATCAGAATCCATGTACTGTTGTCCTGACCAGAATGTTTGGTAGTGGAAGCCAGGTACCATCTAGTTTTCTGGTCTCAGGATAGAGGAGGCCAGGGTTCATGTAGATAATTAGTCCTGTAGACTGGTTCCTGCTCTGGATTTTGGAGTATATACATTTTTAATCATAACATTAGTGATGGACATTTTATTTAAATACCAGGAATCCTTCTCATCTGCATCCTTCCTGATAGAATCCTGGGTTTATTCAGGATCTGTCCCTTCCTTCCGTAGCCCAGGCACGTGATCCAACTTCAAAGGTGACCCCTGCTTGGTTTAAGGCAATTGGAAATTTTCATTTATCTGTCCAGAGCCATTGGTCTAGAGGTATGCATGTGACACTAGACAGTAAACCCCAGGCTCTTATCTTGGAATGCTGGGGACAAAAGCCCTCTCTCTTCCTTGAAGGTTGTCTTGAGTAGAAATGAGGCCTGGACTATGCGACCATCTGTTACCTGGCACATAGAGAATGATGGGGGACGGATGTGGAGCTTCTGGGAGATACTACCCCCGGAGCTTGCCCTACCTCTAGACTTCTAACTGGGGAGCCAATTGAGTCCTTATTAAGCCAGTTTGAGTTGCATTTTTTGTTACCTATAGCCAAAGAAAGGAGCCCTCTTGGCACAGTGGTTAAGAGCTCAGCTGCTAACCTAAAGTTCAGTGGTTCGAAGTCACTAGCCACTTCATGGAAGAAAGTTGTGGTAGTCTGCTTCTGTAAATATTATAGCCTTGGAAGCCCTATGGCTTTCATGTGTCCTATAGGGTCCCTGTGAGTCAGATCAACTCGATGGCAATGGTGTAACAGGCAGCCAAAAGAAAGCATCCTAACTGATAGAACACGTGATAAAATAGACTTCTTGGGTTTTTACCTTTATTACCCTTTATAGTCATTTTAACAGGGAGTTGAAATAAACCTGAATGTTTAATCCATCATAGTTTAACTAAAAGTCTTTTAATTCTCTTTTCAAAGCTATGTATTCCGTCATTTTTTACCTTGAAGATTCTAAACATACTTATTTTTAAGTAACTTTTTAGATTTTTTTGTTGTTGTCTACATTGAATCTATCACTATTGGTTTTGTGGATTATCTTCCTTAGAATGAGCTTTCTTCATATGTTTCAGAATTTTGGAATGTAGGCTTACCTTGAAGGAGCTCTGGTGGTGTAGTGGTTAAAGCATTTGGCTGTTAACCACAAGCTTGGTGATTTGAACCTACCAACTGCTTCATGGGACAAATATGAGGCAGTCTGCTTCTGTAAAGATTTACAGCCTTGGAAGCCCTATGGGGCTGTTCTACTCTGACCTAAAGTGTCACTGAGTGGAATCGACTCAATGGCAGTGGGTTTGATATGGTTTTTGGTAGGCTTCTCTTGAGTGGAAGATTTTTATCTCTCCATAATGTGTGTGTGTGTGCACAAGTATGGAGGTGTGTCTGCTTAGCCCCTCCCCATTTACCATCCCCAAATCCCCCAAGTTTTCACATCTGATGCCAAGTCTAATAATGGTGTCTTAGGTATCTTCCTCCATGAACATTAGGGATATTGCAGACCCAGTCTCCAGGCCAGCAAGCGTCTTGGCTTAGTCCTGGTTGGGAGGCTGTATTTGTGTTTTCCCACCTGTCTGGGCACAAAGTACCCTATAAGCCATTGTGCCAAGCAGGAATAGACAGCAGCTGCTCCAGCCTCGTGCAAAGAAAGGTAGAAGCTTTAACCTGGCCTTGGTCTCAAGCAGTGAGCCAGACAATGTCTCCCAACCTCACCTGACTCTGCCTTGAGAAGGCATTTTATTTTGTTCTGTTTTCCCACAAGAGTCTAATTCTTACTAATTTTGCTGTTTCTAGATCTAGAGCCAAGCAAGCTTGTGGTCTTATCCCCATAGCATATTGGGTTTCTATCCAAACAGGTGTTCATCTTCATTTGGAGTGCAGTTTAAATGTTTTCCTTTTCCATTTTATCTATCGTTGCAATATGGTTAAAGCAGGAGGTTAGAAGAGTTGCTCAAGGCAAGGACCTAAATGCCTTCTTGAGCAGAAGTCTGTAGAGTATTTCAGCCTGAAACCTGACTTGTAATGATTACACAGCACACTGGTTGACATATCAGGATTACTCAGGGATCCTCAGAATGCCTCTCCATGGGTCTTGGTGTTGATGCACTCTAAATTCACTTGAGATACAGCTTCTGGGAAGGGAATAGTGAGTATGGAGGAGTTAAGTGATCACAGGAAAACAAGACGGTTTCACTGAGGTTGGAATTCCTATTATTTACAGAGTAAGAAAAAGAGCCTTAATTTCAAGCACATCTGAGTTCTTTGATGATGACTTCCCCCTACCCCACGCCCTGCTCTCAGCCCTCTACTTCTGCCTGGCCACTGCAATGGTAACCACCCTTTAACTCTCTTGAAACTCTTTATAGCTCACATTGTGTATACTGAACCACACATGATAAAAGCTCAATGACTGTATAAATAGCATTAATTTATTTGAAAAAAAAAAAAAAAAGTGTAGGGACTTGCCCTACCAGGTTTCAAGACATTTTATAAATTTTATAGATTTCTCAGGTTCAGGGTAAAGAAACTGAGCCCCAGTAAAGAAGCCAACGGTGAGTATTCTAATAATAATAAAACATACTCTTCTGGCTACTCAGGAATGCCTCTTTTAAATAACTTATAAATTTATTTTATTTTTAATTAACTAAGATATTGTGCTGTTGGCACCAGTAGAGTTAAATACACAAACAGAACAGAAGAGAGAGCCTCAAACAGACTGCACACATGGAAACTTGATAAACAAGAGAGATAACATTACAAGCCAGTAAGCCAAGGATGGATTATTCAGTCAGTGGTATTGAGATAACTGGTTCTCTCTTTCTCTCATTGGGAGCTCTGGTAGCATAGTGCCTAAGGCACTTGACTGCTAACCAGAAGGCTGGTGGTTCAAGCCCACCAGCCACTCCTGGAAGGAAGGTTGGGCAATCTACTTCCATAGTGATAACTACCGCAGAAACCCAAGGAGGGGTCACTATGAGTCGGGTCCAACTTGACAGCACATAACAACAAACAACTCTCTCTCATCACAAATTCCAGGTAGTTTAAAGCCCTCAATTAAAAGTCAAATAATAAAACATGTAGAAGAAAACATAAGGAGAATATTTTTTTATCATGGGTTAGAAAATAAATTCTTAACCCAAATACACACACAAAAAAAGCATGGACATTTGGAAGAGGATTAAATACATTAAAATAAAAATCTTATGTACCAAAAAATGACATCATACACAAAATGAAGACAGGTCATAAACAGGGAGAAAATACTAACGAAACATATTATCAACAAACGGAATCTCTGCTGAACAATTTGGAACTATCTAGTAAAGATGGAAATATGTTACAATCCAAAGAAACTCTATACTCTGGGAAATGTACAATAATGTCATTGCAGTAGTTTGCAATAGGGAAAAATTGAAAACTACCTAAATGTCCATCAACAAGCGACTGTATCAATTGTTCATTGTGGACAATGCCACTTGTTTTGGCCATGCAGCATCTGAAACTCCTTCCTATGTTTGGGAATCCCCTAACCTGCTAAGGCAGAATCCATTTCCACGACAGAAGCCAAAAATGCCAGCTTCTTGCTGTCCCAGTCTCCGCTGCAGTTAGGGCCTAGGCTCCACTGCTCAGATGCACCTGCCTCGTAATGGTGGTGGGGTGGTAGCAGTAGCTCCATCTGGTGTAAGCTGCAGTTACTGTGCTTCTTGCAGCTCCATCCTGGGTCACAAGGGTCAGCAGTGCAAGCTAGAGAGTCTGCCCACCACTAGTAACTATGATGTTGCTACTGAACAAGTTACAGCAGGATTTGGGGTGCAGAAGCCTGCAAGCCTGATTCTTTCATCCTCCAAACATTTTCTGAGCTCTTTAATAATTTATTTTTTGTGTGGGGAGGGATTGCTTAAATTTCCCAGAGTTCATCTGTGTTGCTTGCAACTGAAAATCCTAACCCTGATAGATTATGGATTATGATATAGTCATGTAATATATTTGAAAATAGTATACACCAAAACCAGCTGAAAAAGTTGAATGAAATCAGGGAGAAATCCTTGGAGGCTTTCAGTTGTATCTGAAATTTGTAAGGAAAAATAGATATCTTTATAGGAAATGTGGTGAAATATTAATATTTGATGAAGTTGGGTTATGAAAACAAAAAATTTTATTTTATTATTTATATTTCTTGTGACTGTGTTAACTATTTCATTGCATGCACATGTACAAAACGTTTCCTGTAATGAATACAAAAACTGGCCAGATTCTGAACATTTCGAAGAATCAGTAGTCTACTGAAATTAGTTACCTCTCTTTCCGTGAAATAATATCCATTTTTAGCTTCTATCAAAATGCACTAATAAATATTGTTTAAACCATACCAAACTGTTCATTGGCTTCAAGTCTATTCCAATTCATAGCAACCCTGTAGGACAGGGTAGAACTGCCCCAAAGAGTTTCCATGGCTGTCAATCTTTACAGAAGCAGACTGCCTCATCTTTCTCCCGCAGAGCAGCTGGTGGGTTCAAACCACCGACCTTTCAGTTAGCAGCCAAGCTCTTCCACTGTGCCACCAGGGCTTCTTTTAAAATCTTGGTTATTGTATGTCAAAAAAAGGAGGGGGAGAGACATTTTAAACAGGGTTAGTGGGGCATTAAGGCAAGTGTTGAATTAATGTCTTAAATTTGCATGCATATCTTTCTTATGACAAATAAATATATAATCATGATCTCAGAATTATGTTTCTGCTGAGGGGAGGCATCAGGACTTATCAGATAAGAATGACTTCAACAAACATTAACCAAAGAAACCAAACCCATTGTTGTCAAGTCAGTTCTGACTCATGGCAATCCTATAGGACAGAGTAGAACTCTCCCATAGGCCTTTCGAGGCTGTCAATCTTTGTGGAAGCAGACTGCCACATCTTTCTCACATGGAGCAGCTAGTGAGTTCAAACCACCAGCCTTTTGATTAGCAGCAGTGTTTAGCCACTTCACCAGCAAGGCTACTTGCAATAAACATAGCTGGGTGTTTACCACATTTACTAAATTCCTCAGGTTCAGAGTAAGGAGACCAAGCCCCAGTAAAGAAGTCAACAGTGAGTATTCTAATAACAATAAAACATACTCTTCTAGCTACTTAGGAGTGCCTGTTTTAAATAACTTATAAAATTATTTTATTTTTAAATAAATTTCAGTATTATAAAAATTATTTAAGCATAATTAAAATTCATGAGATTTGGTTCTGTAAGCCTCATATTCTCTATTGAAGTTTTGTTGAAATATGCATTTATCCCTACATTACAGATGGAAATACTGAGACACGGAGAATTCAGAAAATTTACAATCATATTGTGAATAACTGACAGATAATGAGGCCAAGCTTAGCTTTGTGATTTCCTTTCAGGCTACTGGGTTACGTGGTATATCTAGTCTATTAATAGGCATATTAACCAAGTCACAAATGCTTGTCTTCATGAGTCAGTGAAATAGTAGCGCTATAATGGAAAACAAATACGTATTGAAATTCTAACTCTGTCGTTTGCTACCTGAATGTTTTTGGTCAAATTATTAAATTTCCTGGGCCTTAGTTTCCCCACCTATAAGAGGGAATAAAAGTATCTTACACATCAACCTTGTATGAATTATTTTTGTATTTGGTAAACTGCAATTGACATTGTAGTATCATTCTTAAACCAAAAAACCAAACTCACTGCTGTCAAGTCAGATCCGACTCATAGCAACCCCTCCTTGGATTTCTGAGGTGGTATCTCTACAGAAGTAGATTACCCAACCTTCCTTCCAAGGAGTGGCTGGTGGGTTTGAACCTCCAGCCTTCTGGTTAGCAGTCAAATGCCTTAGGCACTACACTACCAGAGCTCCTAGTATCATTCTTACTTGTTAATTATTTGCAATCATTTGGATCAATTAGTCCTCTGAGCATTGACCACATAGTTTGTGTGTCAGGGACATCAGTGCCTGGATGGCTGAAAAGGCTAATATTTAACTGTTTTAGTGTGTTGACAAATATTTTTCAAATGATCCCCCTTTTTTTTTTGTCCAGAACTAGATTCAATGTTTTACCAAAACCAGTTGCTATTGAGTTATTTCTGACTTGTGGTGACCTTATGTGCGTCAGAGTAGAACTGTGCTCCTTAGGGTTTTCAATGGCTGATTTTTCCAAAGTAGATCACCAGGCCTCTCTTCCAAGGTGCTCTGGGTGAACTTGAACGTCTAAATTTTGCAGTCAGCAGCTGAGAATGTTAACTGTTTGTACCACTCAGGGGCTCCTTTACAAAAACAAAAACAACAACAACAACAAAAAAAAACACTTGTAATTCAGGTGATCTTTTCTTCCTTTCAGCTCTTAATGTGATTTGTAACCATTTAATTCCTAGGCTTCCTCGTCTCTTTGAAAGTGTTGGTACACCGTTTGCTTCCCAGCTGGATTGTCCTGTGGTCCTGAGGAGGCTATTGTGCCGGAAAGAAGGACTCGTGTGCCAATGTTGCGCTCTTAGCATCCCCGAAGTGACAGACCTGGAGTACGATCACCTTATAAAGAAGCAGCTGTCCTCTGTGGATCAGGTCATCATAGTCTGTGTGTTCTCACCCGATGAAAAGAACAAGACTCTGAAAGAAGTGACCCGTGTGCATAGGGAGCTGAATAGATCTAGACGCATGCCTTGCATTGAGGTCAGTGTCATGTGTATAGAGACAAATTACGGAATAATATTTGCATGTTTCATCTTGCTGTATTCCCTCTGCCACACAGAGGATCATGGGAGGATTTTTTCCCCACGTTTTTACAAAGATACAATGGTCATATAATAAAGGGCACAGGTCTAAAGGGTAGTTTACACCTGTGTAGTCACCACCCAGATCAAAATCCCCAGAAAGCTCCCTCTTGCCCCTTCTGAGTCAGTAATCCACTCCCTCCTGCTCTTCTGACTTCAATTACAATAGACTAGTTTTGTCTTTTCTAGCTCACCATATACATGGAATCACATACTGTTCACTTTTTGAAATATGCAGCATATTTTTACACTTCCTCTGCCTGAGAACAGGAACGATAACTATCACTCATGTGCTAACATTCACTTATTCTGCATCTGGGCAGACATGAGTCTGTCATTCTTCTCAACTGACCCTACTTGGCCCCTAAACTCTTTTTTCTGATTGCACTACTAATAGCCATTACTAGTTGATCTAAATAGGTACTCATGACACCTCTTCTACATGACAGCCTTTACCTCCAACACAGTAAGTCGCTGTAGTTGATTCCATTATTGTGACTTTTGTGTGCTTGTTTGTTTCTGTCCCTTCCACTTCCACTGCTTCTGCTTCTCTCAGGCCTTCATCACCTCCCACCTGGTTCTGGTTACCTAGTGCCACTCTGACAAGAATGTACCACAAATGGGATGGTTTAACAAACAGGAGTTTATTGCTTCCATAAAGATTATAGCTTGGGAGAGTTCCGGCAAGATGGCGGACTAGGCAGAAGGATTGCACAGACCCTCTTCAACAAAGAAAAGGGAAACCAATTGACACAGACACAGAAGATAATCTTGGACCGCTGAGCCTTGAAGGGAAGGATACAGAAGTAGACTAAACCCCAACTAGCAGAAGAATTTGC
>NW_006921738.1:8458909-8461974 GCF_000298275.1 Orycteropus afer afer | reverse complement strand
GTGAGTTAAACATTTACCTCAAGTAGACACACGCCCTGGAGAGAACAATCATGGGAGAAGGAAGGGCTGCTTATGCACAGGGAGATAGCTCAGGGCGCAGAAGAGTATGGAAGGATGGTCACTGGGAAGAGGTAACTATGGGGAGGAAGTGGAAGGGGAGCTGTTACATTGTAAACTATGGTCAATGACATGAGACAAAGTATATGTGAACTGCTGTATGGAAAGTGAATTCGCTCTGTAAATCTTCACCCAAATCACAATAAATAAAATAAAATTAAAAAAAAAAAAAAGATTATAGCTTGGGAAATCCTCTGGGGTAGTTCCACTCTGTCATGTAGGGTCACTATGAGTCAAAATTGACTGAACAGCAGAGAACAACCATCTTTGTTTATATTGCAGCGACTCTATTATTTTTTCTGTTAATCAGAGGAATGATGAGTGATGATTTTTCTTTTGTCATCTTTTGTTACAGGAACAAATCCTACTTTTTCCATAAAAAATAACCCCTTAACAGGTTGTAATTTTTTTCTTAGGGATTCATGCATCTGTGCTTATGAGTGAAGTTAGCCTATAAATTTTCTTTTCTGCCTAATCCATATATAGACTTTCTTATACCATAAACCTTCTTAGAAAAGTTTGTATGAGTAGAGTTGGTGCAATAGAATTAGAGAAATAGAGCAAAGCGATAGATGGGGGAGACACGGGAGGCCACCGGGGGGCATGGGAGAGGGCGGCGGGGGTGGAATGTGTCTTGTGCAAAAGAAAGATCTAATGAGAAAAGAGGGAGTGTTCTATACACTGAGATCTTATGGAATTCTCTGAGTCTGGGAGAGCATCTGAAAGAACAGAAGAAATTTGGTTGTTAGAGTGTACAGACTGCTCAGCTATATGGAAGACATGATGATATCTTCCTTGTATAGATCGTATATCAGACCCAGACAGAAGGTATGTAGGGTAGGACAGGGCCATTTTCACTGCATGTCTGGACATGGAGAGCCCTGGTGGTGCAGTGGTTAAGCACTTGGTTGCTAACCAAAATGTTGGCAATTCAAACCTACCAGCCACTCCTCAAGAGAAAGATATGGCAGCCTTGGAAACTCAGTGGGACAATTCTGCTCTATCGGATCCCATAAGATCACTATGATTCAGAATTGACACGGTGGGACTGGTTTGGTTGTTATCTGAATATTTGCTTTGAAGTCTGATTCTGCTGAACAAGCATCTGAAAAAGCTTCATCTAAATGTATCTGCTCATGTGATTAGTAGAAGGTGGAGGAGGGTTCTGGCTGTGCTTAACTCACGCCAGGCCTCCCTCAGTTTGGAGATGTGAAAATCATCTATCCAGACAATAGCTTTGGTTGGACCCCTAAATTTCCATGAAATGGTGTTACCCTTATTTCTGTCTTTTTTATTTTTAAAGCATAAAGGTCTGCTCTCAGTCTCAACAAAGAATACTAAAGTCTAGGCTCTTACCAGGGAATAACTTTGAACTAACTGCTATATAACTATCATAACCCCTACCAGAAGCTCATTCATCCATTCATTGAACAACTATTTTGAGCAGCTCTTGGGTGTCAGGCATGGTACACTGGGGTATGAATGTGAGCAAAACCCATGTGGTCTCTGAAGCTGATAACCTAACAAGGAAACAGGTTTTAATTAATCACACAGATAACTGTGCTAATACTATACAGAAGAGAGGAAGGACATTGGCAGAAGGTTTTCAAGCTTGCTTATAATAACTCCTAAAATTTCCCTTTCAGCATGGCATCTTCTGAAACATCAACATGTAGATAAAATTGAAATTGCGCTGAAAGAAGGCGGAGTGTGCATACTGGGACCCACCCTATCTATTCAGTTCCCCATCTCATGCCAGTGATAGCACCAGGGGAAGCATTAAAGAGCCCTGAGGTAGCCCAGGTTTTGTTCTTGACACATCTGAAAGCTGAAGGGCTTGGGCAGCATCTGCCTTTGAAGAGCTGCTTTCAGTAAGTTGAGTTTCCATAAATCTGCCCTGAGCTTCTCTTAGGGGATGTTATTTGCTTCGGGCCTAGTGTGCTCTATATGAAACTCAATGTGAAAATTGTCTTTCTGAGTAAGAATCTTGGAAAAGCTTTGATTCCCAAGAAGATCTGATATGCTTCCTCTACCCTAGTAATGAGATTTTCGGTGCCCAACTGAGTTTTTCTTTGACTTTGCCCAGAGTACAGAGCAAAGCTGAAGACTGAATTACAACAGCAGGATAAGAAGTTATGGGCTACTTATCTAAAATCATTTCTTCTTTTGGATCTAGAGTATCCGTTTTAGTTCAAATGTTCTCATCATACTATTTTAAGTTGGTACATACTTTTCTCTTACATTATACTTATTTCCTGTAAACCACCTAAGATCTTTTGATAAAAGGCATGCATAAACAAACAAATTAGTTAATTAATTTTAAAATGTCAGTTTTGACTAAGAAAAATTATTTTGTCTAGTAGCATTTGTTAGGGGGAGGTGGCATATCATTTTGAAGCTCCAATTGTGAAGAACAGGAATCTGGGCCTCACTGGCCAGGCACTCTGATCCCCTAGAAGCTAAATTATTACTTTTTTTTTTTTTTTTTTAACTTTTATTGTGGTGAAAACATATACAATAAGACATTCATCAACATAACAACTTCCCCATTTACAGCTCCGGGACATTGATGATATTTTTCATGTTGTACCACCATTGTTGCTATCCTTTTCCAAAATATCCCACCACAATTAGCATAAACTCAATGCCCTGCAAACAAAAGCTTCCTCTTTCCCCCTCCCCATGGAAACCACTAATAATCTTTGGGATCTATATATGCACTTGACTGCTAACCAGAAGGCTGGTGGTTCAAACCCACTAGTCACTCCTCGGAAGGAAGGTTGGGCAATCTACTTCTGTACTGATACTGCCTCGGGAACCCAAGGAGGGGTTGCTATGAGTCAGGTCTGACTCGATGGCACATAACAATAACTCTGTGTGTGTGTGTGTGTGTGTGTGTTTAAATTTTATTTTGATTTGGGTGAAGATTTACAGAGTAAATTCACTTT
>NW_006921738.1:8439367-8454931 GCF_000298275.1 Orycteropus afer afer | reverse complement strand
GCCGCCTGTACTGTCAGGGTCACTCCGTTCACTGTCAGACTGCAGCTCCGTATGTCTCCTTTTTTTGGTATTTTCACGCAAATTCTTCTGCTAATTGGGGTTTAGTCCAATTCTGTATCCTTCCCTTCAAGGCTCAGGGGTCCACAATTATCTTCTGTGTCTGTGTTAATTGGTTTCCCTTTTCTTCATTGAAGAGGGTCTGTGCAATCCTTCTGCCTAGTCCACCATCTTGCTGGAACTCTTTTTTTTTTTTTTAACCAAGCTAGGAGTTTCCCCCTCTCCTCCCCTCCCATCCCAGGTAACTAACAAAGAAAGTTCCCTTCCATATATAAACCTTTCCTTGACTTTTTACAGTAGTAGACTAATACAATATTTATCCTTCTGTGATTGACTTACTTCACTCAGCATAATGTCCTCCAAGTTCACCCACGTTATGCAGTGTTTCACAGATTCTACATTATTCTTTAGTGTTACGTAGTATTCCATTGTGTGTATGCACCAGAGTTTGGTTATCCACTCCTCCACTGAGAGGCACTTAGGTTGTTTCCATCTCTTTGCTAATGTGACTAGTGCTATGATGAACATGGGTGTGCATACATCTATTCATGTCCTGGCTCTCACTTCTTTAGGATATGTACCTAGTAATGGGATTGCTGGATCAAATGGTGTTTCTATTTCCCACTTTTTAAGGAATTACAATACTGATTTCCACAGTGGTTGTAATCATTTTACAGTCCCACCAGCAGTGTATAAGAGACTGATCTCTCCACATCCTCGCCAGCATTTATTTTCTGTCCTGTTGAACTTTGGTATTAATGCTGGGGTGAGATGGTATCTCATTGTTGTTTTGAGTTGCATCTCTCTAATGGCTAATGATCATGAACATTTCTTCATGTGTTTGTTGTCTGCCTGAATATCTTCTTTGGTGAAATGTCTGTTCATGTCTTCTGCCCATTTTTAAATTGTATTATTTGTCTTTTTAATGTTGAGGTATTGGAGTTTTCTATATATTTTAAAGATAAGTCCTTTGTCAGATATGTTATTGCTGAATATTTTCCCCAATCTGTAGGTTCTTTTTTCACTCTTTTAGAGAAGTCTTTTGATGCACACAAGAATTTAATTTTTAGAAAGTCCTAATCATCTAGTTTATCCTCTGTTGTTTGTGTGTTTTAGGTTGTGCTCAATAGTCTATTTATGCCATAAATTAGGACCCCTAAGTTTGCCCCTATTTTTCCTTTGATGAACTTTATAGGTGTAGGTTTCACATTTAAGTCTTTGATCTATCTTGAGTTTGTTTTTGTGTATGGTGTGAGGTATGGATCTTCTTTCATTTTTCTGAAATGGATTTCTAGTTTTGCCAGTACTATTTGTTAAAAAGCTTATCTCTTCCCCACTTAATGGATTTCAGCCCTTTGTTATATTATTAGTTGTATTATAACTTATTTTATTTGTGTTATTTTTGTTGAGAATATACACAGCAGAACCTACATCAATTCAATAATTTCTACATGTACAATTCAGTGACATTGATTAAATTTTTCTAATTGTGCAATCATCTTCATCCTCCTTTTTCCAGTAGTTCCTCTCCTATTAACATAAATTCAATGCCACCTATATTTCCTGTCTAATATTTTGGAATGGCTATTGTCAATTTGATCCCATAAAGATAAATCTTAAAAGAGCATCATGCTCAAGGCAGACATACTTTACTAGTTAAGCTAAACTATTTATTGATTTTAAGAAGACTTCAGGGGATAATTTTAGTCAAAGATTTAAGGTTTAAAAATTATCTTGGGGCAATAATGTCAGGGGTTCTTCTAGGCTCAGTGGCTTCAGACTGGATTCCACAAGAATTTGTAATTTTGGTCTGTATTTTCCCCCTTTTTGATAGGATTTCTCTGTAGAGTCTTGGATCTAAATGTTCAGTAATGGTAGCCAGGCACCATCCAGTTCTTCTGGTCTCATGGCAAATGAGGCAGTTGTTCACAGAGGCAATTAGCAACACATTCCATTTCCTTCTCCTATTCCTAATTCTTTTTCCTCTGTTGCTCCAGGTGAATAGAGACTAATTGTTGTACCTTGGATGGCCACTTGTAAGCTTTTAAGATCCCAAATATTATGCAACAAAGTAGAAAGTAGAACAAAAACATTTAAACATGTTATTAGGCCAGTTAACTGGGATGTCCTGTGAAATCATTTCAAACCTCCAAACCAAGAAACCGAATCCCATGAAATGTTTGGTTGTACATATAACAGCCTTAGGAACTACTCCTTGTTATTGCAAGTTTATCTATCACACATATTTTTCCAATTCAACTTTTAACTGGCATATAACTTATTGACAGCAATTATATGAATTGACTATACAATCCTACCCTGAATAAATGTGATGTTTCCATCACAGTAAATCAAAACTTAGTACTCCATAAACAATAACTTCCCCTTTCTTCCTTCCTTCCACCCCTGGTATCCACTAATAAACTCTATTTTTTTTGTGATTGACTTATTTCACTCAGAGTAATGTCTTCAAGCTCCATCCATATTGTAGTATGTATCAAGACTTCATTTCCCTTACATGCTGAGTAGGATTCCATTGTATGTATATACCACATTTTGTTTATCCACTCATCTGTTTATGGGCATTTAAGTTGTGTCTACCTTTTGACTACTCTGAATAGTGCTGCAATGACAATGGTGTACAAGTCTCTGTTTGGGTCTCTGCTTTAAAGTCTTTTGGGTATATATCTAGCAGTGCTAAGTCATACAGTAGTTCTATTTTTAGTTTTCTGAGTAACTGCCACATTGTTTTCCAAACGGCTGTACTATTTTGCATTCCCACTAGTAATGGATAAGTGTTCCAATTTCCCTATTCCTTGCCAACAGTTGTTATTTTCTTTTTTACATATTTTCTTTTTTTACCTTAGCCATCCTGGGGGATTTAAAACGATATCACGTTGTGGTTTTGATTAGAAAGTATATAATTTTTTATATCAGAAAAAGGAAAGGAATAGTCTCATGCCCAGAGACACTAAAAGGAATGCAAATAAGAATGAATATTTGGGGAAGGTTTTAAAACATAAACAACTAATTTCACTGTCCTCCAGGAGGGTTGCCTGGCTTGCCAGGCCTCAGTTATCTCTTCATTTTCTCTCATCCCATCTAGCCAGGGATCCATGAGGACTGCCTGGCAGTGAAATTGTTGAGCTGTACATGGATGCTGGGCAGCTGTACAAATTCACTGGATCATCTGGTAGAAGCACTTGGGATGTAGGCAGCGTGTAGTGGCTCTGAGAGTCCAGGGTGAGCAGTTCCACCCTTCAGCCTGCCCTGAGTCTGAATCCCTCAGCCCATAGACTTGAAACATCTTGGTGCTAGGACCATGTCTTACTCACCAGTGTAACCAAGTGCCTATCACTGGGACTGGCACAGAGTAAACCGACTAGAACCAGTGAATGAGCAGATGGTTCCTCAGCCTGATGCCAGAAATGGGGGTATATGGTCACTGCTAATTCTTCTTTGGTGTCAGTAGAGGTGCTTCTGAGACTTGTGAACTGACTTGGTCTCACCTGAAAAGACAGACAAATTGAATGGATGAGAGGGCAGAATCATAGTCAAGAGGAGTCAAATTCCTCATAGAACAGCAGTGTATATCAGATACTGCAGGCTATGATATCCTTGGGTACAGGAGTGTCTTACTCACGCCTCACACCTGGCACCTAATAGACACTCAGTAAACGTTTACTGTGTTGCAACCACTGTTTACATAGAGTATCATTTAATGCTCAAAAGAATCCTAAAAGGCTGGCATGCTGAGTAAGAGTATGTTAAGCATGTTGTTGTTGTTGTTATGTGCTGTCGAGTCGGCCCCGACTCATAGCGACCCCTCCTTGGGTTTCCGAGGCAGTATCACTACGGAAGTAGGATTGCCCAACCTTCCTTCTGAGGAGTGGCTGGTGGGCTTGAACCGCCAGCCTTCTGGTTAGCAGTCAAGTGCCTTAGCCACTATGCTACCAGAGCTCCCATGTTAAGCATAGGTCGGTAACATACATAGAACAGGTAAGTCACTCATGCAAGGTTACACAGCCAGCAAGTGGTGGGGCTGAGGGTCAGACCAGGCTTCTCACTCCAGGACTCATGCTTTTTATCACCATGTTATGACATGGAGCAATGTGGCTAGAAAATTCAAGTGGAGCAAGAATGGAACTAAATGAGGTAAATAGATTGGAAGGTATGGTTCATATTCAGAAATGTGTGCTTGGACATATGATGTCAAGAAGTGCAGAATAGGGGCTTTGTGTTTAGGGTCAGAAGGAGTTGTAGAGGCTGATACAACTTAAAAAAGTAGCCATACTTGGCTGAACTCTTTTAACAATGAGGAAATAAGCCCCAAATCCTATCTGGTGTAAAAATCCTAGTAATGTCTAATTGGACACGATCCATCCAAGAAGCATTTTGGATAGCACAGCTCTTTAGATTTGTAGTTGTTAGGGGCTGTTGAGTCGGCTCCAACTCATAGTGACTCTACTTACAAAAACAAAACACTGCTCAGAATTGCACCATCCTCAGGAAGATGGGGCAATCTATTTCCGTAGTGATACTGCCTCGGAAACCCAAGGAGGGGTCGCTATAAGTCGGGTCTGACTCGACGGCACATAACAACAACAACAACAAAATCCTTGCCCATTGTTGCAGCAACTGTGTCAATCTTGTTGAGGGTCTTCCCCTTTTTCACTGACCTCCCCACTTTACCAAGTGTGATATCTTTCTCCAGAGAATGGTCCCTTCCGAGAGTATGACCAAATTAGATGAGATGAATGAAGTCTGGCCATTCTCACTTCCAAGGAGCATTCTGGCTGCATTTCCTCCAGGATAGACTTATTTCTTCTTCTGGCAGTCCATGGTACTTTCAGTATTCAGTATCTTCCCAACACCACAACTCAAAAGCATCAACTCTTCTTCATCCTTCCTTATTCATTGTCCAGCTTTCACATGCATATGAGGTGATTGAAAACACCAGGGCTTGGGTTAAGTGCACTTTATTCTTCATAGTGACAACTTTGCTCTTCAGCACTTTAAAGAGGTCTTTTGCAGGAGATTTACCCTGTGCAATACACCTTCTGATTTCTTGACTGTTGCTTCCATGGGTGTTGATTGTGGATCTAAGTGAAATGAAATCTTTGACAACCTCAATCTTTTCTCCATATATCATGATGCTGCTTTTTGGTCCAGTTGTGAGGATTTTTGTTTTCTTTATGTTGAAGTGTAATCCATACTGCAGAATGTAGTCTTTAATCTTCATCAGTAAGCACTTCAAGTCAACTTCACTTTCAACAAGCAAGTTCTGTCATCTGCATATCAAAGGTTCTTAATGAGTCTTCCTCCAATCCTGACACTACTTTCTTCTTCATATAATCCAGCTTCTCAGATTATTTGCACATCATACAGATTGAATAAGTATGGTGAAAAGTTACAGCCCTGACACACACAGACACACACACACACCCCTCCTGATTTTAAACCATGCAGTATCCACTTGTTCTGTTCAAAGGACAGCCTCCTGGTCTATGTACAGGTTTCTCATGAGCACAATAAAGTGCTCTGGAATTCCCATTCTTTGCAGTGTTAACCATAATTTGTTATGATCCACAGTCAAATGCTTTTGTATAATCAATAAAACACAAGTAAACATCCTTCTGGTATTCTTTGCGTTCAGCCAAGATCCATCTGACATCAGCATTGATATCCCTTGTTCCACATCCTCTTCTGAATCCAGCTTGCATTTCTGGAAGTTTCCTGTCAATATAATACTGCAACTGTGTTTGAATGATCTTCAGCAAAATTTTTCTTGCATGTGATAGTAATGATATTGTCCAATAATTTTCACATTCTGTTAGATCACCTTTCTTTGGAAAGGGTACAAATATGGATCTCTTCCAGTCAGTTGGTCAGGTAACTGTCTTCCAAATTACTTGGTGTAGATGAGTCAGTGCCTTCAGTGCAGCATCCATTTGTTGAAACTTCTCAGTGGGGATTCCATCAATTCCTGGAGCCTTGTTTTTTACCAATTCCTTCAGTGCAGCTTCAGCTTCTTCCTTCAATACCACTGGTTTTTAATCAGATGCCATCTCCTGAAATAGTTGAACGTTGACCAATAATTTTTTGTACAGTGACTCTCTGTATTCTTTCCATCTTCTTTTGATACTTCCTGTATTGTTCAATATTTTGCCCAACTCAACACTTGAATTTTTTCTTCAATTCTTTTAGCTTAAGAAATACCAAGCATGCTCTTCCCTTTTGGTTTTCTAACTCTTAGGTCTTTGCACATTTCATTATAATAATTTATTTTGTCTTCTTGAGCTCCTCTTTGAAATCTTCTGTTCAGCTTTTTTATCTTATCATTTCTTCCATTTGCTTTAGCTACTATCTGTTCAGGAGAAAGTTTCAGGGTCTCTTCTGACATCCATTTTGGTCTTTTCTTCCTTTCCTGTATTTTTAATGACCTTTTGCTTATTTCATAGATGATGTTCTTGATGTCATCCCACAGCTCATCTCGTCTACAGTCACTGGTGTTCAGTGCCTCAAATCTATACTTCAAATGGTCTCTAAATTCAGGTGCGATATAATCAAGGTCATATTTTGGCTCTAATTGACTTATTTTAATTTTCTTCAGCTTCAGTTTGAACTTGCATAGAAGCAATTGATGGCCTGTTTCACAGTCAGCTCATGGCCTTGTTTTACCTGAAGATATTGAGCTTCTCCATCACTGCTTTCCACAGATGTAGTTGATCTGATTTCTTTGTATTGCATCTGGCAAGGTCCATGTGTATAGCTGCCATTTATGTGGTTGAAAAAAGTATTTGCAATGAATAAGTTGTTAGTTTTGCAAAATTCTATCATGCGATCTCTGGCATCATTTCTATCACCAAGACCATATTTTCCAACTACTGATGATTTTTCTTTGTTTCCAGTTTTCACATTCCAATCACCAGTAATCATCAATACATCTTGGTTGTGTGTTTGGTCAATTTCAGACTGCAAAAGTTGGTAAAATCTTCAATTTCTTAATTTCTGGCTTTAGTGGTTGGTGAATAAATTTGAATAAAACCAAAAACCCCAAACTCACTGGCATTGAGTTGATTCTGACTTATAGTGACCCCCATTGGATTTCTGAGGTTGTAAGTCTTTATGGAAGTAGATTGCCCCATCTTCCTTCTGCAGAGCAGCTGGTGGATTTGAACTGCTGACTTTCTGGTTGGCAGCCAAATGATTTATCCATTATGCCACTAGAGCTCCTTTAAATTTGGATAATATTAGTATTAATTGGTCTTCCTTGTAGGCATATGATCCCTTCTTTCCTCCCAGCTTGTCTTAGTCTGGAAGTTCCACTGAAACTTGTCCACCATGAGTGACCCTGCTGGTATTTGAAATACTGGTGGTATAGCTTCCAGCATCACAACAACACACAAGCCACCACAGTATGACAAACTGACAGACAAATGGTGGTCTTTAGATTTATGTACTCACTAATTCATTTAACAAACTTCTCCTGAGTTCCTATGAGATGCTAGAGGGTCTGATTGAAACTGCAGATAGAAAAATGCATTGATGGCATTGTACTGCAGGATAGATCTTGAAACATTCTTTGTGATGATGAAGGCCATGCCATTCCTCTTCAATTTGTCATTCTTGGCATAGTAGATGATATGATGGTCTGATTAAAATGGCCAATACCAGTCCATTTCAGCTCAGTAGTGCTTAGGATATCAATCTTTATGCATTCTATTCCATTTTTGACAACATCCAATTTTCCTAGATTTAACCTTCATACATTCCATGTTGCAATTATTAATGGATGTTTGCAGGTGTTTCTTCCCATTTTGATTTGTGCTTCATCAGCACATGAAGGTCTCCATCCATGTCATTAAGGTTGACTCAACTTTGAGGAGGCAGCTCTTCCCCAGTTGTATTTTGAGTACCTTCTGACCTGAGGGGCACATCTTCCAGCACTATATCAGATAGGGCTTCAGGGCTATTCATCAAGTTTTCCAGTAATATGTTAGATAGTGTTCACTGCTATTCATGCGGTTTTCACTGGCCAATTCTTTGGGAAGTAGATGATCCCTTCTTTCCTCCCAGTTTGTCTTAGTCTGGAAGTTCACTGAAACCTGTCCACCATGGGTGACCCTGCTGGTATTTGAAATACTGGTACTATAGCCTCCAGCATCACAACAACATGCAAGCCACCACAGTATGACAAATTGACAGACAAGTGGTGGTCTTTAGACTTATGTACTCACTAATTTATTTAACAAACTTTTCCTGAGTTCCTATGAGATGCTGGAGGGTCTGACTGAAACTGCAGATAGAAAAATATATTAGACTCTGTTCTTGTTCTCAAGGAATTTATAGTGTCAAGGAAAAGATAACCCAGAGAACAGATAATCACAACAATGAAATAAATAAGTGTTAGGTCAGAAGTATGAAGAGAGCATTTCAACAAAAAAGGGTCTTGGATGACCAGTGAGAGTTAACTGGGTGGAGAGCACTTCCCACAAGCATCATTTTGAAAGACATAAACAACATTTTGGAAGTTAAGAGATGGGACGTGATAGGATGAATCTAGGGGATGGGAAATCAGTATGGGGGGGGGGCATGCATGTTGAGGGAGCTAGTCACTAGAAAGGTATGAGGAAGCCTGATTGTGAGATATGATCAGGAGTTTGAACTCTACCTGGAAAACTAGTAGTCATCAAAGATTTTTAAACAGAGAAGTTACATGCAAATATCATGTATTTTAGAAGGATCATTTTCCCAGAATGGTTAGAAAAAAGATTGACAGGGTGATCTGTTATTGCATTTAACCAGGTTGGAAATGATCAGGTAGAGACATTGGTAATAGAAAAGGAGGGTGGGTATGAGTGATAGGTTATTCTTCAAGATTTGATATGTTAAGGAAGATAAGGGAAAACTTTAACATGTCTCCCAGCTTTTCATTTGGACATTCAGAAGAATAGTAGTAATATTCTTTGAGACAAGGAATTCAGGAGGATAAGACAGTATCTCAATTATCTAGTACTTCATAACCAATTATCCTAAAAGTTAGTAGCTTAAAACAACCATGATGGTCATGACTCTTGTTGAGGACCTTGCAAGGATAACTTCATTCTGCTTCACTATATTCAAATAGCAATTCGAGTACAGCTGGATGTGGCATGGTGGGTAAGGCATTTAGCTCCTAACCACAAGGTCCACGGTTCAAACCTACCAGCTGCTCTGTGGGAGGAAGATGAGGCAACATATTTTCATAAAGATTTATAGACTTGGAAACTCAATGGGAGTCACTGTGAGTCAAAAGCTGGCAATAGATGGGAGGATTCAAGAATGACCTCATTCACATGGCTGGAAGCTGGTGCTGCCGCCATCTGGGAGCTCAGTTAATGGCTGTTGGCCAATGGTCTCTGTCCTAATGAGGCCCTTTCCATGTAACTGCTTGAGTTTACTCATAACATGGTATCTGTGTTTTAAGAAGAAACATTGCAAAAGGCAAAGACAGAAGCTGTAGAGTGTTAAGGCCTGGCCCAAAAGTTACACAGTATTCTATTTGTCAAGGCCTGTCATGGATCCAGCCTAGATTCAAGGTAAAGGGAAACAGACTTCACTTCTGCATGGGAAAAGTAGGGAAAAAATTGCAATCATCTTTAATCTACCATAAGAATGTTTGAAGAAAAAGATGTAAAGTCTGGGTTGGATATGTTGAGTTTGTGGTATCCGAGTAACATCAAGATGGAGATGTCAAGTAGTAAGTAATTTATCCTACAAATCTGGTACTTAGAGGAGAGGATGAGCTTTGGGAGATATTTGGAAGGCATAAATAGTCATTGAAATTATGGATTATTCAAGGAGTATGTGAAAAAAGGTGAATGGCAGGGGACAATATAGGAGCTTTAAGAACAACAGATTTTAGAGAACAAGTAGAATAAAATATGATGAAGGCTAGAAAGGAAGGATTAGAGAAATCAAGAGAAAAATAGAAAAGTGGGGCCACAGAAGCCCGGGAGAGAGTTTGAGGAAGACTGTTCAACTGCCATTAAAAAGTCAAGTAATATAAGTTGCTTGAAAGTATCCATTTTGCTTGGCAGTATAGAGGTCTTTGGTGACCTTATGAAGGTGTTCCCAATAGATAGAATAGAATAGATAGAATCTAGAATATTTGGTTTAAAGATACAAATACTGCTGAACAGAGCAAAAGACTTGTTGCCTATGATTTTGTATCTTCACAACTCTGGTGCTTTTGTTTTTTTGCTTTTTTGCAGAGTCATTTGGATCCCTTTCGATTGCTCAAATACAATATCATCTCTGCATCTAAATTTACAGGCAGCAATTGTCCACTTCTGGTTCAAAGGCACAATGTCATTCCAGGAATTTTTTTGGTATGTGCTTTGAGATATCTGACTCTTAACCTACTATTGTGTATGATGCTTGCATAACTGGGAGACTATTCATAGAGTCAGCAGAAGGGGAGGACTGCAGAAATAGCTCAGCTCAAATTACATAACCTTCTGTGATAACCTTTGATTATAGATTTTCTTATAACTGCAGGTCTTCACTTTTGGATTATCTGTACTGTTATTCTAGTGAAATAAAAAATTGGATACTCTGTTAACACTGAGATGGCCAAATCTTCTGAGTTGATACTGAGATTATTTTGAGTGCTAAGATTCAGTTTTCACATTTAAAAACTTACAAACTAGCTAGGGAGATAAACTAACCCATTGCTATTGAGGTGATTCTGACTCATAGTGACCCTGTAAGAGAGCAGAACTGTCCCATGAAGTTTCCAAGGCTGAAATTCTTAACGGAAACAGATTGCCTGATATTTCTCCTACAGAGCAGCCAGTAGGTTCAAACTGCTGATGTTTTGGTCAGCAGCCAGTGGCTTTAACCACTATGCCATTGTGACTCCTTTATTGTTGTTATTTGCCATTGAGTTGGACCTGACTCATAGTGACCCCTCCTTGGGTTTCCAAGGCAGTATCACTATGGAAGTAGATTGCTCAAACTTCCTTCTGAGGAGTCAAGTGCCTTAGGCACTACGCTACCAGAGTGCCTATAGGGAGATTAAAAAAAAAAAAAAAATTGCCATCAAGTTGATTCCCAATCTTAGGGAAGGCTGGGCAATCCTACTTCCGTAGTGATACTGCCTCAGAAACCCAAGGAGGGGTCACTATGAGTCGGGGCCAACTTGACGGCACATAACAACAGCAACAACAACATTGGGTTTCCAAGGCTGTGAATCGTTATGGAAGTAGATTGCCTCATCTTCCTCCGGCAGAGCAATTGATGGGTTTGAACTAATGACCTTCTGGTTAGCAACCAAATGTCTTACCCTCTATGCCACCAGAGCTCCTTTTTAGGGAGATAAGAGTATGTTAATATTCATATTGTAAGACCAAGCAGGATAACGGAATGCTGCATGGCATAAAACCAACCTGTGTGCTGAACAAATAATCTGAGAAGCTGGATTGTATGAACAAGAATGCAGCATCAGGATTGGAGGGAGATTCATCAGCAACCTGCAATATGAAGTGACACAACCTTCCTTGCTGAAAGTGAAAATGATTTGAAGCACTTACTGATGAAGATCAAGTATCCTTCAGTCTTTTAATGTAGACTGCACCTCAACATAAAGAACAAAAATCCTTACAACTGGACCAATAAGCAACATGATAAACAGAAAAAATATTGAAGTTGTCAAGGATTTCATTTTACTTGGATCCACAACCAATGCCCCTAGATGCAGCAGTCAAAAATCAAACAATACATTGCATTGGGCAGATCTGCTGCAAAAGACCTCTTTAAAGTGTTGAAGAGCAAAGATGTCACTTTGAAGACTAAGGTGTGCCTGACCTAAGCTGTGGTATTTTTAGTAGCTTCATACGCTTATGAGACCTGGACAATGCATAAAGGAGACTAAAGAAGAATTAATATATTTGAGTGGTGTTGGTGAAGAATACTGAATATTTCATGGACTACCAGAAGAATGAACAAATCTGTCTTAGAGGAAGTACAGCTGGAATTCTCCTTAGAAACAAGAATGGCCACATTTCATTTCTCAACTTTGATTGTGTAGTCAGAAAGAAGCAATCCCTGGAGAAGGATGCTTAGTAAAGTAGAAGGTCAGCAAAAAAGTGGAAACTCTCAATGAGATGGATTGATACAGTGGCTGTGACAATGGGCCCAAGGATGGCAATGATAATGAGGATGGTGCTGGACCAGGCAATGCTTTGTTCTGTTGTACGTAGGGGTGCTATGAGTCTAAACTGACTCAATGGCGCCTAACAACAAGATAAATGAGACAATGTCATATGATAGAGGACCATAAACTATCAAAACAAATGGACCTTGCTTGCTATGTGACCTCAAAATTGTTACTTAGCCTTTCTTAGGCTTGTTTCTTTCCTTAAAAGTGAAGGAGATGCAAGGATGGTTCAACATTAGAAGAACAATCAATGTAATCCACCACATAAATAAAACAAAGGAAAAGAAACACATGATCATATCAATCATGCAGAAGAGGCATTTAATAAAATCCAACACCCATTCCTGATTTAAAAAAAAAAAAGAAAGAAACTCTCAGCAAAGTAGGAATAGAAGGGAAATTCCACAACATAATAAAAGGCATATATGCAAAACCAACAGCTAACATTATTCTCAACAGAGACAGAATCAAAGCATTGCCCTTGAGAATGGGAATCAGGCAACGATGCCCTCGATCACCATCTTGTATTGGAAGTCCTAGCCAGGGCAACAAGGCAAGAAAGAGAAATAAAAGGCATCCAAATTGGCAAGAAGAAGTAATACTATCCCTATTTGCAGATGGCATGATCCTATACATAGAAAACCTGAGAGACTCAGCAAGAAAACTACTGGAACTTACTGAAAGATTCAGCAAAGTGTCAGGATACAAGATCAACATACAAAACTCAGTTGGATTTCTCAACATCAACAAAGAGATCCCTGAAAAGGAAATAAGGAAAACAATATCATTTACAATAGCTATCAGAAAGATAAAATACTTAGGAATAAATCTTACCAAGGACACATAAGACCTATACAAAGAAAACAACAAACACTACTTCAAGAAACTATAAAAGACCTACATAAATGAAAGAATATCCCATGTTCATGGATAGGAAGACTGAATATTGTGAAAATGTCAGTACTACCCCAAAGCAATCTATAGATTCAATGTAATCCCAATCCAAATTCCATCAACATTCTTTAAAGACATGGAAAAAACAATAACTAATTTTATCCAAAGACAGATGATCCAACAGAATGTGGAAATTATCAAACAATATCATTAATATCACATTCAAGTAAAATTTTGCTGAAGATTTAAAAAAAAAAAAATTTGCAGCAGTGTATTGAGCTTCCAGAAATTCATGCTGGATACAGGAGAAGATGTGGAATGAAGGATATGGAAATGGATCTTGGCTGAAAGCAAAGAATACCAGAAAGATGTTTACCTGTGTTTTAGTGACTATGCAAAGTCATTCGATTGTGTGACTCATAAAAAAGTATGGATAACATTGAGAAGAATGGGAATTCCAGAACACTTAATTGTGCTCTTGAGGGACCTGTACATAGACCAGGAGGTTGTCTTTCACTCAGAACAAAGGGATACTGCACAGTTTAGAATCAGGGAAGGTGTGCATAAGGGTTGTATCCTTTAACCATAGTCATTCCATCTGTATGCTGAGCACATAATCCAAGGACCTAATCTATGTGAAGAAGAACATGGCATCAGGATTGTGAGAAGACTCATTAACAACTGTGATATGCGCATGACACAACCTTGCTTGCTGAAAGTGAAAATGACTTGAAGCACTTACTGATGAAGATCAAAGAATAGAGTCTTCAGTATGGATTACACCTCAGTATAAAGAAAACAAGAATCCTCACAAGCAGACCTATAAGCAACATCATGATAAATGGAGAAAAGACTAAAATTGTCAGGGATGTCCTTTTACTTGGAGCCACAATCAATGCCCATGGAAGCAGCAGTCAAGAAATCAGATGTTATATTGCACTGGGAAAATCTGCTGCAAAAGATCTCTTTAAAGTGTTAAAGAGCAAAGATGTTACTTTGAAGAATAAGGTATACCTAATCCAAACCATGGTATCTTCAGTCACCTTATATGCATGTGAAAGCTGGACAATGAATAAGGAAGACCAAAGAAGAGTTGATGGCTTTGAATTGTGGTGTTGGTGAAGAATAATGAAAATACCATGGACTGCCAGAAGAATGACCAAATCTGTTCTGGAAAAAGTGCAGCAGCAATGCTTCTTGGAAGTGAGAATGGCCAGACTTCATCTCACCTACTTTGGCCATGTGGTCAGAAAGGGCTATTCCCTGGAGAAGGATATCATGCTTGGTAAAGCAGAGGATCAGCAAAAAAGGGGAAGACCCTTAATGAGATGGATTGACATAGTGGCTATAATATTAGGCTCAAGGATAGCAAGGATTGAGAGGATGGTGCAGGACCAGGCAGTGTTTTGTTCTGTTGTACGTCAGGTTGCCATGAGTTGGAGCTGACTCAGTGGCACCTAACAAAAACAACAATTTTATATCCAAAGAAGGCACAGATAAGCAAAGCACTACTGAAGAAGAAAAACAAAGTAGGAGGTCTCATACTCCCTTCTCTCAAAATCTACAATACACCACAGTAGTCAAAACAGCCTGCTATTGGTACAATGATAAACACATAGAACAGTAGAACAGAATCAAGAATCCAGAAAGAAGTCCATCCACATATGGACAGCTGATCTTTAAAAAAGGACTGAAACCCATTCAATGAGGAAGTGATTATGTCTTTAACAAATGGTGCTGGCAAAACTGGATATCCATTTGCAGAAAAATGAAACAAGATCCATACCTCACACCCTACAAAAAAAGGAACTCAAGATGGATCAAATACCTAAATGTAAAACCCAAAACTATAAATTTCATCAAAGATAAAATAGGGGCAAACTTAGGGGCCCTAATTTATGGCATAAATAGACTATCGAAAATAACCCAAAGTGTATATACAGCAGAAGAGAAACTAGATGACTGGACCTTTCTAAAAATTAAATTCTAATGTGCATCAACACAGTTCTCTAAAAGAGTAAAAAGGGAGCCTACAGATTGAAAAAAAATATTTGGCAAACAGCATATCTGACAAGCGATTTATCTTTAAAATTTATAGAAAACTTCACCACCTCAACATCAAAAAGACAAGCATTCCACTTCAAAAATAGGCAAAGGACATGAACAGACAATTCACCAAAGAAGATATTCAGGCAGCCAACAAACACATGAAGAAATGCTCGTAATCATTAGCCTTTGTTGTTGTTGTTGTTAAGTGCTGTCGAGTCGTTTCCGACTCATAGCGACCCCATGCACAGCAGAACGAAACACTGCCTGATCCCGCGCCAGCCCCACAATCCCTGCTATACTTGATCCCATCATCGCAGCCACCGTATCAATCCATCTCGTTGAAGGCCTCCCCCTCTTTCGTC
>NW_006921738.1:8433788-8437097 GCF_000298275.1 Orycteropus afer afer | reverse complement strand
TGGTGACATGTAGACGTGAGTTTTGAGGCTGAGCCTCTGGTGTTTAAAACCCAGAGAGATGCACCTGGTGCATAGGTAACAGCCCAGTTTATAGACTGAGACAGACAAGGAAGAAGGAAGAGGCCGTCCACTTCTGAAAGAATTGGCCAGGGAAAACCTTATGAATAGCAAAGAAACACTGTTTGGTACATTAGCCTTTAGAGAGATGCAAATCAAAACAACAATGAGATACCATCTTGCTCCAGCACTAGTAGCAAAGTTCAACAAGACAGAAAAAAACAAAAGCTGGTGAGGGTATGGAGAGACTGGAACTCTCTTACACTGCTGGTGGGACTGCAAAATGGTACAACCACTGTGGAAAATGGTATGGCACTTCTTACGATGTTGGAATTAGAGATACCATTTGATCCGGCATGCTATTGCTAGGAATATATCCTAAAGAGGTGAGATCGGGGATATGAATAGATAGACACACACCCATGTTCATCGCAGCACTATTTACAATAGCAAAGAGATGGAAACAACCTATGTGCCCATCAACAGATGAATGAATAACCAAACTATAGTACATACAAACAATGGAATACCATGCAATATTAAAGAATAATGAAGAATCAGCAAATTGCCTCATAACACGAATGAACTTGGAGGACATTATACTGAGTGAAATAAGTCAATCACGGAAGGACAAATCTTGTATGAATCCATTGTAAAAAGTCAAGAAAAGGTTTGCATAGGGAAAGAAGTTTTGTTGGTTACCAGGGCTGAGGGGAGAAAGGAAAGGGAGAGAAAATATAGATGGATAATTAAGAGACAGATTTTTATATTATGAGTGAAGGAAAAAGCAATATAACAAAAGTGTGTGACTAACAAAAAAAAAAAAAAGAGAGAGAGAAAGTGGAGGGGATAATAACCTAATCATAAAATTGTTGTCAAAGTTCAGTAAGATAATGTTCGTAAAGTCTTTGTTTCAATTCCTGGCACGTTAATAAATGTTACTTAATAAATGTTAATTTCCTCCTGTCAATATTAGTAGTTCCAATGAGTTTTGACAAATATATAATCCATGTAACTAACTACCTCCACAATAAAGATAGAAAACATTGTCATCACTTCAAAAAGTTTCTTTCTGCCCTTGCACCATCAGTCCTCCCACCTTTGTCCCAAGGCAATGCTAATCTGCTTTCTGTCACTAAAGATTAGGTTTGAAGTTTTTGGAATTTCATGTAAAGGATTCATACAATAAATACTCTTTTGTCTGGCTATTTTAGAGTGCTTTTAATGAGAAACAATAGACGGATGATCTCTGTGACCCTGTTGTTGTTGTTAACTGTTATTGAGTTGGTTCCAATTCATAGCAACCCTGTGTACAACAGAATGAAACACTGCCTGGACCTGCACCATCCCCACAATTGTTGTTATGCTTGAGCCCTGTGCAGACACTGTGTCAGTCCATCTCATTGAGTGTCTTTCCCTTTTCATTGACCCTCTACTTTACCAACCGTGATATCCTTCTCCATGGACTGGTCCCTCCAGATAATACATCCAAAGTATGTAAGAAGTCTCACCATCCTTGATTCCAAGGAGCATTCTTGCTGTACTTCTTCTAAGACATACTTATTTGTTCTTCTGGAAGTTCATGGTATATTCAATATTCTTTGTCAACACCATCATTCAAAGGCTTATTTGTTGTCCAGCTTTTGCATGCATCTGAGGTAACTGAAAATACCATGGCTTGGGTCAGGTACACTTTAGTCCTCAAAATGATGTCTTTACTTTTTAACACTCTAAAGAGCTCTTTAGCAGATTTGTCTAATGCAATATGTTGTTTGATTTCTTGACTGTTGCTTTCATGGTTGTTGATTGTGGATCCTAGTGAAATGAAACCCTTGACAATGTCGATATTTTCTCTGTTTATTATGGTTGTTTATTGGTCTAGTTTTGAAGATTTTTGTTTTCTTTATGCAGAAGTATAATCCATCCTGAAGACTATAGTCTGATCTTCATCAGTAAGTATTTCAAGTCGTCACTTTCAGCAAGCAAGGTCATGTTATCTGCATAGCGTAGGTTGTTAATGAGTCTTCTTCCAATCCTGATGCTTCACATAGCCCAGCTTCTTGGATTACTTGCTGAGCATACAGATTGAATACATATGGTGAAAGTATGTAGCCCTGATGCACATCTTTCCTGATTTAAAACCATGCAGTATCTCCCTGTTCTATTCAAATGACTGTCTCTTGATGTATGTACAGGTTCCACATGGCACAATTAAGAATTCTGGAATTCCCATTCTTCTCAATGTTATCCACAATCTGTCATGACCTACACAGTTTGATCCCTTTTCATAGTCGATAAAACACAAGTAAACATCTTTCTGGTATTCTCTGCTTCCAGCTAAGTTCCATCTGACATCAGCAATGGCAACCCTCATTCCACATCCTCTTCTGAATCCAGTTTGACTTTCTGGCAGTTCCCTGTTGATGTATTGCTGCAACTTAGTACCATGATTTTATCTTCTAGTCTTATTGTTAGGGGTCATCAAATCAGTTCTGACTCATGGTAACCCCATGTTGCAGAGTAGAACTGCTCCATAGGTTTTCAAAGCTGGGTGGCCTTTCAAATACAGATTGCCAGATCTGCCTTTCAGGGCTACTCTAGGTGAGTTTGAACTGCCAACCTTTTGACTAGTAGCTGAGCATGTAACTGTTTGTGCCACTCAGATGTCTGCTAGTCTGGAAGTATCTTATGAAAGTTGTATTTCTGGAATAACTGTGGCTATGATTATTGTAATAATTATGATAATATTTACTGAGTTTTCCTGTGTGTTCAGGCACTATGCTAAGTTATTCATATCTATTTTCTTATCTAAACCCTCATAATGACTCATATTATCCTTGATTATAGAGGTAGAAACTGAGGTTTAGAGAGATTAAGATCTAGGAGCTAGCAAGTATTGGAGTCAGGATTCAAATCCAGATTTTCTTACTAGGAACAGAGGCTTTGCTTCTAATCAAGATTCTACGTAACATGGCGCTCCTGCAAGGTAACCAACCTCCTAGTCCTCACTACTTTGGACATGCTTAAAAAGTATAAGGTGATACAAGATCAATGAGTTCAGCTTGTTGATGAGTCTGAACCAAAAAAACCCATTGCCATTGAGTTCATTCTGACTCATAGTGATCCTGTAGAGAACAGAGTAGAACTAAGGTTTCCAACGCTGTGAATATTTATGAAAGCACATTGCCTCATCTTTCTCCTGCACAGTGGCTGTGCGTTTGAACTGCTGACCTTTTGGTTAGCAGCCAATAC
>NW_006921738.1:8425309-8433688 GCF_000298275.1 Orycteropus afer afer | reverse complement strand
GACTGCTAACCAGAAGACTGGCGGTTCAAACCCACCAGCCACTCCTCGGAAGGAAGATGGGGCAATCTACTTCCGTAGTGATACTGCCTCGGAAACCCATGGAGGGGTCGCTATGAGTCAGGTCTGACTCGATGGCACATAACAACAACACAAATATTAAAGGTACATTTATCAGGAAGGCAAAAGAGCCTCTTATCTCAATATGAAGAGTAAGCCAGTTTGCTGCAAGTGTCAAATGACAGTTTGGACAACAGAAAAGGACTCGGTATAAATGAGATGGGGCAGAGGCAGCACCCTGTACACATCTCTGGGATATATACAAATAGAAGGAGCAAGAGTAGCTCATCCATTGATTTCACTGTAGTAAAGTGAATTTCTTAGATTTCAATCTGCCAAAAAAAAAAAAAAAATCTATTTTCAGTTTTCAAAATATACGTCACTTTCTCTGTGAACAATGAACAATGAGCCTTATCCTGTGGCAGGGGAGTCTTTCTTCCCATAGTACCTGGCATGTGACCAAATACCATCCCACTCCTGCAAGTCAATTGGATCCTGTGCATTTTGGCAATATGCTTGATTGGTTTACAGCCTATTCTTCCTGTAAATCTACTGGTGGTTTTTTTTTTTTTTTTTAAAAAAAAGCGGCATCAGCACAATGAAAATGTGTATGCCTTCCTTAAATTGTACTTATACATGACATCCAAATCAAAGGCTTGTCAGCAGAGGTCTTCCCAGCTCCCTGTAAGAGAGTATTAACAATTATTCCTCATCACCTAAGACAAACAGGTTTGCATTCAAACACTGGCTGTTAGTGTCCGGCTTTCAAACCAAGAACAAGGCTAAGGTTTCAGCCTGCCTAGCTGTCTGTCCACTGGGTGACAATGTTGTTCTGCCTGAAATAAATGTGCTTTGTCCCTTGGCCAGAAAACTCCAGGTCCCTAAAAGGACACACCGAAGCCAGATGGCATTCTGGGGCCTTGCAGAGCTAGCTGCTCTCTTTCTTCCTGGAGGGAGGCAGAATGCTTCTCTGTTTTCTTTATCTTCAAGGGAAACTAGAAGGTAAAAAATTGTTCTGATATTACCATATGGAGACAGGTTTCTTTGAGCAAGATATAGAGAGAGTGGATGTAATTTATCCATAATAAATTAACACATTTTCCAGATACTATTTTAAAAATTGTTTTGAACATTTTGTCGTGTTTTAGGTGAAAGTTTGCACAGCAAATTAGTTTTCCATTCAATAGTTTATGCACAATTTGTTCTGTGACATTGGTTGCTATCCCCACAATGTGTGAGCACTCTGCCCCTTTCCACCCTGCCTTCCCTTTTTCTATTCCTCCATATCCCTGGCTCTCCTTGCCTCAATTCTTTATTTTCGTCAAGATATTTTAGTGAAGGCAAAGAGACTGCAAAAAGCATTGTAACCTAGTTACCCTTCAGGTCTGGGATTGAACGCACTCCTGTGGCTTCCAGCTTAACAACAGACAGGCATATAGGGTGAACATTTACACCAGGTAGATATACTCCTTAGAACGATCAGTCATGGGAAAACAGAAGAGCAGTATTTGCACAGGGAGGGTGATAATTAGGGGTGATGGGGCAGGAATGCACAGGAAAGAAGGACACAGGGAAGAGGTAATTATAGGGAGGAAGTGGAAAGAGAGCTGTTACATTGTGAGGACTGCAGTCAATGTCATGAAACAAAATGTGTACGTACTGCTGATGGAAAATGAATTTGCTCTGTAAACTTTTACCTGAATTACAATAGAAATTTAAAACAAAACAAAAAGAGTATTATGAAAAGTCAGCTGAAAATTCATTTTATCTGTTCACTCAACTGCCTTGGGATGAATTGATTCTTCAACAGAGTGTTTGTTCTTTTTTATTGTTGTTGAAAATACACACAGCAAAACATACACCAAGTCAACAATTTCTACATGTACAATACAGTGACATTGATTACATTCTTCAAACTGTACACCCATTCTCACATTCTTTTTCAAATTTATTCCCTCTCTACTGACATAAATTCATTTCCCCCTAACCTTCCTACCTAAACTTCAGAGTTGCTGTTATCAGTTTGATCCTACATAGTAAGTTATTTAAAAGAACACAAGGTTCACTGCAGACATCTACTAGCTAATCTAGACTGTTACTTGATTTAAAGAAGGCTTCAGGGGATATTTTTGGTTTATAGTTTCAAAGTTAAAGATTATCTCAGGGCAGTAATTTTGGGGGATTTATCTTGTCTCACTCAGAAGGAAGATTGGGCAGTCTGCTTCCACAGAGATACCACCTCAGAAACCCAAGAAGGGGTCGCTATGACTCAAATCAAATCGATGGCAGTGAGGTTTTTTTTTGTTTGTTTTGTTTTTTGGTGTCTTGCCTCAATGGCTCCAGTAAGTCTGAATTCCGTGGAAACTGAAAATCTGTTGCATGTTTTCCCCTCCTTTCATCTGGACTCTTTTTTAGAATCTTTGATCATAATGTTTGTAATAGTAGCCAGGCACCATCCAGTTATTCTGGTCTCGGCAAAGGAGGCAGTTGTTCATGGAGGCAATCAACTACACATTTCATTTTGAAGGTGTTCATTCTTACACAGTCGGCTCAGGTATGAGTAATGCATTACAACAGGGCTGGGAAGAGGGTCAGGGTAGTATTTGTAGAATACAAAAACAAAAACAAAAAAAAAAAAAACCTCACTGCCATGAAGTCAGATCCGACTCATAGTAACCCCTTCTTGGGTTTCCAGGCAGTATCACTATGGAAGTAGATTGCCCAATCTTCCTTCCAAGGAGTGGCTGGTGGGTTTGAACTGCCAGCCTTCTGGTTAGCAGTCAAATGCCTTAGGCATTAAACCACCAGAGCTTCTGATTTGTGGAATATCATTTCCAAATTGGCAGGTAACAATTTTACATTATTATATATGTGTGGACATGATTCCTGTCTCCGAGAGGAAAGGTTGGCAAGAACAAATATTTAAAACTCAGTGTGATCAGTGGGAATGATGGATGTGGATTGTGATAATGCAATTGAGGAGACAGACCAATAGAACCAGCCATGCATGTCCTCACTTTAAAGGCGCAGAAAGGGAGAGGAGGGAACACTGCAAAAATAAAGGCACAGAAAGGGACAAGGCAGAAAGTGAGCTGGATTTAAGAAGAGTGGTTTGGGCTATTTTCTGTTCTCTCCATCGTCCCAAAATAAAGTAGAGAAGATAACAAGTCAAAATACCATGACTTTTTATTACATCCTAAGTGTATTGGTTTCTTAGGGCTGCCATAACAAAGGACCACAAATTAGTTTATAGGAACAGAAATTTGTCATCTCACAGTTCTCAAGACTGAGTATGAAATCAGGGTGTTGGCAGGGCCATGCTCCCTCCAGGGGCTCTAGAGGAAGATCCTGTCTTGTCTCTTTCAGCTTCTGGTAGCCCCAGGCATTCCTTGGTTTGCAGCTGCAACTCAGCTTCAGTCATAAATCCATCTACTCCTTCTCTCTCTCTCTCTCTCTCCCCCTCTCTCTCTGTCTCTCTCCCTCCTTCCCTACTTCCTTCCCTCTCGCCCTCCACCTCCTCCTCCCCTTCTTTTATAAGGACACTACTCGTATTGAATTAGGGACCACCTTACTCCAGTATGACCTCATATTAACTGATAACATCTTCATCTTTCCATAAAAGGTCACATTCACTGGGGCCAAGGTTTAGGACCTGAACCTATCCTTCTGGGGAGCACAATTCAATTCATAGCAGTAAACAATGAAGGCATTTTAATGCAGGACTTTGTTCTAAATTCTTTCTAATTATGTTGAAAGTCTAAAATAGAATTATCAATGAAAAAAAATTGTAGCACAAACCTTCTTAAAAAGTTTCTGTTTTGGCTGCCGACTCGACGGCACATAACAACAACCACCTCCATTACCACACAGAACTAGAGCAGGAGCTGGCACCAAGAGCGAGGGAGGAGGAAGAGGTGGAGATAGTGTTGGGGAGGGCTAGCAGGTGGAGAGTGAGTGGGGTGTGGGGACTGGGGCTGTGGGGGTGGTAGGAAGATTCCCAGAAGTGGTATAACTGGATCTGAGGGAAGTTACCCTGAGTATGAGTGTGTGTGTCTCATTAAACATTCAATGGCATTGAGTAGATTGTCAGTATTTAAACAGACCACATCATGCGTGACTACAAGCTAGTGGTCCTTGGTTCAGGAGGCATGGAAAAGTCTGATATGACAGTTGTTTGTTCAGGTAATTTTTGTTGAAAAAATATGACCCAATGGTAGAAGATTCCTACAGAAAGCAAGTTGAAGTCGATTACCAACAGTGTATGCTCGAAATCCTGGATGCTGCAAGGATAGCAATTTACAGCAATGAGGGATTTTTATATGAAGAGTGGCCAAAGGTTTGCACTAGTATATTCTCTTACAGCTCAGGCTACATTTAATGACTTACAAGACTTGAGGGAACTGATTTTATAGATTAAGGACACAGAAGATATTCAAAAAAATTTGGTTAGCAATAAATGTGACCTAGAAGATGAACAGGGTCAGAATTTAGCAAGACAGTGGTGTAACTGTGCCTTTTTAGAATCTTCTGGAAAGTCAAAGATCGATGTTAATGAGACACTTTATGACCTAGTCAGACAGATAAATAGAAGAATATCAGTAGAAAAGCAGCAGCCTAAAAAGAAATTGCGTCTGCTGCTCTAGACCCTCAGGAAGTAAGCAGCAGCTCTGAACTAGATTACAGGAACTGTTGCCTAACTCCAAAGTGCCACGTGCCAGACTTGAAGAAAGAAATCTGAAGAGGTTTCTCCTCTTTCATATGCCACATGAAAAACTTATATTTGTTCGCACAAGTTCCCTGGAGAAGAAAAATTGCTCTGTGTACATCTCTTGGAAAATAAGACAATAGTATCTTTCTCCTTTGCAATAGCAGTTATAATAGATGTGAAAACAAATAAATTTGACTCTAATATGATTATACAGAAGAGCATGGATGCATTTCAAATGTTAGACGTTACTATAATCAAATGATTTCATATGACCTTATGTGGTAGTAACTTTGTATGTCAACTTGGCTGGGCCTGGTTGAGTGGCTGGGCAGCTGGATGTAGTTATTCCCCATGATGAGACTGGTAATCAACTCCATGGTGGAATCTACTGTGAGCAGCTGAGTAGCTGCCTTAGGGATGTGGTCTACTTCCTGTATATAAGCAGAAGCCTTGGTGAATGGTCTCTAGCTTATGGCACACTTGAACCCTGCATGTAGCCAAGTCATTGTTCAGAAGGCTGACATGCTTTGCCGACCTTGGGGCTTTTAATGGGCTTGAATTAATGGCCTGCCATGTTGTAATATTGGGACTGTGCCTTTTTACTTGTCAACCTTGGGCTTGTCAGTCCCAGCAGCCACCAGCTGTCTGAGTGAAGAAAAGCCTCTAGCTCCAGTGGGCCAGGAGCAGGAGGCAGAGCTGAAGCCAAGGTTGAGGGGCTTTCACCCAGCCCCTAGAGCCTGGCACTTTGAACTCAGACTTAAAGCCTCCAAATTGGGAGAGAATAAAGCCATCCCATTTGTGGTATATTATTGTGAGAGCAGCAGGTAACCAAAACAAGAGGTAAGATATTTAAGCTGAAGTCTGACTGAAGGCTCCTCCTGGAATGCTGGTGTTCTGCCATTAAGCCTTCTTTGAACTCTCCACACACTTACTATTTCCCACAAAGTCAGTGGCCATATCTGTATGGTAGTGACACCCAAATCTCCATCACCAGTCCAGATTTGTCACCAGAGCTCTAGACCCATATATCCAAGTGCCTATTGGATTTTTGCACTTGGAGATGTTTTTGGTACTTCGGAGTTAAAATGTCCAAAAATTAAGTTCATCTGGATCATAAAGTCCAAGGTAAGGAGTTCTGGAGGCATAGTGCCTAAGGCATTCGACTGCTAACCAGAAGGTTGGCAATTCAAACCCACCAGCCACTCCATGGAAGGAAGACTAGGCAGTCTACTTCCATAAAGATTTATTGTCTCAGAAACCCAAAGGGGGTTACTATGAGTTGAAATTGACTCAATGGCAGTGAGTTTGGGGTTTTTTGCGATCATAAAGTGCAAGGAAGAGGAGGCATGAGGAGAACTGCAAAAGATGAGAATAGGCCAAAGCGTCCAAGGCCTTTAAGCCATGAAGAGAAGAAGGTGGTGGAGGAGGAGCTGGTGGAAGAAGAAAAGGAGGAAGAGGAGAATCATGAACTTGATCCTAAGAGCAATGAGGAACACTGGAGTGTTTTTACAAAAGGAGTAGCATGATGACATATTTGTGGTTTAGAAAGATCACTATTGGCACAATATGGATAATCACTATTGGTACAATATGGATAAGACTATGGGCCAGGAGAACTTTTAGAAGGCTATTGAGATAATCCAGGTGAGACAGGATGGAGGCAGTGGATTGGAGAGGGGCTCATAATGTTGAAAGGGGGACTCTGTGCCCCAGTGACCATCAAGGTGATGTCAGTGACAATGCTTGCAGTCCTAGAAACAGAGCCAGTGCAGTTTGGTCACCTGCCCTATTTCCACCTAAAGAGTCTTACCCACATTAAATGCCTTCCTTCCTTTCCAAAAATATTTGTTGAGTGCCTGCTATCTGCCAAACACTCTTCCTGATACTGGGGATACAGTGATTAATGAGGAAGGCAACAGCCCCTGCTCTTCTGGAGCGTGCATGCTAGCAGGGCAAAAGAAGATGACAAATAAATATATAACATTACTCTCTTAGTTTCCTAGTCCTCCTGTAACAAAAAATATCACAAGTGTATGGCTTCAAAGAAGAGATAGTTATCTCCTCAAAATTCAGGAGTCTGAAGTCCAAATTCAGGGTGTTGGCAAAGCCATGTGCTGTCTTTCATTCTAGGAGAAGATTCTTATCCCTTTTAGCTTCTGTAGCCCTGGGTGTTTCTTGGCATTCCTTAGCTCCTTATAGAGGTACCTTCACGTGGTGTCACATGGCATCTGTCTTCCCATGTGTGTCTTTCCATGTTTGTTTTCCCTTTTTATAAGACTCCATTCAGAAGGGATTGTGTTTGGGACCCATCCTACTCCAGTATGGCATATTAACATAACAAAAGAAAGCCTCTATTTCTAAACAGGGTCATCTTTACAGGTACGTTGTTGTTGTTATGTGCCATCGAGTCAAACCTGACTCACAGCAACCTCTCCTTGGGTTTCCGAGGCAGTATCACTATGGAAGTAGATTGCCCCATCTTCCTATAGGAGTAAGGAATTCAACATATCTTCTTGGGGGACATAATCTGTAACATTTATGGAGTGATCAAGGAAAAAGAGGGATAAAGAGAAAGAAGGAAGGGCAGCAGAAAAGGGGGACCCAGGATATTGTTTAAAAGGTTCTGGGTCTTGTTTAATTAATGATACTGTTTTCTGTGCTGGGGCTTGGAGGCTGCTTTTCACTTGGGGGCAGCTCTGTTTTAAGGCCAGGGCCCGAGGTAGGCAGGCTTGGAGCTTAGAGGCTGCTTTTCGCTTGGGGGTGGCTCTGTTTTAAGGCTGGGGCCTGAGGTAGGTGGGTGTGGGTTTTGGGGGCTACTTTTTGGTTGGGGGGCTGCTATATTTTAAGCCTAGGGCCCGACATGGGTGGGCACAGTGCTTGGGGGCTGCTTTTTGCTTGGGGGTGGCTGTATTTTAAGGCTGGGGCCCAAGGTAGGTGGGTATGGGCCTCAGGGGCTTCTTTACACTTGGGGGTAGCTCTGTTTTAAGGCTGAAGCCTGAGGTAACCGGGCACGGGGCTCAGGGGCTGCTTTTGCTTGGGGGTGGCTCTATTTTAAGGCCATTGCCTGAGGTAGGTGGGCGCGGAGGGGTTAAGAACAACTAAGGGAGACAAACTTGTCCATCAGTTTCTTGTTCTATGGTGGCTTACATGTTACTGTGAGGCTGGAGGCTGTGCCAGCAGTGTCGCAAAATGCCAGCAGGGTTACCCACAGTGGACAGGTTTCAGCAGAGCTTCCAGGCTAAGACAGACTTGGGCAACTGACTGGAGAGGCCATCTACTTCTCAAAAAATTGGCCAGTGGGAACCTTATGAATAGCAGTGAAACACTGTCTGATATATTACTAGAAAATTTAATGAATAGCCCTAAACCATTACCCAATACAGTGCCAGAAGATGAGCCCATCAGGTCAGAAGGCACTCAAAATTTGACTGGGGAAGAACAGACTCCTCAGAGTATAGACAACCTTAATGGTATGGATAGAGTAACGCTTTCAGGCTCTCTATTGGCTGACATGGCACAACTCAAAATGAGTAGAAACAGATGCAAACATTAATAATTGGAACATGGAATGTATGAAGTATGAATCTAGGAAAATTGGAAGTTGTCAAAAATGA